>NC_043759.1:25106051-25462301 GCF_902148845.1 Salarias fasciatus
TATTACATTCTCCATCAAAGTACAGCAAACCATGTATTTTTTGTTTCCAAAAATTAATTTTAGAACGAACATATTTTCTAAAGAAAAACCTTTGTCCTGTCAAGCCTGTAGTCCCAGAATCAAATGAGCAGAGGACGGTACCGTGTGGAAAGTTGTCCATCCTGGTGCGCAGCCGGGGAGACTTATTTTACTAATTTTAATATGCTTTTGATTATTATTGACGGTTAATAATACAACTTTTTTATGTGTGTTGGTGTGTGTGTGCGTGTTTATCAGGGACATAAGTGCACGGAGTGTCAGTGAGAGGTGACGCTGCGCAAATGCGCACTGTAAAAAGTTAAATAAAGTTTGAAACCTGATTTGAGGCTTTGATAAAGCAGACATGAGGCATTAAAAGGTTTGCTGATCCTCTTGACTTAATATTTTGTTTATTTATCTTATTTTCGCGCTAGGTTTCGACCGCTGTCGATCTTCCACAGGCAAAGAACCAACAAAAAAAAACACACAAAAAAAAGAGAAAGAAAGAAAGAAAAGACAAAAGAAAAACAAACCACACGCGAAAATGGTTTCAAGTGGGTCAATGTACAATTCGGCCGGGCCCAGAGCAGGATACGTTGTCTCTACAGAGCTGTGACACCAACTCTGTCATCATGAATGAGTCGAAAATGAGGGACTCTCCGCTTTGCGTCGCCTCATTCATGCATGAACAGTCTCTATTTTGTGCTCGGAAGATCTCTCAGGTCATTTTGAACCGGCTTAAAGAAAATCCTTCATATGGACAACCAGTCCGTTTGTCACTAGAGCTGACCAACACACTCCACGCAATGACAGCGGCTTCATTCAGTTGATTGATCTGATTAAAAAAAATAAAATGAACATATTGCAGGCGCGGAAACTATGTGGATCCCGCACGGCTGTATATGCATGCGTTGAACAGCGTAAAAAGCAGGTGAATCATCATTAGGGACCGAGCCCGGAGGGCATGGTGGCCGCAGGCCACCATGCCCGGAGGGCAAGGTCTCTATTGTTCTTCGTTCGTTTGTCGTTCTCCTCCTCCTCTATTATTATACTTACGCCCAAATAAACGCGAATTTGACCCCCTAAACATGCACGAAAACTCACCAAATTTGGCACACACATCGTGACCGGCGAAAAATTTCATGAAATGGAAAAATTAACCTCATCTGCTCTCTAGCGCCACCTTGAAACAGTAAAATTGTCGCCACGGCCCGGAGGAATGTCGCAGAGAGATCAAACCAACGTTGACGCATTCGTCTCACCGAGATCTAGAATTCACGCGCTGACACCCCTGACCTAAATCCAACAGGAAGTCTGCTATTTCCCTTTCAAAGTAAAATTTTGATCAAAATCACTCCTCACGAAAAAATTATCTCCTCCGAGACCGTTTGTCGTACAGACATAAGAGTCACGCGACGTGAAAGAGGACAAATTTCTCTACAAAAGTTGTGAACAACTTTGTCAAAAGTCTAACGGTGTGGATTTTATTAGCGTACAAAGTTGGAAGTCGGAAATCCTGCCTTGCTCCGGCCCTCATCCGTTATAATGGGGAAAAAAGGAAAAAAGTCGCCTTTTTTCAGCACCTCGAACAAGTGGCGACTGCGGCTAAACCGTGACTCCTATCAACAAACCGAGCACACGTAAAGTTCCAGCAGGTTCTCCCGAACAAGATGATGTAACATAAGTGGGGAAAATATCATGTTATATGTATGTTTTCACAGATAAGAAAAGGTGTGCGCTCTGCATTTTTTTTGTTCTCAGTTATAATGGAGCCGGATGGGGAAAAATCTCGCGCTTCTCACAAACTGAGGCCTCTGCGGTCCAAACTAAACGTCTGACTTCTCTGAAAGCCTCACCAACTGAAAGAAAACAAATTTTCCTATCAAACGTGATATTTTTTGTTCAGTTTTGCCAAACACCAAAGGAACAAGGAGCAGTTGTTTCCCAAACAGAAGCTTTGATTTTCTCCTCTCTCCACTCTAACTGAAATGACCATATATGGGCATCCAGTGCAGTTACACAGCTGACAGCAGCTGTCAATCAAACTCTGACACTCAGTGCCTTCATTCAGTGACTGTCAAAAGCAGATGGCAAAAGCTAACTACTCCTTGTTAGTGGATGGGAGATGCTAACTACTCCATGTTAGTAGATGGGAGATGCTAACTACTCCATGTTAGTGGATGGGAGATGCTAACTACTCCATGTTAGTGGATGGGACATGCTAACTACTCCATGTTAGTGGATGGGAGATGCTAACTACTCCATGTTAGTGGATGGGAGATGTTAACTATTCCATGTTAGTGGATGACAGATGCTAAGAGCTTCATGTTAGTGGATGGGAGATGCTAACAACTCCATGTTAGTGGATGAAAGATGCTAACAGCTACTTGTTAGTGGATGGGACATGCTAACAAGTCCACTATTACAGATGCTAACAGCTACATGTTAGTGGATGGGACATGCTAACAACTCCAAGCTAGTGGATGGGAGATGCTAACTACTCCATGTTAGTGGATGGGAGACGCTGACTACTCCATGTTAGTGGATGGGAGACGCTGACTACTCCATGTTAGTGGATGGGAGATGCTAGCTACTCCATGTTAGTGGATGGGAGATGCTAACTACTCCATTTTAGTGGATGGGAGATGCTAACTACTCCATGTTAGTGGATGGGAGACGCTAGCTACTCCATGTTAGTGGATGGGAGATGCTAACTACTCCATGTTAGTGGATGGGAGACGCTAACTACTCCATGTTAGTGGATGGGAGATGCTAACAACTCCATGCTAGTGGATGGGAGACGCTGACTACTCCATGCTAGTGGATGGGAAATGCTAACTACTCCATGTTAGTGGATGGGAGATGCTAACTACTCCATGTTAGTGGACGGGAGATGCTAACAGCTCCATGTTAGTGGATGAAAGATGCTAACAGCTACATGTTAGTGGGTGGACGTCTCAGTCGCTGG
The DNA here is from genome assembly GCF_902148845.1 of Salarias fasciatus. Lineage (NCBI taxonomy): Eukaryota > Metazoa > Chordata > Actinopteri > Blenniiformes > Blenniidae > Salarias > Salarias fasciatus. The sequence continues at coordinate 25,109,038 of NC_043759.1, forward strand.
CCGGCGGGGAGGCTCGGTCCCGACCAATGCCGCTTGCGGCTTTAATGTTATTCGTTCGTTTATTGTCGTCGTCGTTCTCTATTATTATACTAACGCCCAAATAAACGCCAATTTGACTCCCTAAACATGCACAAAAACTCACCAAATTTGGCACGCACATCATGACCGGCGAAAAATTTTATAAAATACAAAAACGAACACCATCGGCTCTCTAGCGCCACCTAGATCCCAAAAAACGTCTAAAACAGTCGCTACGGCCCGCAGGAATGTCGTAGAGAGATCAAACCAACACTCACGCGTTCGTCTCATTGAGATCTAAAATTCACGCGCTTAGACCCCTGACCTAAATCAAACAGGAAGTCCGCCATTTCCCTTTCAAAGTAAAATTTTGCTCAAAATCACTCCTCACGAAAAAATTATCTCCTCCGAGTCCGTTTGTCGTACAAACATAAGAGTCACGCGACGTGAAAGAGGACAATTTTCTCTACAAAAGTTGTGAACAACTTTGTCAAAAGTCTAACGGTGTGGATTTTATTAGCATTCAAAGTTGGAAGTCTGAAATCCTGCCTTGCTTCGGCCCTCATCCGTTATAATGGGGAAAAAAGGAAAAAAGTCGCCTTTTTTCAGCACCTCGAACAAGTGGTGACTGCGGCTAAACCGTGACTCCTATCAACAAACCGAGCACACGCAAAGTTCCAGCAGGTTCTCCCGAACAAGATGATGTAACATAAGTGGGGAAACTATTATGATATATGTACGTTTACACAGGTAAGATAAGGTGTGCGCTCTGCATTTTTTTTGTTCTCAGTTATGATGGAGCCGGATGGGGAAAAATCTTGCGCATCTCACAAACTGAGGCCTCTGGGGTCCAAACTAAAAGTCTGACTGCTCTGAAAGCCTCACCAACTGAAAGACAACAAATTTTCCTATCAAACGTGATATTTTTTGTTCAGTTTTGCCAAACAGCAAAGGAACAACGAGCAGTTGTTTCCCCAAAAAACACTTTTATTTTCTCCTCTCTCCACTCTAACTGAAATGACCATATATGGGCATACGGTGCAGTTACACAGCTGACAGCAGCTGTCAATCAAACTCTGACACTGATTGCCTTCATTCAGTGACTGTCAAAAGCAGATGGCAAAAGCTGACTACTCCTTGTTAGTGGATGGGAGATGCTAACTACTCCATGTTAGTGGAAGACAGATGCTAAGAGCTACATGTTAGTGGATGGGAGATGCTAACTAATCCATGTTAGTAGATGGGAGATGCTAACTAATCCATGTTAGTAGATGGGAGATGCTAACAACTCCATGTTAGTGGAAGACAGATGCTAAGAGCTACATGTTAGTGGATGGGAGATGCTAACTACTCCATGTTAGTGGAAGACAGATGCTAAGAGCTCCATGTTAGTGGGTGGGAAATGCTAAGAACTCCATGTTAGTGGATGGGAGATGCTAACTACTCCATGTTAGTGGAAGACAGATGCTAAGAGCTACATGTTAGTGGATGGGAGATGCTAACTAATCCATGTTAGTAGATGGGAGATGCTAACAACTCCATGTTAGTGGAAGACAGATGCTAAGAGCTACATGTTAGTGGATGGGAGATGCTAACTACTCCATGTTAGTGGAAGACAGATGCTAAGAGCTCCATGTTAGTGGGTGGGAAATGCTAAGAACTCCATGTTAGTGGATGGGAGATGCTAACTACTCCATGTTAGTGGAAGACAGCAAACAACTCCATGTTAGTGGATGGGAGATGCTAACAATTCCATGTTAGTAGATGGGAGATGCTAACTTCTCCATGTTAGTGGATGGGAGATGCTAACTACTCCAGTTTAGTGGATGGGACATGCTAACTATTCCATGTTAGTGGATGACAGATGCTAAGAGCAACATGTTAGTGGATGGGAGATGCCAACAACTCCATGTTAGTGGATGACAGATGCTAACAGCTACTTGTTAGTGGATGGGACATGCTAACAAGTCCACTATTACAGATGCTAACAGCTACATGTTAGTGGATGGGACATGCTAGCAACTCTATGCTAGTGGATGACAGATGCTAACAGCTACATGTTAGTGGGTGGACGTCTCAGTCGCTGGCCGGCGGGGAGGCTCGGTCCCGACCAATGCCGCTTGCGGCTTTAATTTCTACCTGTGATTTTGAGGAGGAAACCCATACGATGTCAGAAGTTATTTCACACCATCGGATCAAAACACGGTTCGGACAGTCTTGGGCAGGCTCTTAGAGTGTTTTATTGATCTTGCATCTTGTCACGATGCATTTGCTACAGCCATGCACCTGTCAGTTTGCCTTGTCTTTCTTTGTGAATAGATAGTGCCGTGCGTAAAAGCGCGCACTGTATGTAAAGACCTCGGCGGAGCCGATCGGTGCTCTGAAAGAAGTATTAGCCTGTAAATGTGTCTGCATTGTTATTTCATTTGTCTGGTTCCCCAAGCTCTTCAAGAGATTATTTATTTTAAAATACCTTCATATACATTGTTGCTTCACTATGGTTTAGTATTGAGGCCAGGAAATAAAATGTATTTCATCATGTTAATGAAGCAGTGTCCTTTGCTGCAGTGCATTTGAAAAAAAGGAGAGGTGTTCATTTGATTGGTCAAATTACTCTCAGCTGGGTTAAACCCACTTTCTCTCCTCTCTCTTGTGCCACCTGCGCCAGTGGGTGGGATGGAGGCGTGACTGCACCTGGTTCACGAAATTAGGACAATTTTCTGGACACGCCCCACTGACTTTATCCGCCGACGGTGCACTTTGCGCTCCGCTGACAGTGGCCGGATTCGGCGCAGTCTACGAAGTTAGAGCCCAATGTCTTCAAATCATCCAATAGGGATTGGACCAAACAGACATGTTTGTTTAGATGGCATATGTGTCATGATACCTTCCACACCCCGTCCATGTTCATGTGTGTCAACATGTGTACTGATGCTCCGTCCCCTCTGTGTTCCTGCCTCCAGTGTTCTGTTAAACATTCCTTTTACCTGTGTTCCTTAATCAAGAAGTACAGGATTTGGAGAGTTTTCGCAGGGCGATGGTCGCCTCAGAGGAACCAACACACTGTCCACTTCATTTTCCCTGAGAGGACTACCAGCTTCTGGAATAAGACACGCTGACGCACCAATGGCCAGAGGGCCTCTTTGCCACTCCCTCTGATCTAAAGGGACCCCCAGAGAATTGTTCAGGAGGGCCACATGTTGTTGCTGGTGGCCTCCTTCTGGCCAGCTCAGGCATGGTTCCCGTGTTGCATGGTCTCTTCCTGCAGCAAATCATGGTCCATGAAATAGAATGAAAGTTACAAATGTAACTATAGTTTTATAAATCCTTGATGACCTTTAGAGCACTCTGTCACTCAGAATCCTCGAGATCGAGAAGATTCTGTAGGAGCCGAACCTGGGATGGCTCTGGAAGTTAATACCTTTCTGGGGTCACCAAAGGGTCTGAAGGGACATTGATGGGATGCACACTTGAACTGAACATGCACAAAGGGAACATTTAGCGCTTTCAGCACCGCCTTCTGGCAGGCAGTCGGGATTCACAGAATCGTAGTTATATTCGTAACGCTCACATTATCATCAGACATATGCTGGACAGCTTGATGTTGTTGTTGTTTTTTTTTTATTGCTTTGAGGGCTTCAACCTTTCATTTATCGATTTGTTTGTTTTAATTTTGCAGGGCTTTATTTGTTTTGTTTTTTTATTTTTGAGAAGTTAATTGTTCTATGAAAAGTTAAATTCAAGATAATTGATCATTTTTATAGAAAAGAAAAGAAAAATATGAATGTAAAATTTATTTCATGAGGGATTTTACCATATGGAGCATTCAGTAAGAAGTTTGTTAATAAAAAAAAAATGTTGCGGCGAACGTCACTCACCCGGCCTCCTGTTATTGGTCTGCGCTGCGAAGCGCCAGGTGTGCCGTCCGTGTAATCAGTGAGAGTGAGGCAGGTGTGCAGATGCGAAGCACTCGCCAGTCGTGAACGCGGAGAGGCAGAGCTGAGAGAACGGCTTGGGACCAAGAAGTCACCGTGGAACTGCCCTAGGTCTCTACTCACCAAAACGAAACTGAGGCTGACTGCCGGTGAGTCGATCCGCTGCGTTCTTTCTGCTGTTTACATCCGCTCCCTCATGTGAGGAGCGGTGCGTTCAGGAGCGCTTCGGAAACGCGGGCACATTTAACAGCGCCCGTAAATAATGAACAGTGGGGAAATAAGTTTCGGACTGGGAAGTTGGGTGGAACTGCATAATGAAATTATTTTAGAGTATATTGGGAGTGATAAAAATGAAATTATTTTGTGATGTTGTTCTTGATAATACTGTTTTAATGGTACTAAAATAATGAATCGTAATGTATGAATTTGATGGAATTGTGAATTATGAATTTTAAATGACTGTGAATGTCTGTTGTGTGTTGAAGGTTTTTCACCTGTTGGAATTAAAGATGGTAAAAAGAAATTGAAGTCCTGATTCATTCCGAGTGAAGCCCAGCGAAAGTCATCAGAGGTGGAAAAATAGAGAAAAAGGGGGCAGAACACGACAGTGAAAAACCGACAACAGCTGGTTAAAAAAGCTGCTCCCAACAAGACATCGCTCCGGGCCTGGTGCCCCAGGTCAACGCTCCGGTCCAGCACTCCTGGTCAACGCTCCAGTCCAGCACTCCAGGCCAGCGCTTCAGATCAACACTCCGGTCCGGCACTCCTGGTTAACACTCCATTCCAGCGCTCCGGCTCAACGCTCCTGCCCGGCGCTCCAGCTCAATGCTCCTGTCTATCACTCCAGCTCGACGCTCCTGCCCGGCGCTCCAGCTCAATGCTCTTGTTTAACACTCCTGTCCGCCCCCGGCTTTAGCTAAAGTTCTAATAAAAAGTCAAGATGGCCGAGTCAAAATCTCTGCAGCAGTTGAAGCGGGAAAGAACAACCGCAAAACAACGATTTACTCGACTGGTGAACACATTAGCAAAATCATGTCGGAAAATGTCAGCAGAAGAAATATTGGAATCCTTCAGTAAGATCTCACTAGAAGCAGATAAGGTGATGGAAATAAATGATGAATTAGAAGCCTTATATGCTGAGACAAGAGAAGACGAGGAAACTGAACAAAAAGCGGGTTTGGATGCAGATATTAAGCGGACTGTGGATGAATGTGAGCAGAGACTTGAAGAAGTCGAAAGAACTATCCAGAAAGTCCTGTGGGGGAATTTTGGTAGCTCTGAACTGACTTTGGCGTTAGAAGCAGCTGAAAGAGAAAGCAGGTGCATCTCAGCAGCCCAACCTAACATGAAGTTGGAAGTGTATGACTTTATGCTTAATAGTCTGGAGAAGCTGATTAAAACGGCCAAAGAAACACTTAGAAAATGGAACCGCTGGCTGCCAGATGATGAGAGAAGTGACTTGCAGCAGCGAATGAGGGAGCTTGAAGCCTGCTTACCGGACTTGGTGTCAGGAAAAGCTGCTTTGATGCAAGCTAAAGTAGAGCAGGTGGGGATAATAGAGGAAACCCCCTGTCTCCAGTCACGCGCCATCAAGTTGAGACCAACGGCACTCCCAAGATTTGATGGGAACAAGCGGAATTTCTATTCCTGGAGGAAGGACTGGGAGGCACTCCAAAAGCAAGGAGAACCCTCCGGTTCCAAGGAGGTGAAGAAGTTCCAGCTGTTGGAGAGTCTCGATGAAAAGGTGGCAAGGGATCTACGCTTGTCAACTTATGGAACCGCAGATGAAATTTTCCGGGTCCTCGAGAATCGTTTTGGAAACAAAACAACAATCGCTTTAGAAATCGTTGAGGAATTGCAGGCGCTTCCACCAGCGAAAGATCACCAACCCAGGAAGATTGTGGAATTCATACAGGTGCTTGAGAAAGCTTTACAGGACCTTAGTGAACTGGGGAATACTGGAGCCTTGAAAAACCCACTTGTCACAAAATCATTGGAGAGTAAGTTGCCAGATGGCTTAAAGAAAGAGTGGCTGATTTATATCTCTGAAGAGGAGGAGGCAGCATCACCCGACGACAGATTTGATAAGCTCCTGCAGTTCTTGAGAAAGCAGGAAAGGATTTATGAGCAGTTGGAACAACTAAGAGGTGATGAATCCAGCAGGAGGGAGGCAAAGGCCCCGCAGAAACTTGCTCGCACAAAAGCCACCAAGTCGTCTGGGCCCCAAGGTTGTATTGTCTGTGGGGAAAGCGGGCACAGGAAAAAGTTGTACTTCTGTAAAAAGTTCAAGACACTCAAGGTAGCGGAAAAGAAAGAAGCTGTGAGGAAACTGGGAGCTTGTGTAAGATGTTTAGAGGTACATAATGGTGATGGAGAGTGCAAGACAACATTTCTGTGTAAAAATGAGGGATGTTTTTCAAATCCTCATAACCCAGCTCATCATTACTACCTCTGCCCCAAGCCGGGGGTGAAGAGTGGGGACAGGAGGCCAAAGCCTAATGGAGGGGCAAATGAAGGGAAAAAATATACGGAGGCCCAGGAAGAGCTCCTGGCAAAGTTACCCCCTGAAATAGCCCAACAGTGTCGGAATGTGTTCTGCAACTCAGTTTCAAAGACATTTAACACATTGCTACCCGAGACAGGCTTACTGGCAGAGAGTGGCCTCCATGAGCACCCGGTTTTGATGATGATTCTGGAGGTCACTGCAAATGCTGGGCAAAAAATTGGAACTTTGATAGACCTGGCGTCCGACACAAATTACATCACACACGAGGCTGCGAGTGAGTTAAATTTGAGGAGCGAAGATGTGACACTCGTAGTGCATGGTGTTGGGGGAATGCAGGTTACTGTAGACACCAAGCGATACCTCCTAAAAATCCGTGTTACAACCTCAAAGGGCACCTTGAGATCTCATCAGCTCATTTGTTATGGACTTGATAGTATTGCTGAGGTGAATCGTCACGTGTCTCCGAAGAAGCTGCAGGAAATATTCCCTGATGTTCCCCTCCATGAACTAGTCCGACCCACACAAATTAAGCTCCTCATAAGTCACAAGGAGGGCCAGCTTGTTCCTCAAAAAGTGTGTTCTGTTGGGGACCTCGTCTTGTGGGACGGTCCTCTCGGGAAACAGTAGGCGGTTCCCACCCAAATCTCTCTGAGGAAGCTACTGTGACCGCTCACGATTCCAGGACACATTTTGCACGCTCTATGCGAACAGCAGCTGTCGAATACAGAGAAGCGACCTGCAAGAGCAGGGTCCTGCCACTTGAAATTACCCTGGCCGCTACGTCAGTGACCAGTAGAGACTTTATAGAATGGTGGAAGTGGGACAGTATTGGGGCGGCCTGTGAGCCCAAGTGTGGCGGCTGTAGGTGTGGTAACTGTCAACCTGGAGGGAAAGAAATGTCACTTTCTGAGGAGCGTGAGTTGGAACAGATAAGAAATGGATTAACGTACGTTGCTGAAGATCACCACTGTGAAGAACCACACTGGCATGCAAGGTACCCTTGGAGGGTGGATCTGGTAGCATTGCCCAATAACAGAAGAGCAGTTGAAGCAACATTTATCAGGACTGAGAAGCAGTTGGCGAAGGAGCCAGAATGGAGGGGAGCTTATAAAGCACAAGTCCACGACATGCTTGAAAGAAAGGCGGCAGTTAAGCTCTCAAAGGAAATGTTGGAAGGCTGGACCGGGCCAGTGTGGTATGTTAGTCACCTAATCGCTCCAAACCCTCACTCACTGACCACTCCAGTTCGTCTTGTGTGGAACAGTAGTCAAAAATTCAGAGGCCAAAGTCTTAATGACCTACTGATTAAGGGCCCTGATGTCCTCAACAACATCCGTGCAGTCCTTCTACGATTCCGACAGGGTCTTTTCGCAGCCCTTGGGGACATCAAAAAGATGTATAATTCTGTGTGGCTCGAAGACCAGGAAGTTCATCTGCATCGGTTCCTGTGGAGAGATTCTGAGGATGAGGACATTCAGGAATATGCAATAACAAGGGTAAATATTGGTGACAAACCAGCGGGCTGCATTGCCCAGGTTGCTATGAGAGAAACTGCAAACTTACCGATGTTTGACCACCTTGAAGAGGAACGCCGTATATTGGAGCAAGATGCATATGTGGATGATATCCTCACCTCGCATAATGATCTAAGCCATCTCAAAGTTGTAACAGCCAATGTTCAGCGGATCCTAGGGGCCGGTGGTTTCCATATGAAGCCGTGGGTCTACTCAGGCCAAAGTGGGAGGCTGAAAGGTGAAGATTGGAGGAGGGATGGAACCCCAGCACTGATCCTCCCTAACCAGCTCTCTGAAGAAAGCAACAAAGCACTTGGTCTCGGTTACGATCCCGGAGATGACAAGCTGCATTTAATGGTGGCTGTGAACTTTTCTAAAAAGAGAAGGAAGATGAGGTTGGGGGAAAATCTCACAAGAGAGGACGTAAGAACGCAAGCTCCGAATCCACTTACCCGTAGAGAGCTGCTCAGCCAAGTCTCGGGGCTGTACGATCCCCTTGGCCTTGCAACGCCAGTCAAGCAGAAGGGGGCAATTTTGGTAAGAAGAGCCTTTCAAGAAGCAAAAGTAAAGTTCGGCACAACTGAGGATACATGGGACACGCCGCTGTCTGAGGGTCTTCGAGAAGATGCCATCTGCCTAATGGAGGACTATACTGAGCTCAACCAGGTGAGATTCAGTAGATCCCTGACACCTCCTGACGTCAGCACAGAACCCTGTGGCATCACATTCTCTGATGGTAGTGAACACTCATATGGTGCAGTGATGTACCTGCGGTGGGAATGCCATCATGATGTGTCCATACGGCTGGTCGAGTCTAAGGCTAAGTTGACGCCATTGGATCACAGAGGTGATGCTGTCAAGGCTGAAGTATGTGGCGCGGTCTATGCCTCCCGTTTGAAAAAGCATTTCCAGAAACACTGCAGGATTCAAGTGGAGAGATGGTATCACCTGGTTGATAGCCAGACAGTCCTGGGAGCGATTCAAAGAGAGAGTTATGGCTATCAAACTTTCTTCGCTAACAGGATTGGTGAAATTCAAGGCAGCACGAACGTCCAAGATTGGTGGTGGATCCCTGGACCACTAAATATAGCAGACATCATCTCAAGAGGGGCGAGGCCTGAAGACCTGGGTGAGGGCTCCGAATGGCAGGCCGGCCCACCGTTCTTGCGTCTCTCAGAGAGTGAATGGCCAATAAAGTCTGCTAAAGATGTTGCTGTTGAAGCACGAGAGAACATCACTCGGATCCAGAAGAAGGCCTTTGTTGCTGCTCTCACCCGCGCTGGAGCAAAGGAAAATGCAACGATGGACATGCCTCTGAACTCAGTGGACCCTCACAGATCACCAGCCGGCGCCATGGTCGCAGAACTGCTGGATATCGGGCGGTTCAGTAGATTAGCACACCTAATAAATGTTCTGGCGTGGGTCTGGAGAGCAGCGAAAAGGTTCCTGAGTGTGAAGTCAAGGGAGAGGTCAAAGTGGGAAGCAGTCCAATCAGCAGGTGTTATTACCGTTGTCGAGAGAGAGGACGCGTTCCGAGATCTTTGCCTAGCAGCTCAAGAAGGAGCCACTTTCCCTAGTACTACGATCAACCGGCTTGTTGTGTATAGAGATCAAGCCAGTGGGTTGATGCTGTGTGGTGGCAGGGTTCAATATTTTAAAGACGACTGCCGTTCTGTTCCGCTAATTCCAGTTGGCAACTGGCTAGGGACCCTCGTGGCACGGCAAAGCCATCAAGAAGGACATGAAGGGGTAGCCGGAACTATGTTAAGAATGCGCTTGAAAGCTTGGGTTGTGCAAGGGAGAAGGTTGGCTCAAGAAGTGGTGAATCAATGCATTCTCTGCAAGAAGGCCAAGGCTCGAGTGTGCCAGCAAGTGATGGGCGACTTACCTGTGGAGCGATCAAGGCCTGCTGCACCCTTCCAGTTCACTTCTGTTGACCTGTTTGGGCCATACTTGGTGAAGGATGATGTGAAAAGACGAGTGTCCATGAAGGTCTGGGGAGTGGTTTTCAGCTGCATGGTGAGCAGAGCCCTTCATGTAGAACTGGCCAGTAGTATGTCCACAGGAAGTTTCCTAATGGCCTATCAGAGATTTGTTTCCATCAGAGGTCACCCTCTCAAAATATGGTCAGACCCAGGAACTAACTTTATTGGCGCCAGATCTGTTCTCAAGGACCTGTATGCCTTTCTACAAAGTCAAGACACAGAAGGACTGGAGGGGTATGCGGCAAAAAGTGGAACCTCCTGGACATGGAAAGTGCTCCCTGCTGATTCTCCACATCGAAATGGGGCGGCTGAAGCTGCTGTGCGAGTGGCGAAGAGGGCTCTGCAAAGTTTGGACAAGTCATCAAACCTTACTTTTACGGAGTTTCTCACAGCACTTCAGCTTGCCGCAAATTTGGCCAATGAGCGGCCTATTGATGCAAGGGTCCAGAGCCGAGAGGATCGCATTCAGTATGTGACACCAAACTCTCTCCTGTTGGGGAGGGCATCACAAGGAGGTGATGTTAAAACTTTTGATTTCACCAACTATTCCTTCAAGCGCCTTCAGGAAATTCAAGCTCAAGTTAACAGCTTCTGGAAAGCGTGGTGCCAGCTAGCCGGCCCAAATCTGTTCATCCGGCCCAAGTGGCATACAGCTGAAAGGAATGTTGCCGTGGGGGATGTCGTTTGGCTGTGTGACCAAAATGCCTTGCGAGGCCAGTTTAGGCTCGGGAGAGTCGTTGCTGTGGCTTCAGATGCAAAGGGTATTGTAAGGGATGTTGAAGTCCTAGTCACACCAGGCCACTGCGTCCCTATCTATCAGTCAAAGCCAGCAACCCAGACGTCCTTGTCTAAAGATCAGAAGGGAAGCTCCCCTGGTGTTGTGTTGAGGAGGGATGTCAGGCGGCTCGTCATCCTGCTGCCTGTAGAGGAGCAAGTACCCAACCCGCAGTAACTCATGTTCGCCTCCAAGTTCTGCAACCTTTTGTTGTGCCTGCAAAAAGGTTGAGTGGGAGGTGTTGCGGCGAACGTCACTCACCCGGCCTCCTGTTATTGGTCTGCGCTGCGAAGCGCCAGGTGTGCCGTCCGTGTAATCAGTGAGAGTGAGGCAGGTGTGCAGATGCGAAGCACTCGCCAGTCGTGAACGCGGAGAGGCAGAGCTGAGAGAACGGCTTGGGACCAAGAAGTCACCGTGGAACTGCCCTAGGTCTCTACTCACCAAAACGAAACTGAGGCTGACTGCCGGTGAGTCGATCCGCTGCGTTCTTTCTGCTGTTTACATCCGCTCCCTCATGTGAGGAGCGGTGCGTTCAGGAGCGCTTCGGAAACGCGGGCACATTTAACAGCGCCCGTAAATAATGAACAGTGGGGAAATAAGTTTCGGACTGGGAAGTTGGGTGGAACTGCATAATGAAATTATTTTAGAGTATATTGGGAGTGATAAAAATGAAATTATTTTGTGATGTTGTTCTTGATAATACTGTTTTAATGGTACTAAAATAATGAATCGTAATGTATGAATTTGATGGAATTGTGAATTATGAATTTTAAATGACTGTGAATGTCTGTTGTGTGTTGAAGGTTTTTCACCTGTTGGAATTAAAGATGGTAAAAAGAAATTGAAGTCCTGATTCATTCCGAGTGAAGCCCAGCGAAAGTCATCAGAGGTGGAAAAATAGAGAAAAAGGGGGCAGAACACGACAAAAAAAAAGGCTGTCATTTTATCTGATTGCTGTATATATCACCAAGTCTAAAGTTATACATGCGAGACAAAATATATTTTTTTAAAATATATTTAAGTCCATTTTAAAGGAGGCAACATGAGCTGCTTAAAAATTTTGTGACTTTATCTTGCAATTCTTTTTGCATTCATTTTCTTTTTTGGTCTTTAATGAGAAATTGCAAACACTTAGCTTCACATGACTGATCACAATGACAAAACAACAGGCAGGCCATCAATTTCTATGACTTTTGTACTTTATTTTTTTATATATGTGATAAAATCCTGTATTTGTTTTCTTTCTTCTGCTTCCTTTATCATTCATTTAAAAATGTTTTCTAACTTGGCCATCTGACTAAAATCATAGTAAAATCGATTATTTAGCTTTGGTCTGACTTCCAGGTGAACCAGTTTGTAAATGTTCATCTTCATAGTAACAATTTCATTAGTGATGGATGTCCCATCATGGCCTGTCATTTATCACCACAATTTCAATGACACTCAAACACAGGCAAGCTGTTCATGTGACTTTTTATTTCCATCACAAGCTCACTCATTCCTGATTTAACAAGGAAAAAAATGTATCTGTGCTATATAACATCCTGTAATGAAGCAGGAATACATCAACAATGGAAAACTTCAAACCAATTTTGAGTTTGTAAAGTCCCCTTGAAATATTTTTCCCGATAGGATGAGTCTGAAAGCTGATCTGAACCAGCTGTAAAAGAAAGCATAGATGAACGGATTGAGCATGGAGTTAAACAGTGCAAGCCAGGCTACAGTTTCAAACACTTCAGCAGGCACCGAGGAATCTCCCAAGAACTCAGCGGCAAAACACAGAAAAAAAGGAGTCAAACACATCAGAAAGACTCCCATTACAATTGCCAAAGTTCTTGTGGCCTTTCCTTCCACCTTTCTGACTGTCAGTTCTTTCTTTTTGCTGTGACAGTTGGTGTTCTGGATGCTGCGTGCCTGTTTCTGAGCCACCAGGAAAATCTTCAAGTAGATACACAACATTATGATCACAGGGAAATAAAATAAAAAGAAACTAGTTGTCAGCAGCAGAGCAAAAATACAACTTTCATCACATTTTTCTAAATTCAACCCTACAAAAAATTCACCAATAGCAAACACAACTGGGATGAACCAACTTGTTACAATCATGATCACAACAACATGAACATTAATTTTAGTTCCATATGTCAGAGGCTGGCACACTGCATAGTACCTGTCAATGGAAATACAACACAAGTGTAAAATAGACGCTGTACTCAGAGTGACATCAATGGTATTTCGTACATTGCAAAGTATATTAGGACTGTACAAACATGAGGTTGAAGAGAATTCCATATTGAGAGGAAACACCACAAAGCCAACAAGCAGGTCGGTCACAGCCAGAGAAAGGATGAGGAAGTTAGTGGGAGTGTGCAGCTGTTTGAAATAAATAATGGCGATTGTCACCAGAAAGTTTCCACACACAGTTACAGCAGATACAGAACTGAAGAAAATGTAGAATAAAACACATAATGCGGAAGGGGTTCTTTTAAATGTGGAAGAGATGATATTTATCTGATAACAACTGAGATGTGTGTCATCAATAAAAGTGCGGTTCACTGGGTCTCCTCCTGCCATGTTCCTGGATACCTGAAAATCATGTTTTTCTGTGTCATTCATTTGAAGTTCAATGTGAAAAGAATATAAATGACAAGAACATATTTCAGTTATTATTATACCTTTTGAAGCTTCAAATGCAGAAAGTCAACCATTTCAGCAGATGTCCCCATTTGTGCTGCTGTGCATGACTGTGACTTTTATGCTGCTAAACTCATTATCATATCAGACACATCCTGAAGCCGTCCAATGAAATGCTTGGAGATTACATCAGACATGAGAGCAGCTAAGTGACCCAGAAAGTAACATTCGTTTTCTCTTCAAGACTATCTGTAAACAAAAATACCTGATTTTATTAGCATCCTGGAATTTTTGAATTTCATATGGTAATCCCATCACATATGGCTACATTGTTATATCGTGCTGATCAGATTTTTGAACTTCGTGAAGAAGGGAATAGAACAATATCCATTAAAGATTTATTTTCCATTTTTCAACACTTTTTCAACAGGCTGTTGCAGCTTTGCTGTCACAAGACAAGATACAGAAAATCATACATGCCACAGGCCATCACCCTTTACAATGACTCTCACCTGGCCAACAGAGTAAACTCACACTGGTGTGCTGGTTAGGTCAGTTTTTCTGGAGAGCACTCGTATCCTAACATCCTAATAATATTTATTGTTCTTGCATTCCTTATTTTTCTCTTGTTGCGCTCAGCACACTTCTCTTATCTTTTTATTCTGCAATATGTGTCACGTCTTTAATGTACTCGTTTGTACTGATGTCTACAATTCTACAATTTCATTTATAAGACACTTTTGTCCAAAGCGACGTACAACACAAGCAAGAATTCAGACATCAGGACAAACCTTTAACAAGTGCAAAAAGTGCTTCAAGTGCAATTGGTCAAAGGAGTTGCCATCAAGTTGCGACAAGTGTCAACCAGCCCCCTCCCCCCCCCCCTTTTTTTTTAACTTAGTCAGTGCTAAATAAGTGCTGGGTTTTGCACCACCTGACTTATTCTACCCCTAAGATGGAGTTGGATTAAGTGTCTAGGCGTTCTGGGAACAATTGAATCTTCAGTTGTCTCTTAAAAGTAGAAAGGGACTTGGCAGAATGCACAGAGTTAGGTAGTTTGTTCCACCATTTGGGAACAACAGAGGAGAAGAGTCTGGCTGTAGGTTTAGAGCCGTGCTGGGCTGGAAGCACCAGGCGTCTCTCACATGCAGAGTGTAATGTGCATTCCCTATCAAGTAAATAAATAAATAAATAAATAAGTGGATGTGAAGGAGAGTAGACCTGGATCAGGGAATCCAGGCAGGCCGGAACCATTCTTGTAAATGTTTTTTTTAAGCCAGGAGGAGAGTTTTGAATTGGATTCTGGCTGCAACTGGAAGCCAGTGAAGGGAGTTGAACAGAGGAGTGACATGAGGTCTGCTGGGCTGGTTGAAGACCAGACGTGCTGCTGCATTCTGGATCATCTGTACAGGTTTGACTGTACGAGGGGGTACCCAAAACAAACCGGAATTCGGTCAGAAAACAATAATAATAATGAGTTCCGACTTCTGGCCGTCAGATGTGCTGCAGGTGAGCCTCATGCATATCTGTGAGAAATCTGAGCTCCGAGAGCTACACTGACGCCTGTCAGGCGCTATTTATAGCAACAGAGTGCAGAGGAGGTCTGCGATTTTTTCCACAATGGCAACATTGACTGGGAAGCCAGAGCAGTGTGCAAACATTAAATTCTGCTTTTTGCTGGGAAAAAACAGCAGCAGAAACACTCACCTTGTTGCAGCAAGCCTACAAGGATGATGCTCTGGGGAAGAATCAGGTCCATGAGTGGTCCGGGTGGTTTAAAAAGGGCCAGATGTCGGCGCGTCAGGTCCGCTTAGCAGTGAAAACAATGCTGAGCTGCTTTTCCGCTGTCCAGGGTCTCGTCCACAGCGAGTTTGTCCCTCCAGGTCAGACTGTAAATCGGGACTACTACATGGAAGTCCTCAGACGCTCCGTGAGGATGTGAGGAGGAAGCAGAGCGTAGTGGCGGAGTGGAGCCCGGTTGATCCACCACCACAGAGCGCCAGCGGACACGGCGCTGCGCGTCACGCAGTTTCTGGCGAAGAATGAGATGAATCTCCTCTCCCATCCGCCTAATTTGCCAGATGTAGCCTTGAGTGACTTTTTCTTGTTCCCCAGGTTGAAGAAGGAGCTGAAGGGACAGCGGTTTGCAAATGTGGAGGAGGTGACAGAAAAATCGCAGCCGGCAAAAAATGGCACAATTACGTGCGGGTCTGACGACGCGTTCCTGAAGTGGGAGACACGGCTGGAGCGCTGCATGAATGCAGATGGAGACTATTTTGAAGGCGACAGTGATGTTTTATTTTGAAATGTCAGAAATAAAAAGTTACAGTCAAATTCCGGATTTTTTTGGGTACACCCTCATACATGCAGGGAGACCCACCAGAAGAGAGTTGCAGTAGTCAATGCGTGGCATCACGAGAGCCTGAACCAGAAGATATGTGGCCTGTTGGGTCAGGAAGGATCTGATCTTCCTGATGTTGTAGAGGGCATAAGGACAAGATCGAGAAACTGAGGCCACATCAACCTTAAAGGTCAGCTAGTCATTAATCATGACACCCAGGTTTCTGGCTGAGTTTGTGGGCACAAGCAGACTCGAGTAAAGTTGGACACTGATCTGAGGACAGATGGACAAGCTGGACAGACCATGAGTTCAGTCTTAGACAGATGTAGCTGAAAGTGGCGTTCCTTCATCCAGGTGGAGATATCAGCCAGACATGCTGATATCCGAGCTAAGACTGTCATGTTGTCAGGTGGAAAAGAGAGGAAGAGCTGAGTGTCGTCAGCATAACAGTGGTAGGAGAAGCCATGGGAGTGAATCACTGCACCAAGTGAGGTGGTGTACAGAGAGAAGAGTAAGGGACCAAGCACAGACCCCTGAGGGACCCCTGTTGATAGGCCATGTGACCTTGACACCTCCCCTCGCCATGACACTCTGAAGGATCTGCCAGTGAGGTAGGATTTGAACCACAACAGGACAGAACCTGAGATGCCGAGGTCAGAGAGTGAGGAGAGGAGGATCTGATGGTTCACGGTGTCAAAGGCAGCAGACAAGTCCAGCAGCAGTAGGACAGAGGACTGACCAGCAGCTCTTGCCAGCTGCAGAGATTCTGTGACTGATAGGAGTGGAGTCTCGGTGGAGTGGTCACATCTGAAACCTGACTGAAAAGGATCAAGTAGGTTGTTGTACCGCAGATGTTCAGAGACTTGGTTAAATACTGAGCACTCCAGTATTTTCGACAGGAATGGTAGAAGTGAGACTGGGTTGAGATTAAGTTTTTTGAGCAGTGGGGTGACGCGGGCTTGCTTAAAAGTAGCAGGAAAAATTCTGCTTTCCAGGGAGGAATTGACAATGTGCGTGACTGTGGGTTTGATTATGGGCAAGATGGTCTGCAGGGTGCTGGTGGGTATTGGATCGAGAGGACATGTTGTAGGTTCTGAGGTCAGAAGAAGTCTGGAGACCTCATCCTCGCTCAGAGGAGCAAAAGAGCAGAGAGAAGGCGCAGTGGTGGGTTTGAGCTGACTGGACTGGTCAGGCTCAGAGAACTGGTTGCTGATTGCAGCCACCTTTTCAGTGAAAAAGGAGGCAACCATTTCAGGAGTCACTCATGCTGCAGTGTTGTTTTTGGCAGCCTATTTTGATTTAGTTTTAGTCTTAGTCTTTTGGACAAAATGCTTATTAGTTTTAGTCACATTTTAGTCATTTCTACACTTCATAGTTTTAGTCTAGTTTTAGTCGACGAAAACCAAATGGGTTTTAGTCCAGTTTTAGTCATAAAAAAACCCTTAAAAGGAAAAAGACAAAGGAAATTGTAAACAAAACAAACATAATAAAATATACTTTAATGGCTAAAAAACAACATAACACATTGATGCCTTTCAAATAATAAACTGGACTAGTTTGATACTATGCAAACTCAATGCAGCGCTTATATGAGCTCTGCCAGATAGAATGAGAGGACTAATAGGAGTTTTGCTGATACTCTCAAGATATTTTTGAAATGTCCATACTGATATAAAGGCTGAGATATTTTATTAAAACTGGTGTGTTATGTTTCTATGTTACTGATTTGAACTGGTAAGACTCTTACCAGTTCAAATCAGTAACATAGAAACATAACTCTTACCGTAAGAGTAACTGCCTTTTATTCTTTTGGAGGAGCGATAAAACCAATATTAAGATGGTTATTAGGAAAATACTACCATTAAAGGTGCATTAAGGAGTTTTACAACCTTAAAAATACTTATTTTCCACCATAAATATGTTACACATTTTTAATGATGTGTACAATGTGCCCTGACATATTCATTACAAGTACCTCTAACAGCGCTAAATTGTCACTTGAAAGTTGCAGTGCCGGTCCGGCACCAGCATTTTTTGGGGGAGAGTTTGAAAGGAATGACGTAATGCGCACTCCGGCTGGTTAAGTTTCATTTTGTCCGCCATTACTCCGGCAGATGCTTAGTGAGCAACAACTGAGTAGGAGCTTCCAGAAAGTAAGAAAAGACTGGCTTCTAGCACTGCCACAGCTCCACACAGACTCCACCAGGTAAAAGAAACTTAAATCTTACTTGAGCGCTTCTAAACGAGTGAAGAAGGAGTTCCCCTCTTCCGTGCACGCAAGCCACAGGGACGAGTTTTTCACTAAGCTGCATTACGCCCAAGGCCTGCAGGGGACGCTGTTTCGCATAAAACGTGCAAACTCGTTAATGCACCTTTAAAACAACTGAAATAAATATAATTAATTCCTCTGGGACACTTGATGATATGAAACACTTGGAAGTCTTCAAAACTGAAATGACAAACATTACTTGAGTTTGATAAACTTCGTAAGTAGCTATTCCTTACCTGAATTTTCTCTATACAAATTTTTAACAAAAGTGAAAATACATTTCTTCAAAATAAAACAACACCTGGATTATTTTTCCAAAAAAAAAAAAAAAAAAGAAAAAGTAAAGATTTATTGGGTACTTGGGGGGGAAAAAATCTTCACTAATCAATGGTGGGCTCCTATTGCAGTTTCACAGTAAGAACAAGCAGACAAACAGTTGGATTAGATCCTCCTTCTCCCACTACGAGGCATTCAGTTTTATTTTCTGCTGGATTCTGATTAAAGCACGTCCATAAATCACTACATCTTTTCCTCCCGCTGAGCCCCAGCGAAAGTTACTGCCACGCTCTCTAGTGCGCCAGTGCATGCAGTGCGGGCGTGGTCAAACAGGAAGCAGCTCGTGAATTGCTGATATTTTCAGAGTAAAGCAGCCAATCTGTGTGA
Source organism: Salarias fasciatus (assembly GCF_902148845.1). Taxonomy (NCBI): domain Eukaryota; kingdom Metazoa; phylum Chordata; class Actinopteri; order Blenniiformes; family Blenniidae; genus Salarias; species Salarias fasciatus. The sequence continues at coordinate 25,127,678 of NC_043759.1, forward strand.
ACAAGCTGGGGGAATCGCATCTGTTTTAATTTATTTTGAAAGTCAAAATACTGACATTTTTGTCTTGTCTCGTTAACGAAAACAACAGATACGTCTCGTCACATTTCCGTCTTTAAAGAGATATTTTTAGCTCGTCACGTTTTAGTAACGGAAAAAAGGGGCGTTGACGAAATATTTTCGTTGTCGTCATTGTTAACAAAAACAACACTGTTATGCTGGCTCATGTGGATCCATTGAGTTTTTGATGTAAAAGTGTCTATAAATGACTATGTTGTAATTTGAGCAATATAAATAAAATTAAACTTAATTCAATTAAATTGAATCTCAAATCACATACATCAAGTATGACCTGTCCATGAAAACATGAGATGCATGTTTCCCCATCCCAAGAGTTCCCAACACTGGGCTTTAGCCTCACTGATGAAGGTCACACTGCACCCTTTTGGGCACCAACCTTGTCTACTGAGCGATATTGTTGGTTTCAGCTCAGGCCCGAGACGGTGAGTGCGGCATTCACGCCCCCCATTACCAGCACGTGGTGTCTCACTGCAGTGCAGGTTGAAAATGGCGCCGCTGTGGAGTTGTTCCCTTTCCTGGCCATGGCTTCGGCCAAAATTAACTGGCCCTGTGGTCTTGTGTCGGCTGTGTTGGTTGTTTCAGCGTCTTCTCTGCCCCTTCCCTCAGTTTATTGCACATAAAAGTGGCATTTCAGGCGCAATGGAAGGTTCTCACTAGTACACTGTCGATGGTGTCCTCCTCGAGGATGATGACAGTGTTCGGGCCTCCATGGTGTCAAACCTATGCTCCCCATCAGCTTCTCAGTGCTCGCTGAGTGAGGCAGTCCATGACTCAGTGTAGGCTGTCATGTGTACAGCCGTAGTGTGTCTGCATCTGGGGGTGCTGAAACCATATTGGTCTGCTTATGCGAGGGCCTTTCCCAGTGATATAGGTGGCCCTCCTCCATGTTTGCTGTTTCTCCTTCATGGAATTATCTGAGGCAGCTAGATGCTGTTGTTCCACATCCCTGCCCACTGCCTCGTTATTCACCCTACTGGGGGCTGGAGTCCCAAGCAACCTCTGCAATGACTTCACACCCTTCTGGGTTCCCTATGGGCTGGAGGAGCAGAGACTGATTGTTGTGGGCCTTGGGGTCAATACACTATTGAGGAGAAGGTTGGACAGTGTGGTGGCAGGGCGTGGCTGAGCTTGGGTGTAGGACAGAGAGAGTACTTGCTGCCTTACTTGCCATTTTTGAATCCTATAGAGGAATTTTTTTCTGCTTGGAGATGGCGCGTATATGACCGCCAACCACATTCCCGTATGCCTTTTCTGCAGGCAATGGAACAGGCCTGTGGGGACATTGAGGTAAAGTCGATCCAGGGATGGATTCGGAACACAAGGGAATACGAGGGTGGACCCAAAAGTTCCCGGAATTTGACTGTAACTTTTTATTTCTGACCTTTCAAAATAAAACATCACTGTCGCCTTCAAAATAATCTCCATCCGCATTAATGCAGCACTCCAGCGGTGTCTCCCACTTCACGAATGTGTCGTGACTCCCGTGCGTAATTGTGCCATTTTGGGCCGGCTGCGATTTTTCTGTCACCTCCTCCACATCTGCAAACTGCCGTCTCTTCAGCTCCTTCTTCAACTTGGGGAACAAGAAAAAGTCACTCGAGGCTTCATCTGGCGAATAAGGTGGATGGGAGAGGAGATTCATCTCATTCTTCGCCAGAAACTGTGTGACGTGCAGCGCCGTGTCCGCTGGCGCACTGTGGTGGTGGATCAACCGGGCTCCACTCCGCCACTACGCTCTGCTTCCTCCTCACATCCTCACGGAGCGTCTGAGGACTTCCATGTAGTAGTCCTGATTTACAGTCTGACCTGGAGGGACAAACTTGCTGTGGACGAGACCCTGGACAGCGAAAAAGCAGCTCAGCATTGTTTTCACGGCTGAGCGGACCTGATGCGCCGACATCTGGCCCTTCTCAAACCGTCCGAACCACTCATGGACCTGAGTCTTCCCCAGAGCATCATCCTTGTGGGCTTGCTGCAACAAGGTGTTTCTGCTGCTGTTTTTTCCCAGCAAAAAGCAGAATTTAATGTTTGCGCGCTGCTCTGGCTTTCCAGTTAATTTCACCATTTTGGAAAAATCACAGACCGCAGCTGCACTCTGTTACTATAAATAGTGCCTGACAGGCGTCAGTGTAACTCTGGGAGCTCAGCTTTTTCACAGATATGCATGAGGCTTACCTGTAGCACATCTGATGACGAGAAGTCGAAACTCATTATTATTAGTATTGTATGACCTAATTCCAGAAACTTTTGGGTACACCCTCGTATTTTCCCCAATGCTTAGCAAGAGAAAACTTGCTTGTGATGTTGATGAGATCCTGTGGTCAGACCCCAACAGACGGCAGGATCCATAAGCCCACTTACACAATTATGTTTTTCTGTGTTTACAGTATATTGTTTGTTTTATTTTTGCTTTAACTGAATTTACTGCACTGTGGAGGTCGCGGAAGGAGGAGACGGACGGTGGACTCGAGTTGAGCGGGATTTATTCTTCACACCGACAGTGACAGCTGTCATCCAGGAAGCATGCATTGACAGAACACTTCCGCCTATTTAACCCCACTAACAGTGCAACACACACCGCTACATCACCAAACCCCGCCCCTTCTAATGTGATCAAACTCCCTCCCCACAGACACCACAGCACTGTAAAATACTCTGCTGTAATGTAATGATTTTGAATTGAGCATTTCATCTTTTGGTTTTTTGTGAGAACGTGCCTCCTGTGGAACTGAATAAAAAGAGTGAAAATGAAAGACTGCAGTGTTTCATAAAAAGTAGACTAGTGTGTTGCTGCTGTGCTGATCTGAAACTGTATTCATATGATGCAAGTGGGTAACATTTTGCCATCAGAGTGACATTTTGACAAAGGATTGTTAGGTTTTGATGACAGAGTTTCAATTTGACATCGATGTGAATGGTTTATTTCCCAGTGTTGTGTCTTATTTGCTTGCGTATTTTTGACACAGTTAGCCAAGTTTTGCAAAACATGTTCAAGCAACAGGGAAAACCTGTAAAAGGCCCACAGAGAAGAAAAGACAGAAGAACCCATGAGAGCGAGACAGTTTTGTGCCCAAGTTGAGCCAACAAAGATGAGGAGATATAGAGGCTGCCTTGAGCTGTCGCGGGGACTGACTTTTGGTTGCTGCTACGAGGGACGCGGAAACGGCTTCCCAGGCAGGGGGGCTTTTGGTTTGTGTTTTGTATTTTGTGTTTTTGAGTTTTTGAATAGAAGTTATGGAAACTGTGAGCAGGCTGGCGTCTTCACTGTGGCAGGACCCGCAGACTGGCAGTAGCGTGTCACAGATGGATTCTGCTTGGATGCCAAGTGGCACCATCACTGGAGGCTCAGGGATTCGCAGCAGCACCTCCTGGCCATGCCCCGTGGAAGAACAGGACTTCCTGTTGAGGGCATCCCATTGGGTGTGGCCTCGGCCCACCACAAGACTGTCACCGCAGATACCAATCTCTCCAGCTAGGGTCATCTGGCGTCACAGGGCAGTTTAGTGACAGCGGTCTTTTCGGTATGGCGCAGATCACATCAGTGCGCTGAAGCTGAGAGCAGTACACCTGACCGTTAAGTCTTCTTGGCTGTACCTGAAGGGAAGGCAAGTACTCGTACGGCCAGACAACAACTTGGCTGTCTCACACATCAACCACCAGGGTGGCACCAGGTCTACCTGGTTATTGCAGCCCTCCCAGCAACTTTTCAGGTGTGCTGCAACCTGTCAGCCTGCATATATCTGCCAGGGGAACCCACTTGCAGGCTCCCTTCCCTATCAGAGTCCTCCACCAGGAGAATGGGGCCACCACCCCACATGATTAATGCGCAGGATTTGGGGTCTTTCCCAGAGAGGCATCCGGGGACTGCCACTCTGCCTGTCGATATTAACCTCTCTCTGCCACCGGTTCCTAGCAGGATCGTTATCTTCTCCAGGCACCTTTGCTGCTGCAGGATTCTCCTGCTCTGCCAAGCTCTGTAAGGAACTTTTTCTCGCCTCGCCTTATTTCCACCGCGTAAGCTAACTACTAACCACTAACTACTCGCTCATTTCAGAGCTGGCCTGTGTGCTCGAACTTCCCCCCTCACCTGTGGGCTCAGGAAACTCCCCCGTCGGGACAAGACTGAACTAACCTGCGACGCTGCTGCCAGGAAGCAACCGTCATCCCTGTTTTCAATAAACCTGTTCAAACATTAACGCTGGTCTGGCCTCTCGGCATCTGGATCTAACGGTACACTGATGATGACACACACTTGAACTGCGCATACACAAAGGAAACATTCAGTGCTTTCAGCACCACCTTCTGGTGGTCATTCAGGATTGATAGAACCGTAGGTACATTCATAACTTTCTCATTATCAGACAAAGGCTGGAAAGCTTGAGGAAGTGACTTTATTTTCTATTCCTTCGGGGGCTTCAATCTTTTATTTATTGATTTTTTAGTTTTAATCTTGCAGTGTTTTGGTTGTTTTTTGTTTTGTTTTTTTATTTTTTTGTTTTAATTTCAGAGGTTAACTGTCCTAACAAATTCAGGAGAATTTATAATTTTTAAAGAGAAAATTTTAATGTATTTATTTCATGAGGGATTTTACCATGTGGGACAGGAGTGGGCATTCCTGGTCCTTCAAAACATGAAGATTCATGGCCAAGTCCAGATGAAAGCCTGATAAAGAGCCACATTGCAATCAGCTGTGTTGAAGCAGGGAGCCATGGAAAACATGCAGGGCTGCAGCCCTCCAGGACCAGGAATGCCCACCCCTGCGAGTATTCAGTAAGAAGTTTGCATATAAAAAAAGGCTGTCCTTTTATCTGATTGCTGTATTTATCACGAAGTTCAAAGTTATCCATGCTGAACATAATGTAATTTCTAAAAAAATATTGAAGTCCACGTTAATTTTCTGATCTCAATCAAAGAGGCAACATGAGCTGCTTAAAAAGCTTTTGAGACTTGATATTACAATTCTTTTTACATTAATTTTTTTTTGTCTTAATGACAAATAGAAAACACTTAGCTTCACATAACTACTTCAGAAATATCTCATTGAACACAATGACAAAACAAAAGGCGGGTTATCGGTTTCCATGAACTTTGTACTTTAATTTTAAATACATGTGATAAGATCCTTTATTTGCTTTGTTTCTTTTGCTTCCTTGATCAATCTTTTAGACATGTTTTCAAACTTGCCCATCTGACTAAAGTCATAGTAGAATGGATTATTTGACTTTGGTCTGAGTTCCAGGTGAACAAATTTGTAAATGTTCATCTTCATGGTGACCTTTGTATCATAGTTTCATAGGTGATGGATGTCCCGTCATGCCCTGTCATTTATCACCACAATTTCAATGACACAACGACACAGGAATGTTGTTCATGTCAGTTTTTATTGATGTCACAAGCTCGCTCATTCCTGGTTTAACAAGGAAAAAAAAAATCTATATATGTTGACACTGTACATCCTGTAGTGAAGCACGAATGTTTCAACAATGGAAAACTTCAAACCAATTTTGAGTTTGAACAATTCCCTTGAAAAATTATTCCAGACAGGATGAGTCTGAAAGCTGATCTGAACCAGCTGTAAAAGAAAGCGTAGATGAACGGATTGAGCATGGAGTTAAACAATGCAAGCCAGGCTACAGTTTCAAACACTTCAGCAGGCACTGAGGAACTTCCCAACGACTCAGCAGCTAAGCACAGAAAAAAAGGAGTCAAACACATCAGAAAGACTCCCATTACAATTGCCAAAGTTCTTGTGGCCTTTCCTTCCACCTTTCTGACTGTCGGTCCTTTCTTTTTACTGTGACACTTGGTGTTCTGGATGCTGCGTGCCTGTTTCTGAGCCACCAGGAAAATCTTCAAGTAGATACACAACATTATTATGACTGGGAGGTAAAATAAAAATACATTTCCCAATCCAGATGTCAGCACAAAACTAAAAGCACAGTTTTCTTGGCAGTTTTCAGAACTCAATCCGACAAAAAGATAACAAACAGCGACAAAAACGGGGGTGCACCAACTTATTACAATCATGATCTTAACAACATGAACATCAATTTTAGTTCCGTATGTCAGAGGCTGGCACACTGCATAGTACCTGTCAATGGAAATGCAACACATGTGGAGGATAGACGCTGTGCTCAGTGTTATGTCAAAGGTGTTTCGTACATTGCAAAACACATTAGGACTGTACAAACATGAGGTTACAGAGAATTCCATATTGAGAGGAAACACCACAAAGCCAACAAGCAGGTCGGTCACAGCCAGAGAAAGGATGAGAAAGTTAGTTGGAGTGTGCAGCTGTTGGAAATAAATAATAGAGATTATTACCAGAAGGTTTCCCAACACAGTTACAGCAGATACAGAGCTGAAGAAAATGTAGAATAGAACACATCTTGTTGAAGGGGTTCTTTTAACTGTGGAAGAGATGATATTTATCTGATAACAGGGATGTGTGTTGTCAATAAAAGTGCGGTTCACTGGGTCTCCTGCTGCCATCTTTCTGGATACCTGAAAATCACATGATTGTCAGACACACATTTGCAGTTCAATGTTGAAGAATCCAAATCACAAGAACATATTTCAGTGGATGTTTTACCTTTTGAAGGTTCAAATGCAGAATGTCATCCATTTCAGCAGATGTCCCACGTTGTTCTGCTGTGCATGAGTTTGACTTTTATCACAACTCAACTCATTATCATATCAGACGCATCCTGAAGCCGTCCAATCAAATGCTTTGAGATTACATCAGACATGAGACCAACGACATGAACTCAGGGCTCTGCACTGGTTTCCTTTTCAAGAGAATTTGAAAAGGAAACAAAAACAAAAATACCGAATTTTATTGGAATCCCGGAATGTTCTACTTGCATGTGGTAGTGTCATCACATATTTCTTCCATTGTGTTGATCAGACCGTTGAATAGAATAATGTATACACAAAAGCAATTAATTGTCAACCGTCTATCAACATGTTCAGCTCCTTTCACACTTTCAAATATGTGATGTTTTTATGTTGTTCATTGGAAGTTCTGTTAAATCTTTCTTCATCTACTAAACCTTTTAATTCCTTGAAAAAAGTAAATCTACTTCAGGAGAAGAATGATGGTGGTGGACGTAAAAACTTCTTCAGCCTTGAAGGAAATCTGTGGAACCATCCAGCACCTCGGGGGGAGAAAGGAGGTCTCGACCAACACTCTTTACAATGGAGGAGGGGAGATCCTGACCTTGACCAGGGTTCTCATCAGGAGGAGGATCTCTTCAATCCCATCACCATGTCCTACATGGGAGTCACTATGGAGTCCAGTAGGGGTGAGCCGAATACTCATTTTAAACGAGTACTCGTTACGGATAATGCATTTTTTTCGAATCCGAGTGTGACCCGAGCACTGTCAGTCATTCGTACTGGTGCTGATGGGAGATCCTCACTGGTCTTTCATTCTGCTCCATGCTGGACTGAGACGACAGGATCCTTGTGAGAGAAGCCAATCAGTGCTGGTAAATTAAAAACTAGTTTTTTTATTTCGCTGTAGCGTGCATTTGCCTGAGGAAAACGTTTTAAAATGAAAAGCGCGAAATGTCGCGCTACTGTGCACGTGTGTTTTTTTCGGGGGGTTTTAAGTTTCGTTTTCCCTTCCAGTTTCGTTTTTCCTTTTTTCTTTCATTTTTCATATTAATTGGCTTGTGCTCCACCGGGAGACTGTGATCTGTGGGAGACAGATGATAACTGGACCGAGGTCCACTATGATCGCCGCTGCAGCCGCGGACAGGACCAGGAAGCTCAGCAGGGGGGATCAGAGATTTTCCGGGACACCGGGGAGATTCTGGTGGGGACCGTGGGGGGAGGCAGCCCCAAACCAGGAGGACCTGTTCCTTTCCTTGGACTCCAGCTGGAGTCCGGACAACAATTATAGAGAAGCTGTTATGTAAATTAAAAATATTCATGTTCTGCCTCAATAAAAATACTTGTTCTGTAAATAGTTCTTTTACTATTGTGACAAAAAAAATATTCAAATCTTAATTCTGAGGCTGTTGTGTGAATGAATAATCATTTATATAACTTTAAAAATGTTCATGTTCTGACTAAAATAAAAAAAAAAACTTGTACATTGTGTCATTGAAACGGTTCTGTAAATAGTTTTCAAATAAAGAACAAATATAGCAACTTCTGAGCAATCCATATCAATTTCAGACTGAAAATAGTGTGCCAATTTCTGCCCCCACCCCATTTCCGGTTATACCACGCCCACTTCTGGTTTAGGCCACGCCCCCTCCGAGTACAGATATGGATACAGATCATTTGGATGGGTAAACAGATACAGATACAGATACAGATAGTGGTGTACTCGCTCATCCCTAGAGTCCAGGACCCTTCGTTAAGGGCCATCCAGTCTCCATACAGCTGTGGTCTGAGTCTGGTCCGCATTGCCGGTGGTAAGTCCAACACTTTACCGGTGCATGTCAGACTCTTTAAAGGCTGTCCTTTCTTATTTGTTCTGTTCATAATTATTGTGGACAGAAATTTTACGTACAGTTGAGGACTGGACGGGGTCCAGTTTTGGGACTAGGGCTGAACGATATGGGCAAAATTTCATATCTCGATATCCATGCCAGATATCTCGATATCGATACGATATATTACAATGGATTCAGTGAAAGTTAAGCATTTTTCAGAAAAATAAAAACATACAGGGCATGAAATTCGTCAAAATTTTAACAGGCCCTCCAAATTTTTTCAGCAGGTCCTCAGAAAATTTTAACAGGTCCTCACAAGTTTTAACAGGTCCTTAATTTTCAATTTTGTAAAATGCTGATCAAAAACAGGATCCAACAATAATTTTTAAATTAAACTGCTGTATTTTGTTGTGCTTGTTTAGTTCTGTTTATATCTATTTGCTGCACTGTGTCTGGGATGGTATATCTTCTTATGCTATATGGCCCACCCCAAGTTGCAAATTTATAAAATGATTTTTATTTATTTTGGTGCAGGTATGCATGTTGCTAAATGCTGATTGAAGCATCCCAGCTTTGACAAGTTCCTTTGGTGGTGGTGGCACATTAACCCTAGAATCCATACCAGCACAAATCACATTTCATATAATGTAGTTGCACCCAATTGAAACAAAGTATTTTAGCTGAGATCCTGCTGATGGCTGTGAATGTTAGTGTAGGTTCTGATTCTATTCAGTTCTTAATCTGACCAGGTTTTGTCTCTGTATGTATCAGACCCTAGAGGACCTCTCTCACCGATGTTCATTGATGTTGTTCTGCAGCTGTGATTGCCTCATTCAGGGGTGGAGAACTGTAGTATCGCAGTAAATCAATAACTGTTTCGGCAGATTTGCATATTTACAGTTACTACTGTTTACACCCATTGCTGTCATTGTGTTCTGAATTATTTGTTGTTTGGAGTTCACAGCAGCGCCTGAATCCAGCAGTACCTCCTTCAATCCAGCAGAGGGCGCATTGTGGTTGTTAGATGCATAGTGCAGAGTGAAGCACAGAGAAGAAGAATGTAAAAATGGAATCCCAGAGTTACGAGGCGTGTTGGTTTTGATTGATTCATTAAAAGAGAAGCAACGCAATTTCATGATAAAAAAAAGCCAACAGGCGGTAAGGACCTACTGATATGGCACCTAAACCGGCGGAGATTCCATCTCAATTGGTCCCTGCTGCCATTTTATAGGGAACTTTGCGCCCTGATAATACAAAAGGATGTAAAAAAAAATGCAGTTTTTTTATGAGAACTCACTGCCACTACCACCAAATTCGTTTGTGCAGATTCTGCAACCGCCCTCTCTTCAGCTCTCATGTTGTTTTGCTAACTCTCCGCCGCGTGTAGCACATGTGAGTGTGGTCTCCGTCTCCCTCCTGCCCCTCCCTCTGATGTTTCTCATTGGCTGCCATCAGCTGTTAACCAGTAAACGAGGTTTGTGGTTGGCTGGCCTGACCTGTGCACGGGCAAGTTTACATGCAGGAGAAACTAATGTCCTGAATGTTCATATCCCGATATCGATATGATAACGATATATTGTTCAGCCCTATTTGGGACACTAGGATTTTGCGTTCTCAGGATTCAATCAATCATCAATCAAGCTTTATTTATACAGCACTTTTCATACAAATAAAAATTGCAACACAAAGTGTGTGACGGAGTCACTCTGACGGTGGCCGCGGCACAGCGCTGGAGCTCATTAAAACGCACATTACACTCACCTGTGTCTTTTCTCCGTTTGTCTGCTCCGTTCCCCACATAATTGGACATTGTTATTCACCGCAGTAGTCGTGGGTGCACACTCGACCGCTGCCAAATCATCCTCCTGCCATAATCTATCACCCTGCAAACTTTTTCACCAGTATTCATGTCCCATTCACGTCCTCCCACAGCCAAACCGAGCGCCGTGTTCACTTCCTGTTTATAGCCGTCAGATGGGGAAACCCGGAAGTGACGTCATGATGACGTCACTGAAAGGTGCAAAGTTCGGCATGAAAATAATTTATTTTTGTTTCGGACCTATTTTGAGATGCAGTGGTTCGACTGTTTGTTTCTGTGTATTTCTGAACAAATTACCATGAATTTATTATGGGAATTTATTATGTTTTGTGGGAGAAAACTGTGATTCCCTTGTTAATTACCTGAGGGGAGGGGCCTGTGGTGTTAAAAGGAGGCCCATCTCCACCTGTGGAGAGAGTGAGAGTCAGACTTCCCTCTGACTGAGAGAGAGTGGGAGCCTGCAAGCGTTGGTTTTGCATTGTTACAGTGGAGGTGACAGAAAGCCAGTGATCTTTGTAAGAATTTTCTTTTTCCTTCCTATTCTTTTTGTAAATATTGTAAATAGTTTTTGAGCTCCTTGTTTTGTTCTGCACTTTGGGATTACGTTGGGTGAAATAAACAATCTCAACATCATCAGCACCCTCGGCTGTGCCATCATTTCAACAACAGACAAGGATCCGCATCACAAAGTGCTTCACAGTTTAAAAGCAAACCCGCTCCACCCACTCCACCCACCAATCCGTCTTGCCCAAAACCAAAGATACAGCACAAGAACACAGACCATCCCTCCACCCCCCCTTCCTCCACCATAAACTAATGAAGTGAGTATTAAAATAGAATATAAGGCTGGGCACAGATGAGTTGGAAGAGGAAACACACCCAGGAGCCGTCTACATTGGGAGCAGCGGGTCGCCCATGGCAGCCAGGGCTCCAGCACCGGACACCCAGAGGAGATGGGGGAGTGATCCCCAAATCTTCACCAAGAACCCATAGCACAGCAGCCCGGCAGCCACGGGCGAGCCCCGCTCCCGATGCAGAGGGCTCCCTCAGAGGAAACACTTGAACATAACAACAGGTAAAAACATAAAAACTTATGACTAAAAAAGGCTAAATGAGGCTAAAATATAGAATAGAATAGAGCACAAGCATTATAAAATATTAATAGGATGATGAATAAATACAACATAAATAAGATAAATAAAACAGATGAATAAGTAACAAATGATACCAAATCAAGACTAAACTAAAAATAAATATCAGTTAAAAGCTAGACCAAAAAGATGGGTCTTGAGCCTGCTCTTAAAAATGTGAACATTCTCCGCGTCCCTGAGCTCCTGCAGCAAGTCGTTCCAGAGTTTAGGGCCATAGAACTTGAGAGATACCTCACCCTGAGTCTTTAAGTTAACATGAGGTATTTGGAGGAGACGCTTGCCGCAGGAGTGCAGGGTCAGCGGAGGCTGATAGGGTAAAAGCAGATCTAAAAGATAAGAAGGCCCAAGACCATTAAGACACTTAAAAACCATTAAGAGAACCTTAAAATCGATCCTGAGAGACGCAGGGAGTCAATGCAGTGATTTTAAAACTGGTGTAATGTGGGCCCATTTTCTAGTCCTCGTCAGGACAAGAGCCGCTGAATTTTGTAAAAGTTGTAAACCTTTAATGCTCTGCTTCGGAAGACCAGAAAGCAGGCCATTGCAATAGTCAATACGACTCGTGATAAAAGCATGCATTAGCGTCTCTGTGTTGGCCTGAGAGAGAATAGGGCGGACTCTGGCTATGTTTTTTAAGTGATAAAAACCAACTTTGGTGATGTTCTTAATGTGTTGGCTAAAATTCAGCTCAGAGTCGAAGATCACACCCAGATTTTTCACTTGCGGTGATGGATTAATAGAAAATTCTTGTAGTTTAGGTAAAATATTGTGGCGTTCGAGCGGCGACTTGCAGGCAAGAAGACGAGGCGAGGTCTGCTCTATTGCTCAACCAAAGCTTTATTGTGAAAACAACCAAGCAAGGGAACATGACACACCAACACCGAGACAAAAACATGGCGGCCCGTAGGCCCCAGGTCACCCCCCAAGTAACCTCCTTGACCCACGGTCCGACACATGTGTAAAATAAAAGGACACAAACAGCACATAACAATAAGCAAAACACAACCGTAATGAAATGAAACACAAATAAACCACAAAACACACACAAATGGCCCGGGATGGCCCCCGAACTTAGTCCCGTTTCCCAGGGTGCCTTGCGGCACAACACAGTCCACAGGGCAGCGGCCCTCTAGCGCCCCTAGCGACCCCCGCGGTCGCTAGACAGCCCCCACCCAAGGGATTTAACGTCCCCGAAACCTCGTTAGTCCCAGGGGCAAAAGTTTTCAAAAGAGTCCAACAGTCCAGGCCGCCTCTGGCGGCGCGAAACGCAACGCGGACCCTCCGGCATCGGTCCCGGCCGGGGGTCCATGCCAACAGTCCCAGGTCTTTCGTTGCCAGCTTCTCCCCCCCCGGGCGGCTCCAAATGCCGGTACAGGGAGAGCCGGTTATGGTGAAAGGCCACCATGCGCCTGCACTTGCGCCTCCTGACCCGCCCTGGTCTCACTCCGGTGGACCAAGGACAGGAGACGCAGCAGTGAACATGATGCTGCGGCTCCTCGCAGCGTCCGGCCCCACCGAACCCTGGGCCACATGCAGGACCCGGGAGACACGCCGACAGTCTTTGCCATGGGCCGCAAAGATGTCTCCACGCCGCCCCTGTTCGTTGACCGCTTCGACAGTCCCAGCGGAGAGGCTGCACGGCGGCAGCCGCGAGGCCTCTGACGTGGGGCGGCCACCAGTGGGGGTGGCCTCGGCCAGGCGCTGTCTCTCGTCGGCGGACGTAGTTGGAGACAGCTTTTTGAAGGGGGCGGGGCCCTGCTCCCGCTCGGTGGTTGGTGCCCGCTCTGCAGGAGCGGAGTCGGCCTCTCGCTCAGTGGACGTAATTGACGACTGCTTCTCGGAGTGGGCGGCGTCGTCAGTCTGCTTTCTTTTGAAGCGTCTCTTTCGGCTTGGCCGACGCTTGCAATCCTGGGTCCCCAGGGTGACGCTTCTCTCTGCGGTGTCGATGCAGCAGGACCAGTGCAGCTCCTCGGCCTGACCGCAGTGCTCCACCAGCGTGTACCGGCCCCGGCGGGGGTCCGTGGTCGGCTTCCTCATAGCGCCACCCTGCTTCTCGATCGCCGGAGCTCGCCTTCTCGGGGCCGGCGCTGGACAGTTTCTCGCGAAGTGGCCTGGCTCACTACACCGATAGCAGCCGTCACTTTCACGGCACCCCCGGCAAGTTGTTTGGGGCGATGTGGAGCGCTGTGCCTGGCGGACTGCTTCGGTGTCTTCCTCGGCGGTGTCAGCCAGTCGAACCCGGGGCGGTGATGTGGCGCCGCCCCGGGGCGTAGAGAAGATCGTCTCAGCTCGCTCTGCTTCCTGGAGGGCCTCCTCCAGGGTCTGCGGAGTGGCGAGTTGCACATGTTGCCGCAACCGCTCGGGTGTGAGTCCCTGCAGGAACGCGTGGAGGGCCAGTTCCCCCCGCACGTTCACGGGAAAGGCGGAGTAACCCCGCCGCGCGAACAGCTGCACATCAGCGGCGAAGGAGCCCAGGTTCTCTCCCTCTCGGCGGCAGCGGTTATTCAGTTTCTCTCTCTCAGCGGCCTCTGTTGTGCGCCGCCCGAAGCATCGCTCGAGTGCGGTGATTAATGTGGGCAGCACCCGCTCTTCTCCAGGCACCAAGTCGAGGAGGACCTGCTGTGCCTCACCCTCCAGAGCCAGGGCGAGATGCGCGGCGGTGTCTTGGTCACTCCAGCCGTTGTGCGCTGCAGCAACCCGCGTCTGCTTCATGTAGACTTCCAGCGGGCTGGTGCCGTCGTATTTGGTCAGCTTTACAGGCGTTTTCCCGCTCACGGCTGCCGGACCCCCAGCTTCAGCGGCGCCGTCCCTCATGACAGCGGCCAGGGCGTCGTCTTCTTCGTCGTTCGTAGTCGGCCGCCCCCCGGCGGCCCGGCGGGTCTTCAGTGTGGCGGAGCTGTCAGCGCTAACAGGAGCGAACTCTCCACTAGCCGGCTCTTTAGCTCTCCGGAGCAGGCCCAGGAGAAGGTACAGGCCCTTCTCGACGGCGAGCAGCAGTTCTTCGTAGTCTTCTTTCCTCTGGAGTCGCGGGTTCGCCATCCCACTTCTGACACCAATATGACGTTCGAGCGGCGAATTGCGGGCAAGAAGACGAGGCGAGGTCTGCTCTATTGCTCAACCAAAGCTTTATTGTGAAAACAACCAAGCAAGGGAACATGACACACCAACACCGAGACAAAAACATGGTGGCCCGTAGGCCCCAGGTCACCCCCCTAAGTAACCCCCTTGACCCACGGTCCGACGCATGTGTAAAATAAAAGGACACAAACAGCACATAACAATAAGCAAAACACAACCGTAATGAAATGAAACACAAATAAACCACAAAACACACACAAATGGCCCGGGACGGCCCCCGAACTTAGTCCCGTTTCCCAGGGTGCCTTGCGGCACAACACAGTCCACAGGGCAGCGGCCCTCTAGCGCCCCTAGCGACCCCCGCGGTCGCTACAATATTGTAGCAGTCCAGGAAAAGGAGGCTCAGACGTATATCCAGTTTGTGGCTCGTTTATTAGCACAAGTGGTCCAGTTAAAGGCGTTTTAGTACATGCGCGTCGCTCGCGCCCGAAACAGAGCAACAGGAACTAACTTTCGCCCCGGAAACCCCCCTACCCCAGAGTCCTTCCACAAAAGTTCCAGGGGAATCCGCCTCTCAGGGAGGCCCACTATATAAGTCCGCTGCAGCAGCCGCTACAATATTATCTCTTAGGGCCTCAGGACCAATGACTAAAACCACAGTTTTATCCTGGTTAAGCTGGAGAAAGTTTTCTGCCATCCAGGATTTGATATCTAAAATGCAGTTGAAAAGCGCGTCTGTCGGCTTTGTATCATCAGGAGACACGGAGATGTACAACTGTGTGTCATCAGCATAACTGTGAAAGTTGACTCTTTGTCTCCTGATGACAGTGCCAAGAGGGAGCATGTAAGTACAGGACCTAAAATCGACCACAATGTAGAGGTGGAAAGTCGTCGTCCAGGACACTGTATTTATTATTCAGCGAGAGCCTAAAACTACAGTCCTGTGATGGTTTCCCAGCGCTACGGTGGTAAGGAACCGTGGACCACTGCGGTGCAGGAGTGGAGCTGAACTGGAGTTTAGGTTTTGCTCCCTGAGAAAGCCAGCGGTCCTCCTCGGTTGCAGGGGCAGCGGGGGCGACAAACTCCACAGAGCTGTTTGGGGAAGCAGTTGGCGCCTTCTCCTCGCCTGCGCACTGTTAGCAGGGGCCAGAGTCCGACCCAGGATTATATCAATATCCCATTCATGTTCCTCAATTTGGTGGAGGGTCGAGATCCTCTGCTCAAGTTCTGCGACTTTCTGTGACAGTTTTACACAGCCATCACAGCCATCACACTCCGGACTGCAGGTAAGAGAAGTCATGTCTCTTTCAGGACGGGCTGCAGCCCACAATCTGGGTCAGTTTTTTAAAGAAATGCCAAGGGCAGTCCATCCAGTGCTCAATAAAAACCAAACAGGGAACGTTAAAATCCAATAAAAGTCAAGTTAATATCACATAAAAGACAGATAAAAGGCAGTTTTAAAAAGTTTCCCTGATACCACTTCCCACTGCAACTAGCGGGTCGACCCGTGTCTTCGACTCGCTAACGATCGGCTTTCTTTTTTTTTAACACTCCTTTCCCACTGCATGCAGACGCGGGTCTAGCCACCTGCTGGCGAGCCGCAACGCTGCGTTTTCCCGCGCTGATGATGTCCCACGTTGATGACATCATCAGCGCTATGGAGCAAAACGAAAGCAAACAATGCAGCAGAACACAGTTGTTGACAAATCTTCTCTTCCCCACGGATCAAGAGAAGCTCTCTGGTCTAGGATATCTCACACTGTGTTGAGAAACCACAACTAGCGCGCTAATGTAGCCGCGCTGCGTCGACGTCATCATGTAAGTTCCCGGATGTGTCCCTCCCACTAAAAGCCGATACAAACTGACCTGGCAAATTACCATATCAGGGCAGGACAAGGCCAGAAAGAGGGAATCTGAACCTGGGGACAGAGACTGGGCCAAACAGTTAAACCTGTTTTTCAACAGGTTTGACAGCGGTCTCACCCCATCCCCCTCTAGCCTGAGCCCTGTCCAGCTGACCTCCAGCTCCTCCTGCCTGATCACTCGCTCCCCCTCACCTCCTTCATCTCCACCATCCCCGGGGCTCTCCTTCCTCCCTCCACTTTCTTCTCTCCTCTTCACACCTACAGTGGATCAGGTGAGAACACAGCTCAGGAAGACCAGAGCCAGGAAAGCCACGGATCCTGATGGCATCAGCTCCAGACTTCTCAGGGACTGTGCAGACCAGCTCTGTCAGGTGGTCTGCTACATCTTCAACCTCAGCCTGAGACTGGAAAGGGTTCCTGCCACGTGGAAGACGTCTTGTGTGTTCCCGGTCTCAAAGACTTTGCGCCCCAAGGAGCCCAACCACTTTAGACCCGTGGCCTTGACCTCTCACCTGCTGAAGGCTCTGGAGAGACTGGTCCTGAACTATCTACGCCCCCTGGTGAGTCCAAACATGGATCCTCTGCTGTTTGCGTACCAGCCGGGGATTGGGACAGATGATGCCGTCCTTTACCTGCTGCAGGGAACCCTGTCTCACCTGGAGGATGCTGGGAACACCGTCAGGATCATGTTCTTTGACTTTTCCAGTGCCTTCAACACAATACAACCGTCACTGTTGAGGGTGAAGATGGAGAGGGCGGGGGTTAGTGACCAGCTGGCTGCATGGACCATGGACTACCTCACAAACAGACCCCAGTATGTGAGGCTACAGGACTGTATGTCTGATGTGGTGGTCTGCAGCACTGGAGGCCCCCGGGGTACAGTACTCTCACCTTTCCTCTTCACCCTCTATACATCGGACTTCCGCTACTCCACAGACACCTGTCATCTGCAATAATTCTCACTAAGTTCAAAGTTATACAATAGCGCAGATAAACAGGCCCGAACTTCCCACTTCTCTCAACTCATTTCAGATAACAAAGACAACTCCTCTTCTCCACCTTCAACATTTTAACAGGCGCTAATTTTAATAAAGCATTTGAGGCTCCAACAGATGCTCTCTGTGAAGGCATTGCAGACCACTTCAGAACAAAAATCATGGATATCAGGTCCAGTATTTTACCCCAACAAGACCTATCGGTCCACACAACTGAACCATTGTCCATGCCTGAGGAAACACTGGACAGTTTTGACCTGGTTGACGTGAGGACTCTCGGTCGAGTTTTCTCCCAAGTAAAATCTACAACCTGCCTTTTAGATCCCATTCCCACACCACTTTTAAAATCTTTTTATGGATTCCTTGACGAACAGATTTTAAATATCATTAACTGCTCTCTTCAGACGGGTGTCTTCCCCACTGCCTTTAAAATGGCCGTGGTGATGTTCTAAATAACTACAGACCTGTATCCAACTTACCATTTTTAAGTGAAGGCCACTCCACACTACAGGATTTTTTTCAATCTTCCCTGTTTCATAGACCACACACTAGAAGACAACAGAAGACAGATTGCACCAGATCTTTCTCTCTTGATCTTCTAGTGTGTGGTGTCGCTCTGGAGCAGACCACACACTAGCAGATTCTTCATCAGAGAATCGGCTCCTCACTCTCCCAAATCTTGCGTAGTCCAACATGAATTTGTGCGGTTTCTCTTCATTCCTGTGTTTACATTCATCTCGCCTTTAAATAATAAGCAGAGAACTCATTCATTCCCTCAGTTCATTCATTCATTCACATTGGTGTCGCTCCTTTAGTGGAGACACCCCCCACCCACCCCCCCCCCCCCCCCCACCCACCCCCACCAACTGCGCACGGAGCACGCACTGTCGGGAACTTGTCAGAAAATTTTAATGTTCCAGTACAGAAAAGTTAAAAAAGAGGGAAATATAGTTTCAGATCATTTTCTTATAATTTACCCTCCACATTTGATAATAATTCATCTTATTAATCTGTGTGTTTGTTTGTTTTCTTTTTTACTTTTGCCTCCCGAGTGGAGCAGTAGAATAAAGTTATTAGCACTCCGTGTTAGATAAAAGCTACTTTTTTAAATCACCAATATCTTAAATCATTCTTTTTGTCCATATATTTAATAGTTTAAACCAGAATAAAAACTCTTTGAGCTTTGATTAGCTAAGTTTTGTTATATGTCCCCTCTGTCTCCGAAGGCACGAAGTGAGTGAAAAGTTTTTTTTTTAATTTTTATTTTTTCTTCCCCATTTGTAGGAGCCAATTTATCATTTCTCTAATTAACCACCAGGGGGAGCAATATGGGAAAGGCATATTAGGAGCACACAGGTGATTCGGGGCAGGTGTGCATAGAGGGACAGCGACCAGTCTTTTCACCGTGCCTGATCGGCGTGTGGGGAATGTATGGGTGAGCTTTCCGGCTCCAGCTTTGCTCCTATTAACCTGTGGAATTACATGTGCCAGTAAATAAATGGTTTGCCGCACCCAAACAAAGAAGTGTGGAACTTTCTGATTGACTCGCCGTGCGGACACATGTCCTCGACGATTCTCCCTCTACACCCTCAGGAACTCAAAGTGTACGAGCCCAGATAGGGAATGGGTTGTACACCATTCTTTCGTGATGGTTAATAATGGAGATGAATTAAAACATTGGGATTATTGCAGGACTGGCGGCGATGCAGATGAATGTATTAGATCGGAGTTTGGGTCTGAATCGAGGAAACAGTTCATCCAGGAGCGATAGGATGCACTAACTTTCTCCAAGGCTGAGTTTAGGATCTGGGGTTTTTCTGTTTCACAGTCATATATAGTGAATATATTTCACAGACATAGATATATTCATCCAGCTCTGACAGTTGTGATGGGATCTTTTTTAAGGAACAGAGCTGTTCAGCCAATCAGAGAAGTTTATTCTGAGGGTGTGGTCAGGTCGGCTCGGAGCTGATCAGCTCCTCTCGGAGCGCGACCACACATTAGTAGTTACTAAACGTAACTCCAGTTCTACGAGTGTGTGCGTGCCCACCTACTGGTACTTTCCTCTGGCACCAGCCAACCACTGAGACAAATCCGAAACCGATGCACCAATCCCCAATGCATGCTGACACACTGCCACGCCCCTCACCAAGGGGATATAATAATCGTGCGCCTGCTCTACTTCCTTCTTCTGAAACAGCCAGTAGAAAAGGAAGCAAGAACGCTGGGCCTGCAGGTAGGTGGGCACACACACACTTGTAGAACGGGAGTTACTTTTAGTAACTACTAATTCTACTCCGTGTGCTTAGCCCACCTACGGGCTTCGCAATTGGTACTCACCAAGGCGGAGGCCGTAGGGATGAATGTACTCCCACCTAGCGTGCTGACAGGATTGGCGCGGGAAAAAGAACCAGGCAGGCTTTACGTCCTGAACAGCCACACCAAGCCTCCAAAACACCAGCGGCAGGCAGCCTCGCACTGAGACGCCGCCCGCAGACATGCACAAGCACCATAACAATAGCAAACACACACCGGCCGAGACACCAAGTCACAATGGCAGGTGGAAATCACACCCGGTCTGCATCCCCCCCGGGGAAGCAGAAGCCGGACTGGACGAGAGCCAACACAGAACTCCTTTTCTCGCTGAAAACTGACATGGCCACAGTGTCTGTGCAAATATCCATCAGATATGAACGCAAAAAGGTGGACGCAGAAGCCCAGGAGGCAACCTGGCAGATGTCACCCACTGTGACACCTCTGCACAGGGCCACAGAGGCAGCCATGCTCCACGTGGAATAAGCGCAAATCACCGCTGGCGGCGGGCGGTTCAGTGCCTCATAGGTAGCTGCAATAGCGCCCCCCACCCAGTGGGCGAGACACTGGAAGGACAGCTCCACACCCCCTGGACCAAAACCTCACAAAAAGCTGGTCCGTAGTGCGAAAGCCAGCTGTGTGCTCAACGTAGCAATGCAGAGCCCTGACCGGACACAGCAACCGCAGCCGAGGGTCATCCGCTGATGAGCCAGGCAGGGAACCAAGTGCCCTGATCCGGATCACTCTCGACCGGAATCCGAAGTGATCACCTTGGGATGAAAGGCCGGGTTAGGCCAAAGATGCACCAGTCCCCCATCCTAACTGAACACCATGCAGGAGGGATGGATTGACAGGGTGCAGAGATCCCCAACCCTCTTGGCGGATGCCAGCGCCAACAGAAGGGCAGCCTTAAAGGAGAGAAAGCGGTCCTCCGCCTGCTCCAAAGGCTCGAAAGGGGGCCCCTTCAGACCATCCAACACCGTGTGGAGGTCCCACAGGGAAACCACATGCCTGGGGGGCGGCCGCAACCGACACGCCCCACGCAGAAACCGCTTCACCAGCGGGTGACTGCACGCAGAGAAGCGGCCGAAGCCGTCATGGCCCGCCGCAATGGCCGATGCGAACACCGCAAGAATGAATGCAGCGCAACCGCTGTCCAGCAGAGCCTGCAGAAACTCCAGCACACCGCCGATGGCGCAAGAGACCAGGTCCCCGCTCCAAGCACCATGACGAGAAGAGATGCCACCGAGACCTGTAAGCTCTGACCGAAGAGGGAGCCCTGGCGCTCTGGATGGTGGAAACCACAGCTGGGGAGATCTAGTCCCACTTGTCTCACCCTCTAAGCTTCCAGGCCAAGAGTCTCCTGCCCAGGACGGGGGAGGATCTGGTGGGCACCCCCTGCCTGCAGTAAAGCGTTGGGTGCATCGGGGATCCGCCACGGGTCTCCGACTGCCAACTGGACCAGGTCCGGGAACCACCTGGCGCTCAGGGTGTCTGGGGCTACCACAATCATGTGGAGGCCCTGCACCCTCACCCTGCGAAGTAATGGGGTCAAGAGGCGGGCCGGATGAAACACATACAAAGAGGCCCGGAGGCCAGACCCTGTGCGGCGTCCACCCCAAGAGGGGGTTTGTCTGACGACCTGAGCGAGAACCAGAGTGGGCACTGTGCGTTCTCTACATTGGTGAAAGGTCTGCCACCGGGTGGCCGAACCTGCGCCAGAGTCGGGCTGCCACCCATGGGGACAGGCCCCACTTGTTGTGGAGTGGGCTGCCCCGGGACATCCTGTCTGCGCCGACGTTGAGAGCCCTGGGCACGTGTCGCACTCTGAGAGAGGCAAGGTGCCGGTCTGCCAAAAAGCAGGATCTCCGCCGCCTTGACATGAATGGGGGGAGACCGCGTTCCCCCCCTGCCTGTTCAGGTACGCCACCACCGTGGTGCTGTCCGACCTGACGAGCACATGGCTGCCCTGCAGCCTGGCTTGGAAATGGAGCGGCACCCGCTGCACCGCCGTCATTTCCAGCACATTGATGTGAATGGGCGTGAAGTCCCAGGCACCGCCCACCAAGAGGTGGCCTAGGGTGCTTTCCCATCCTGCGAGAGACGCATCCGTGAACACCTCGACGTGATGGGAACACCTTGCTGCCCATGGAAAGAAGAAGAGCAGTATCCATCCAGAAGAGGAGATCCTGACGCGCCTGGGTCGGGATTGGGACCTTCCTGTGCCCGTCCTGTTTTCCCAAAAGGCAGAAGCAACTGAACCACCGCTGGAGCCTGCGCATGTACAGAATGCCCAAGGGAACCACTGGATGGGCCGCAGCCATCAGACCCAGGACGGTTCTGATCTGGTGGACCCAGGCTGCGGGCAGCGAGATCAGGGACCTCAGGGTCGACAGGAGAGACATTCGCCTCTCTTCAGATGTCCCCACATTACACCGGTTTTACAGTCGCTGCATTGGCTCCCTGTCCGCTTCAGGATCAATTTTAAAGTTCTCTTATTACTTTTTAAATGTCTTAACAACCTTGCGCCTTCTTACCTAGCTGACCTGTTTTTACCATATCGACCCTCCCAGCCCTGAGGTCCTCTGGCAGTGGCTTACTGTGTGTCCCTAAAACCAGAACCAAGTCCCATGGCAAGGCGGCCTTTAGCCACTACGGCCCCCACCTGTGGAACAGCCTGCAGGAGAACCTCAGGACCACAGAGACTATTGATATTTTTAAAGGGAGGTTAAAAACACACCTTTTTAATCAGGCTTTTAATTGACCTCTTATTTCCATCATTTTTTATGTAATTTTATTCTATTTTATTATGTACTTCTAACTTGCTTTACGCTTTTACTTTATAATCTTATCTTACTATTTTAAATTAACTTTGTATCACATCATCTTAAGTTTATAGCAGTTTAACTCCAGTGTTTCCTGAGGGGGGTCCTTCACACCGGGACTGGGTCCTCTGGTCCCAACTGGCCTGGGGGCCTCCACACCTCGGTGTGCGGGTTCTCTTGGTCGGGCGGGGTTGGGGGTCGGGTGCTGGGGCCCCAGTATTAATTACCTTATTAATTCTCCTGATGTGGGCAGTCCCATAGACATATTAAAGAGTAGACCCCGCTTGGGGCGCTGCGCAGCGAGAAATATTGCCGCCGTCTTGGTCCCGTCGAGATGGCGCATACGCTCCAGTCATTCGTCTGGGGATTCATCCAGTGCACTGTGTGTGACTCCTGTGTGTCGGACGGTAGCGAGCAGGGCTCAAGGAAAAACTTTTCACAGATAGGATTAAATGTTTTTTCAGCATTACACCTGACTGTAGAGTCAGTTACAAACAGCTGGGCTATTCACAATTATAGAAACTTTCAGGAACAGATTTGCAAAATGAGAACAGAGAGGTTCTAAGAAACTTTAAGGAATAAAATAGAAAGAAAAAGGAAGAAAGTGAGCTCCTTTTTAAGATTATTTTGTGGTGATCTCCTGTTTCATTTTGCATATTTCCTAAAGACAGAAATGTGAGGAAGAAGTGAGAGATCGCTCTAAGGAGGGAGAAATTCACAGCAAGTGACTCTTCTGTGCTGTATAGTGAGACTTCAGAGAGCAGGACGTCCACAGGACAGAACAGGTTGTCCGCCTAAGACAGGAGTGGGGAATCCTGGTCCTGGAGGGCCGCAAACCTGCATGTTTTCCATGTCTCCCTGCTTCAACACACCTGAATCGAATCAAGATTCATGGCCAAGTCCAGCAGAAAGCCAGATAACGAGCCTCATTGCAATCAGCTGTGTTGAAGCAGGGAGACATGGAAAACATGCAGGGCTGCGGCCCTCCAGGACCAGGGTTCCCCACCCCTGGCCTTAGAGATGGCGTTATTCCATCCATCTTTTTTGAAAATTTTTTTTTCACATATAGTCAAAATAATATGACTATGTGCATGGGAATGGAAAAAAAAGTCAAAAGGCTTGTACAAATGCGCTCCTGCACAAACTCAAAGTGGAAAAAAAAAAAAAAAAAATGACCATGTAAAAGTCGTACATGAGAAGATGACATAAAATCCAGCACAAAAATAGAGAAAGAAAAATAAAGACAAAACAAAAGGAAAAAAAAACAGAAATCCTACAAAATATAAACAAAGAATAAACAAAACAGATAATCTAAAGCATAAGTATCTCACGTATCTGTCACTGTGTTTGGATTAGGTCAGATATTCCTATATTAAATTGTTCTTTAAGTTGCTTTTGCAGTTGAACATAGACGAAGTAAGGACAGGCACATTGATATCTATATTGTCCCCCATTGGTGATATATAACTCATTCCTGCTTTCACAATGGTCATGATAGAGCGAATCCGTCGATGATCTCCTCCCACCCCCCAAAAAACAAAAACAAAAAGACACAAAAAAATGACTAGGAAAAAACAAAAACAACAACAAAACAAAAGAAAAGGGGAAAACAAGCAAAAAGACAACACGGAAAACTGCTGTGTTCTCAGTCTTTAAGTTTTCAGATCACCTCCAAAGAGTAGGAGCATCAGGGCAGGTTTTAGCTATGGGCAATGTGGGTGATCGCCCAGGGCGCAATCTACGTGAGCGCGCACTGGCGCCCGTGTGCACGAGAAAAAAAAACAAAAAAAAACTCGCCAGTTTTCCAGACTTGCACTCATTTCAATGTCATGTTAGTGGCGTGAGCGCTGGGGCGCCCTCAGTTGTCACGCCATACAGCTTGTGTGTCTGTTCGGGCTGTCCAAAGAGGCGGTGGGGGGGTCAACGAGCGACTGCAGAGGTTGGCAAGGGGGGCGGTGGTGCACAGTGGCGCAGGGAGGGGGAGGGGGTTGGGGGGCAGACTGATGCCAACACACACTACTTCAAAATTAATTGTATTTCATAATTGATACATACATTGATACGTAATTGATGATTGGACGGTTCTCGCCCAGGGCACAATTGAAGCCAGAACCGCCTCTGAGGAGCATCACAATAAGGCTGTTAGCATTGTTGAAGGGAACTATTCTATTAATTACAGGGCATAAATTACTTATCATTGTGATTCTCTCTCCCTCTCTCTCTCTCCATCTATCTATCTATCTATCTATCTATCTATCTGTCTGTCTGTCTGTCTATCTCTTTCTGTCTTGTCTTCATTTTAAAATAGACAGTTTGCTTCTATATGACATATTATGTTTTGACATGTGTATATAAATAAATAAAAAGCCATATAAAGTTAAACTAAACAAAATATAAATAAAAAATATTAAATTAGCCTATAAAAACTGCCAGTTATTAATAATCATTGGGACATAGCAGGAACCTAGCTCTAAACCTAGATATTCCCTTATTAATTATTATACTATGGCATCCACGGCTCTGCTGGCGTCTTCTAAAATATTATTTCATTCATTATACGTATTTGAAAACGCCAAAAATTGTGCCTCTTTGAATGACGCTTGCAGATAAATAAAAATGCGTGATATTGAGCGAACTATGATTTATTTAATGCGCTGAGACTTCACTACTCCGGTCAAACAGCCTTTTCATGTTTGTAATGATTAATTAAAATTATTTGGCTTCTGTTGTGTACCTGAGCATTATCTCATTGAACACAAGGACAGACAACAGGCATGACATCTTTTTATTTTGTCCATTCACTTTTAAAGAATTTATCAAACCGTCATCCTATCTTTGCTTCCTTTTTTCTGCTTCCTTAATTATTCATTATACATCTGACTAAACTTGACTAAACTTGACAAAAGGTACAGTACAATGGCTTATTTGGCTTTGGTCTGAGTTTCAAGTGAACAAATTTGTAAATGTTCATCTTCATGGTGAAATTTGTATCATAGCTTCATAGGTGATGGATGTTCCATCATGAATTGTCATTTATCACCACAATTTCAGTGACACTCAAACACAGGCAAGTTGTTCATATCAGTTTTTATTTACATCACAAGAATCCTTGATTTGAAAAGGAAAAGTTGCATCTATGCCAACACTATACATCCTGTAATGAAGCATGGATGTTTCAACACCGGAAAACTTCAAACCAATTTTGAGTTTGAACAATTCCCTTGAAAAATTTTTCCAGATAGGATGAGTCTGAAAGCTGATCTGAACCAGCTGTAAAAGAAAGCATAGATGAACGGATTGAGCATGGAGTTAAACAGTGC
Source organism: Salarias fasciatus (assembly GCF_902148845.1). Taxonomy (NCBI): domain Eukaryota; kingdom Metazoa; phylum Chordata; class Actinopteri; order Blenniiformes; family Blenniidae; genus Salarias; species Salarias fasciatus. The sequence goes on from NC_043759.1 coordinate 25,153,569, forward strand.
AAGCCAGGCTACAGTTTCAAACACTTCAACAGGCACAAAGGAACTTCCCAAGGACTCAGCAGCTAAGCACAGAAAAAAAGGAGACAAACATATCAGAAAGACTCCCATTACAATTGCCAAAGTTCTTGTGGCCTTTCCTTCCACCTTTCTGGCTGTCAGTCCTTTCTTTTTGCTGTGACAGTTGGTGTTCTGGATGCTGCGTGCCTGTTTCTGAGCCACCAGGAAAATCTTCAGGTAGATTGACAACATTATTATGACTGGAAGGTAAAATAAAAATAAACTTCCCAATCCAGATGTCAACAGAAAACCCAAAGCACAGTTTTCTTGGCAGTTTTCAGAACTCAATCCGACAAAAAGATAACCAACAGCGACAAAAACGGGAGTGCACCAACTTATTACAATCATGATCACAACCACATGACCATTGATCTTATTTCTGTATGTCAGAGGCTGGCACACTGCATAGTACCTGTCAATAGAAATACAACACATGTGAAGGATAGACGCTGTGCTCAGTGTTATGTCAAAGCTGTTTCGTACATTGCAAAGCACATTAGGACTGTGCAAACATGAGGTTGCAGAGAATTCCATATTGAGAGGAAACACCACAAAGCCAACAAGCAGGTCGGTCACAGCCAGAGAAAGGATGAGAAAGTTAGTTGGAGTGTGCAGCTGTTGGAAATAAATAATAGAGATTATTACCAGAAGGTTTCCCAACACAGTTACAGCAGATACAGAGCTGATGAAAATGCAGAATAAAACACATAATGTGGAAGGATTTCTTTTAACTGTGGAAGAAATGGTATTTATCCGATAACAGGGATGTGTGTCGTCAATAAAAGTGCGGTTCAGTGGGTCTCCTCCTGCCATCTTTCTCGATACCTGAAAATCATGTTTTTGTCAGACACACATTTGCAGTTCAATGTTGAATCGAAATCACAAGAACATATTTCAGTTATTGTTATACCTTTTGAACCTTCAGATGCAGAAAGTCATCCATTTCAGCACATGTCCCACGTTGTTCTGCTGTGCAAGAGTTTGACTTTTATCACCACTCAACTCATTATCGTATCAGACGCATCCTGAAGCCGTCCAATCAAATGCTCAGAGATTACATCAGACATGAGAGCAGCTAAGTGGCCCACAAGGCTTGAATGTTTTTCTCTTCAAGAAAACTTGTAAACAAAAACACAACACAAAAAATACCGGCGTTTGTTGACTTTCATGTGGTGGTGCCATCACATATTGCTATAATTGATACATTGTGCTGATCGGATTATTGAACTCCTTAACAGAGTGAATAGAATAATGTACAGGATTTACTAACAATTAATTATCAACCTTCCAGCAACATCCTCTCATACTTTCAAATATGTGTTATGTTTTTCATTGGAAGTTCTGTTAAATCTTTCTTCATCTGCTAAACCTTTTAATTCCATGAAGAACAGTAAATATAATTCATAAGAATAACAAATTACTAAGTCATGATGAGAATTAATTTAAAATACAGATTTATTTCAGTTTAGGGATTGTTAAGCTCAAGAATGTTCTCCACCTCTACTGTTGAAGCAGCTACTTGGAGCTGTGGTCACAAGGTCGTTGGAGGAGGGGAATACCTGACCTTGACCGGGGTTGTCGTAAGGAGGTGAAAGGAATATTTAGAGGATCTCCTCAATCTCTTCAAGATGACCTCCATGGAGGAACCAGAGGCTGAGGTCTCATGCCCCTTTTCCACCACACTGGGTCCCGTGCCGAATCAGGGCCAGGGCCAACTTGGTGCAAATCCCGGGCCTCCTGAAAACCGGTTTGCTTTACCACCGGCCGGGAGCCGAGTTGAAGCCACATCATCACATCATTGCAGAACATCAGTACGTCACTGTGGACATAGCCACTCACATACAAACCACAACAACAATGCAGGACTCCCATGAAGTGTTTCTGGCTGTCTGTTTTTCATGGCGAGCTATCAAAGCATCATCAAGCTGTGTTGCTTAATAGTAAACGTGTTACTGTTAGCCTAGCTGCTAACGAGTACAGTAGCATCAATCATGTCACGGTTAAACAAATTTAGTGAATATATGATGATGCCTATATTTCTCTTTCTAGATGATCTTCAGGACTGTGAGCTGCAGATCTCCTGCTGCCTGGTTCCACTGTCACGCTATAGGTGGACAGATTTCAGCAGCAGTTTGTGCAAAACTTCCGTGTGGCATAACTTGTTCCAATACATCTGTGATCTGATGGAGGATTTTAATCTTTCTGGTGACAGATGTTTAGAGTGTGACTGAAGGGATTCTGCATTCTGTTTACAGAACATAGGTATATTGTCATTGTTGTTCTGCCTCCACTGCTGTTGTTACCATCGTGTCATTAAATACATTGAAGTGAGGAAATCACGACTCTGTGCTTCTTCTTAATTGCCCTGCTGTCATGTGATTAAATTTCCACATTCCTTCAAACTTCTCCTGAAAACAGAATCACTTTTGTGTAAGTAGCGCATGTAGACAGATCATGTAAGCACATTACTGTGCAGGTGTAGGTGATTTTTACCTGCATGGTGCGATGGTAACACAAACATGACGCAAAATCATGTATCTGTCATTACAGCTGCTTTTATTCACACCACACTGCAACAAACACACCGAAGATAAATACTATATAAACAATGGGAAAGTAGTTCAGTCTGTTCATGTTGTCTATTTGCTAGACGTTTTCCAGTAACACCGATGTGAGCTCCCCCTGCTGGCTGCTCCAGGCGCAGCAGGTCCGAATGCTCCATCGGACCGGTGTTCGAACCGCACTTCGTTTTGCTGAATAAAAGCACAAAAACAATAACAGCTTTTAATAAATATTCTCTACATTCATAAACAAACCAAAAAATGCTGTACTGTGCGGACGTGAGTTCGTACTGTAAACAAATCTTACGGGGTTGGGTTGGGTCTGCTCTGGGAGGACGCCTATCCAGACATCCTGCAGGACGGTACCGGTCAGCTGCAGCACGGGCTGGCAAATTGCTGAACGGTACCGGTGAACTGTTTAATGGGGCTGATGAGCTGCGGCGATGCTCCGGTGAACTGTGACCCAACAACTCTATAAAACAAAATCAACACAGATTGTTCGTTTCAAAGTTTGGGATCATTTCTAGCAACTACATTACAGCTTGGTGCTTTAGGAGTAAAACTTACTAAGATACAGAGTCATTCACGAGCTGCTTTATGCTCCAGTTGGATCTGAAATTGGGTCTGTGTTGTCGTGTCAAGTTTGTCCTGAACTTCTGCTGCAGACCACAGCACTAGGAAGCCCCGGATCTCCTCCTCAGACCACCGCTTACTCTTAATATCCATTTCGTGGCTAAACTAAGCTAAATTAAACGCTGCTCCATCATCATTTTCTGATTAAAAAAAAATGGCAACTCTGCGTTTTTCTGGAGGAAAAGTAACACCGCCCCCAGGGCCGGACATAGTCGATACGTGGCGGAGGCCTAATCTGGCCTTGATCTGGCCCAGCACAGAAGTGGTACCCGAAAAAGTCTCTGTTTTTGGGAGCCGGAGCCGGGCCTCGGTCGGTGGGAACACAATAACAGGTTAAAAGTTGGGGCCCGGCCCCGATTCGGCATGGAAACCAGTTTGGTGGAAAAGGGGATTCAGAGGCCTACTGTGGTCTGAAGTCTCAGAGGTGGACTCATGCATCACCCAAGCTGAAGTCACAAAGGTGGTTGGTAAGATCCTCGGTGGTGAGACACTGGGGGTGGATGAGATTGGCCCTTCAGTATCTGGATGTGCAGGGTGCACAAGGGTTCGAGTTCACCCAAACAGGGCACATTGTCAGGACTGAAGGTGGAAACAAATGAAGACCCAAACTGGAAGAATAGAGATTGATGAGCTGTGGCCAGGCGCAGTGGAAAAAAATAGCTTGAAACATTTGTGCCTGAGACCGCCAACTTGGAGAACCAGGATCAACTGTGCTGGACACTACAGACTTGGAGATCCAGAAATGGCTGCACCAGGTCATCTGGAGGTCTGGGCCTTTCTGCGCCAGAGAGCAGGTGTGTTGACCTGCTCCATGATATGCTGGGTGCCTTATAGTGCTGATGGCTTGGGGACGGAACAACTGTGCATCCATTAGATCCATGAAGTGGTTGGCTTGATCTGTCAGGACTGTTGGAGACCCAAATGCAGACTCACATGGCAGATGGCATTCTGATGAGTTTATTTCAGTCTTGAGTCCAAAGGCAGAGACATGAGAAGATCCAAGAAGACCAGGAGCACATGAGGAATGGTGCAGATGGACAACAATCCAACACGGACTGATAGGAAACAGGAGGCTACATACATTCAGGAGGGAAGGAGCTGGGAGTGGATAGGCTAATTGGAAGACTTAAACACGAAGTGTGGCAGACAGAGCACATGTGGAACTAATGACACACAGACAAGGAAAAGAACTGCATCCTGATCTTCTTGTGTTTTGTGGATTTGAAGAAGGCATTTGACCACAACCCTCGAGGTATTTTGTGGGGGTTCTTTTTCAATTGGGAGTCCGGGACCCTTTGTTCTGGGCTGTCCAGTCTCTGTAAACTGAAGTCTGAGTCTGGTCCGCTTTGTCGGAGTACCTTGAACCTTTTCTCGGTGCATGTTGGACTCTATGCAGGAGAACTATGCAAGATTTGCTTTAGCGCTCCCCCTACTGGTCTCCTGTGAAAGCTCACTGTCGTAAACGTTCTGCGCATCACCTCCTTTCCCCACCCCCGCCCCGCGTGCAGAGCACACGTATCTGTCTTTTTGGTTCTGCCATCCGAGCACCTAAGGGTGGCGTTGCTAACGCTAGCAAGGGTTTCATGTTTGTTTTACGTGCTTTTATACTTGTACTCCCGTATGAGTGCCGTGAAGAAGGTTTGTTCTTGCACGATTTAGTCGGGTCAGGTGTTCTGAAAGTTGCAAGGGCTGTTTTCAGGACACAGACCCCAGGGGAAGTGGAGGGACCAGCGAATCACCGTGACAAGTCTTTGTTTACCCCCACAGGGATTCTGAAAAACATTTATTGAGGTAAAAAAAAGTTGCATAGTTCTGCTTTAAATGCTGCGTTTTATCATTGGTTGTGTTCATAATTATTATGGACAGAAATTTTACATACAGTTGAGGCCTGGACAGGGTCCGGTTTTGGAAGACCAGGATTTTGCATTCTCAGGATTTTGCTTTTAACATAAGACATTGTCCTGCTGGCTTCATCGAGCCTGGACCGACAGCATGCACTGGGGTGGTTTGCAGTCAGGTGTGAAGCAACGTGGATGAAAATCAACACCTTCAAAAATGAGGCCATGGTCCTAAAAGAAGGTGGTCTGCCCTCTCCAGGTCGTCAAAGAGTCCCTGCCCAAAGGGGTTGTAACAGCTGGTGTGCTGTAGAAAGAGTCGAGCAGAAAGGCGAAAATCTAAATTTACTGGTCAATCTGTGTTCCCACTCTCACCTGTGGTCATGAGCTCTGAGTCATGACCGAAAGGACAACATCCTGGATGCAAGCAACCAAAATGACCTTCCTCCATGGGGTGGCTGGGTGCTCCCTGAGAGATAAGAGGAGCCTGATCACCAGGGAGTGGTTCAGAGTGTAACCGCTAACTGAAGTGGCTTGTGAATCTGTTTCAGACACCTCCTGGATGCCTCCCTTGGCTAGTTTTCCAGGTACATCCCACCTGCAAGAGGCCCCAGGAAAGACCTATTACTTGCTGGAGAGACCATGTCCCTCGGCTGGCCTGGTAAAATCTTGGGATCCTCTCAGAGGAGCTGGAGGAAGTGTCTGGGGGACAGGGAGTATGGCCATCCCTGCTTAGACTACTGCCTCCATGACCTGACCCGAGGTAAGCGACAGAACACAATGGATGGATGGATGGATAGATGGATGGATGGATGAGCTGGGCTTATTAATGGTCAGGAAGCCCTCGTTTTGTGGGAGGGAGACCAACTATGAGACTGTGAATTTATCATACTATTGTTGTGAAATTGCACTTTACAAATTAAAAATTTTTGGAATCGTGGAACTGGCAGCTCATTCTGTTCAGTCCTTCCCACAACATCCAGGCTAACCACACTGATCTGACCTAGCCAAAGGGGGAGGTGGAGTGGCTGTGTGGCACCTTGATGTTAGCATACAGCGGGTCCAAGGTACTGTCCTCTCAGGTGGAGAAGCTCACATACTGGGTGAAGAATGTGTCCTCGGGTTCCTAACTGGTGATGCCGGGGTACTGGGTTCTGATTCCATCAGATTCAGATTCATAAATACATGCCATACATTCATTGTTTGATCAGCAGCTGTTAAGAGGTTATGTTTTAGATCTCATACACTGAAATAATGAATTATACTATCATGAATGCTTTGTCCAGTGAAGCTGGACAGAGTTAATTTTAAACAGAGGAAGCCAACGTTGTAGTGAAACTTTTTTATGGTGGTTTTATCAAGATAAGAATCAGAATCAGCAACGGGTTCATTGCCAAGAACAGTAGCCTATAGAGTAATTTGTTTTGATGGAGGTGCAAACATAGACAAAAGAAGGGGCAGATTTAAAAAAGGCACAGGTATAAAATACAAATAGGAGGAAATAAGACAGAAACAAATCACATTTTAGCAATAACAGCAACAATAAATATGGTGACGATTTACAGAATTAACATAATTTACAAAAATTTCAATATTGCAAAGGTCAGAGGTCTTTACAGTGATGTTTATGGGGCTGAAGATTGACTGAAGTGTGTAGTGGGTTATTGTGCGTGTGTGGGAGGGTGAATTGTCAGTGGGGGACTGACCCCCAATGCACACTGGATGTGGTCCGGCTGCGTTCCGGCTGCGGTCCGTCTCCGGTCCCGTATACCGCAGCACTGTGATTCACACTGCCTGCGGTGTCTCTGCAGTCCGCTGGCGGAGGTTGCCAGATATGTCGCTCTCCCCGTAAACAATATGACCCGTTTAACTCAATAGAAAGCAGCCCAAACCACCACCTTGGTTGAAAATGCACGTTAAAACCGTATTTGTATGATTAAAAAACACGTCATAAACACATAATCATTTCATCAACCCGTCCGACGTGTTCAAAAAAGGACGCTTGATTTGGCAGAAACCCGCTCCATCTGGCAACTCGGAGCTGCTTCGGTCACAGAGCTGTATTGAGCCATTTTGGTGTCATTTGACTTTTCAGCAGTGATGAAGTACAAAAGCGTTCATTCTTCTAAAGCGTATAATGACTACATGACGTTGTTTGTTCTGTATTCTACCAGAAGAAGTAAAAAAATAGAAAATTAAGGCAAAAACACGACACAGATTTTATTTTGAAGTCACTTATTTTGGAGCACGTATCGCGTTTCCTTCCTTCACCCGACTTGCTTTTGTCTGAATTTTGACACAGTAGGCCTGCGGCATCCGGAAAAATAGGATCCTTGCAGAAAGAGACCGCAGCTCCGCAAGGGCTCCGGAGGCAGACCGAAGCCGGACCGCGGCCGGTGTGAACCACAGCATTGATTTTAATGAGTACGGATTAGCTGCGGTGTCTGGACCGCAGGCGTCCAGTGCTGATGGTCCGGGAGTCTGAGGTGAGTTTACATAGCTTCACGTGCTGCCTCCTGTCTGTCAGGAAGTCTGTAATCCACCTGCAGGTGGAAACTGGTACCTTCAGCTGGTGGAGCTTGTCCTGCAGTAGAGCTTGAATGATGGTGTTGAAAGTGGAACTGAAGTTCACAAACAGGATCCTGGCGTAGGATCGTGGTGAGTCCAGGTGCTGGAGGGTGAAGTGCAGAGTCATGTTTAGCCGATTCCGGCTCCATCCAAATGCAGTGAGAACATGGTCGCTCCCTGGGTCGAGCCAACTTTCCTCGTTTGCTGCACTTTTGTTCGTGTGAGGCTTCTGTAATGCACGACACATGACTCCATTGTGGAGATGTCATTTCCTGTTATTTTGAGCTTCTGTGCTTCCTTCTGAAAGTCAGCGATTTGTATGGCTCGCAGAAAAATCATGTACAACAGAACAACTGCAACACGAATGTAAGCATCCATTCCCACATAGCAGAGACATTTGGGCCACATTTGGCTGGAAGCTGGGACAGGTGGCATTCGGTCGGCACTGGCATGCAGCATGTGAACCAAACATGGCCCAGATTGGCAGAGGTGGTGCCTTCTTTAAGGTGGCAAACCGAATGTGGGCCAGATGTTGAGTTTAATATGTGACCCACATGTCAAATTTGACCTGTCTTGACAGGTCTGTTCTTCATGTAAAGATAAGCTCACAATGACAGATATTATTGTTTGTACCAAATGCAATAAGACTTAAATTTCAGGTGTGAAATACCATTAAGTTTAATTGGCCTCTTTAATGCACAATATTTTTTGGCCTTTTTCTAGAGCCTGATCAAATTATTTGTGCTCTCATTCATCGTTCATGCTGTTAAATCTGACAAAGATTTTATTTTATTTTATTTTATTTTATTTTTTTAATGTATGTTGACATTTCAGTAACATCTGTAGACAAATAAAAATCACACTTTTTCCTGGAGACGATTTTGGGTCCATTTACTATCATTAAAACCACTTATTTTCATTCTAGCATATTGCAAATAGCATATATAAATATATATATAACTTCAAAATTACAGTTTTATTACTGCTGTAGCCTACTATTTGCTGATAATATATTTTTTGCTTTTCAAAGTTAAATCTGAAAAAAAGGACAAAATTCATGACTATTTTATAAAGTGAAGCATTATCCACAGCATCATTGAAAATCAAGAACACTTAAATCAAAAGCAGAGGGAGTCTCTCGACTCACCTACACAGCCCTTTTTTATATGCTGATAATAAAACCATCTAGTGCATGGATAAGATGCTTTTTAAATATTTTTGGAAAAACCTGTTGTCGTGAATACATGTGAGAATGAAGGACTCAACTTCACAGACTTTGATACACTGAACAAAAAATTTAAGATTAAATGTGTCAAACTGTTGTGAAAAAACATAACTCAATGTGGATTTTTATTTCTAGCCATGCTATCTGGTTGGAGGCCTAACATTTTCTCTAGAGTGTAACTATAACATTGAAAAAAATCCTGTTCATCTTTCAAACTTCCATAAACAAGTTTTGCTTGCTTGGTCCTGATATAAATTTCTCTGCATAAAGTTCTACAAAAATAATTCTACCAATTAGTCATGATAAATTAAGAATTTTAGTTAGCAGGACCACAAACTATTGAAACATTTGTGATAACTGAAGATGTTATGTTAATGTTATGTTCACGAAAGAAAACTTTTCAAACTTAGAAAAATGATTCCAGTGGAATTAGGAATTTGAGTTGAAACGGTTAAGCCGTTGCCTTGTGTGCACGATAAGAAATTATTTATCCCCTCAGACAAGTATTTAATGTCTCCCATAACCAGGGACGGCTGGTATAAATGGGCTAACAGGGCTAAGCCCTCCCAGTACAAAAAGTCAGCTAATACAAAAAAGATGAGAAAATTATAACTTACAACAGATTGTTTTAAGTTTAGATTAAACCAAAGGCAGCAGCAGCACCAATCAGTCAAAAGGAAAACATAGAATATCTCTAAATGGGCTGATTTTTTTACAGCCCCAGCAGATACATTCATTTCGTTCTTGTGATTGACAGGTGTCATGTCCCGCCCCCCGTGGTTTGCTGAGCATTTTGGGCTAACTTCAGTTAGGCCACAGGCCACTGACTTTTGACCAATAGCGGCGATTTACGCAGCGGTGCTGCTGTTTGTGCCAGAGTTGGGAAGGAGGGAGAAAAAGTTCAGCGATGACGGGCCTTAGCATGAACGAGGCGGACTATTTGCTTTCGATAATCCCATTATTTGGACTGATTAAATGCACTTGCCACGCTGTCTATCGAGACGGACTTCATCCAAACTTTACCCAACTTCAACAGCATGGTGGTTAACCTGTTTGCATCCCAGAAAGGCGTCGATGTGAGCTCCTTTTCAAATAAGGTAGGCCCATGTTGACTTGTGACGCCTTGTTTTTGCTGAGGTTAGCTGTTGTACTGAAGGCGTTTGGCTACATGTCACCAAACAGCAGGCTATCTGAGGGCAATCGTTGAAGTTGGGTTGGCACACATCTGTAGTGCATAAATGTGTGAGTGTGTGCGTGTGACAGAGAGAGAGAGAGAGAGAGAGAGAGAGAGAGAGAGAGAGAGAGAGAGAGTTGATATAGAGCACTAAAAAAGTATAGTGTACCTGTAATTGATGTAACTGTGTGTCACAGGTGATGTTGCTTTTGCAACTCTGTTAACTATTTAATCTGTATTATGGAAGCATTTGTTAGCCCCCCCAGCAAATTTTACCACCAGCTGCCACTGCCCATAACAATGAAGCTGAAATCTCAGGTGCTTCTATTAACAGTCAAAACAAAAAAAGAATTTGTTAGGGAAAGAAATGTAACAAAACTTTCACTTGATAAAAGAGAGGTTTCTAGTCAGCTGGGTGGTCAAGTGACGTCACGTTAATTCATTTCCAAATCAAACAAAACTGGAGTATGGTAAGATGGAGCGATAGCATCATATGAGCAGGATAATACTGATGGGATAAGCCGGTTATCAACAAAGTAATAGTGTATACGGGAAAAGGTGGTATCCGTCCTGTGTTTCGTTGAAGATATTGCAGATTTCAAATACAAAGGAATACTTCAAGCGAATTACTAAAAATAAATGAGCCCCACGGCGCCCAAAAATGAAAATTGAAAGCTGTTTATAAATGAAATTTCGCATAACAAAACAGAGCTGCAGAGAAACACATCTGACATGCGCAGTGCCTGGCACGGACCCCATGAGCTTGCTCAATTTTGATTTATTAAGGGAAAATTGTATCTATGTTGATACTGTACTCGATACTGTACATCCTGTAATGAGAAACTGGGAAACTTCAAACCAATTTTGTGTGAGAGAAATTCCCTTGGAATATTTTTCCAGATAGAATGAGTCTGAAAGCTGATCTGAACCAGCTGTAAAACAAAGCATAGATGAATGGATTGAGCATGGAGTTAAACAGTGCAAGCCAGCCTGCAGTTTCAAACACTTCAGCAATCACAAACGACTTCCCCAAGAACTCAGCAGCTATACAAATAAAAAAAGGAGTCCAACATATCAGAAAGACTCCCATTACAATTGCCAAAGTTCTTGTGGCCTTTCCTTCCACCTTTCTGGCTGTCAGTCCTTTCTTTTTGCTGTGACAGTTGGTGTTCTGGATGCTGCGTGCCTGTTTCTGAGCCACCAGGAAAATCTTAATGTAGATACACAACATTATTATCACAGGGAGATAAAATGAAAACACTGGTCCGAAAGTATTTGGAAGAAATAAACAGTTTTCTTGACATTTTTCAAAGTTCAGCCCGGTAACAACAAAACCAACAGCAACCAGAACTGAAATGCACCAGGCCACAACAATCATGATCACAACAACATGAACATTAATTTTAGTTCTGTATGTCAGAGGCTGGCACACTGCATAGTACCTGTCAATGGAAATAAAACACAAGTGGAGGATAGACGCTGTGCTCAGTGTCACATCAAGGATGTCTCCCACTTTGCAAAGCGCATCAGGACTGTAGAAACACGAATTTGCAGAGAATTCCATATTGAGAGGAAACATCACAAAGCCAACAAGCAGGTCGGTCACAGCCAGAGAAAGAATGAGAAAGTTAGTGGGAGTGTGCAGCTGTTGGAAATAAATAATAGAGATGATTACCAGAAGGTTTCCCAACACAGTTACAGCAGATACAGTGCTGATGAAAATGTAGAATAAAACACATCTTGTAGAAGGTGTTTTTTTGACTGTGGAAGAGATGATATTTATCTGAAAACAGGGATGTGTGTCGTCAATAAAAGTGCGGTTCAGTGGGTCTCCTCCTGACATCTTTCTGGATACCTGAAAATTGCATGATTGTTAGACACACATTTGCAGTTCAATGTTGAAGAATCCAAATCACAAGAACATATTTCAGTTATTGTTATACCTTTTAAAGCTTCAAATGCAGAATGTCATCCATTTCAGCACTTGTCCCACGGTGAGCTGCTGTGCATGAGTTTGACTTTTATCACAACTAAACACATCATCATATCAGACACATCCTGAAGCCGTCCAATCAAATGCTCGGAGATTACATCAGACATGAGACCATCGAAGTGACCCACAAGGCTTGATTGTTTTTTTTTTCTTCAAGACAATTTATAAACAAAAACACCCGATTTTATTGACTTTCATGTGGTGGTGTCATCACATATGGCTATATTTGATACATTGTGTTGATCACATTGTTAGAATAATGCATTTAAAAGCAATTAATCATCAACCTTCCAGCAGCATGTTCAGCTCCTCACACACTTTGAACTATGTGTTGTTATGTTTTTCATTGGAAGTTCTGTGAAATCTTTCTTCATCAACTAAACCTTTTACTTCCACAAAGAGAAGTAAATATGATTCAGGATCCATGTAAACAGTGTGGCGTGAGCGGCAGAGGAACAGTGAGCACGAAGAGATGAGTCGAAGTTGAGCGGTCCACTTCTTTTTATTTTCTTGTGCAAAAATCAACAATAAAGTGCAGAAGTGCCAAAAGTGCAAAAAGGTGCATTGGAGGATTTCCGGAGTCAGGCTCCCCAGCAGCAGCACACAGCTCACAGCTGCCACCAACACAATCACAGTGTCTCTACTGAGTGTCTTCGGGCCCTTAAGTACACCCAGCTTAATAGGGTAAAACCATAAAACTCCAGGAGGTATAAAACATAATATTAGATCTCTAAAAATATGTTAAAATCCTCCACTATAAACTCATAATTTTAACCTAAAGAAAACAAAACCCATACTTAAGAATAAACCAGACTAACGACCCAAATAAATACATGAAATCCTAAACTATATCTAAAATCCGTGAAACCACCTCCTATCCATTTCCACTCTTAGTCCAGCCCAGAACTTTCTTTAGTGGTGTCCGTCCCCCAGGGAATCTTTTGGCCGGACACCACTCCTGGACACAAGAGCAGAAAGGTGAGTTAAAAATCACACACACTCTTCACCACATTCACACACCCAACACCTTCTCCACACTCACTGCATGCATGCCAACACCTAAAAGAAAAGCTAATTAAAAACAGGCACATATATTGCACGTTAACCAATCTTGATTTGTCATTTGTTTGTCTTGCAGGTCCGCCGCCACACCCGACCAGACCCACAGACAAACATCTCCAATAAATAAACAAATAATTTAAAAAGACAATCGCTGTGCAAATGATTCTTTGTTATGTTCAAATTAGCTTCTCTAAAGTGCTGTGTGCAATAGTGCAATGTGAATGAGAGAAAGGTGTCTCAGTGCAAAGTGCAGTGCATTTCACCAGTGACAAACGCCTGTTCGTCACATTTCCCCCTCCTTCTCCATGGCGAAGCCTCCATCTTCTGTACTCCTGGAGAGACAGTCCGCCACGATGTTGGACTTGCCGGGTCGGTACCGAACCGTGAAGTTGTATGGCTGCAGGGTGAGGTACCATCCAGTAATGCGGTTGTTGGCATCCTTCATCCTGTGCAGCCACTGGAGGGCACGGTGGTCTGTCTCCAGGTCGAAGTGACGTCCCAGCAGGTAGTACCTGAGACTGTCAACTGCCCATTTCACAGCCAAGCACTCCTTCTCCACTGTCGAGTACCTGGTCTCGCAGTCCAGCAGTCTCCTCTCCCCCTCCTTCTCCTGGATCAAGACGGCCCCCAATCCACTTTGCGAGGCATCCGTTTGAAGGATGAAGGGCTGACTGAAGTCAGGGCTGTGTAGGACCGGCTCTGTGCAGATGGCCTCCTTTAGATCCCTGAAGGCCTGCTCACACTCTTCTGTCCAATGCACTCTGTTGGGAGCTGCATTCTTGGTCAGACTTGTTAACACCGCAGTTCTGTCAGAAAAATTTGGCACGAACTTCCTGTACCAGCGAACCAATCCAATAAATCCTCTCACCTTCTTTTTGGTGGTGGGGACTGGGAACGCTTGAATGGCCTCCATCTTTTCAACCTGTGGCTTGATCTTCCCAAAGCCGATGGTGAAACCCAGGTACAGTACCTCCTGGCGGGCCACTGAAAACTTCCTGGGGTTGATGGTCAGTCCAGCTGCTCTTATCCGGTGCAGAACTTCCTGGAGGTGGTGTAGGTGTTGTTCCCAGGAGCTACTGTAAATCACCACGTCGTCCAGATAGGCAGCCGAGAAATCAGATACATCCCTCAGTATGTGGTCCATCAGGCGCTGGAACGTTGCTGGAGCCCCCTGTAGACCAAATGGCATCACCTTGAACTGGTACATACCAAATGGTGTCTTGAATGCTGTCAGTTCCTTTGCTTCTGGGGCCAGCGCCAGCTGCCAATAACCTTTACTGAGATCCAGGGTGGTGATGTACGCTGCTCCTCCAACTCTCTCCAACAGGTCATCGACTCGTGGCATCAGGTATGGATCGAAGTTGGAAATGGAGTTGAGGTACCTGAAATCAATGCAGAATCGCAAAGAGCCATCTTTCTTGGGTACCAGTACGATTGGGCTGCACCACTCACTACTGGACACTTCAATGATTCCCATTTCCAGCATGAGCGTGATTTCATTTTGTAATACTGGCACCAGCCGCTCAGGGATCCTGTAGCTCCGCTGACGGACTGGGGCATCCTTCTTCAGTTTTATCTTGTGTTGGACCAACAAAGTGAAGCCTGGGGTCTCCTTAAAAAGAGACGGGTCAAGCAGTGGCTGAATGGCTTCCTGCTGAGTGGAAGAAAGGTGGGAGAGGTCAACTGAAACCGTTTCTTCTGCACCAGTTGGAAAGTATTTCTCTGTGACCTTGTCGTCCTGCACAGCTCGAACCAACAACTGCTCTGATGGCTCCTGACGAACATGAAACTCTTTCAACAGGTTAACATGAAAAACCTGGTGCTTCTTTTGCCTGTCTGGCATGTAGAGCTCATAGATCACTTTCCCAACCTGCTTGGTGACTTCAAACGGTCCATGCCATTTAGCAAGCAGTTTGCTGTCATTGGTTGGTAGCAACAACAGTACTTTCTGGCCTGGTTGGAAGACTCTCTCCTTCGCCTTTTGGTCAAACCACGCTTTCTGACGTTGCTGTGCTTCCTTCAGGTTGTCCTGAGCCAGTGCTGCCATAGCCTCCAGTCGCGCTCTCATCTTGATGACGTAGGCTATGATGATGTCACCCTCACTCTCTGTCTGCTCCCAGTAGTCCTTCAGGAGGTCCAGGGGCCCCCTCACCTGGCGTCCATACAGCAGCTCGAAGGGTGAGAAGCCGGTGGATGATTGTGGGATCTCCCGGTATGCAAACAGGAGATACGGCAGCCATTGGTCCCAGTCAGTACCTGTGTCACAAACAAACTTGCGCAGCATGTGTTTCAGAGTCTTGTTGTAGCGCTCTACCGGCCCGTCCGTTTGAGGGTTATAAGGTGTGGTCCTGATCCCCTTAACCCCCAACAGCTGGTAGACCTGCTTTAGTAGTTTTGACATGAAGTTGGTTCCACAATCAGTCAGAATTTCTTTGGCTACTCCAACTCTCGAGAACAGTTGGAGTAGACAATTAGCAATCTGTTTTGCTTTGACTGAACGCAATGGAAAAGCCTCTGGGTATCTGGTAGCATAATCACAAATGACCAAGATGAAACGGTTACCAGAAGAACTTTTCTCCAGTGGACCAACAATGTCATCAATCAATCAATCAATCAATTTATTTTTGTATAGCCCAGTATCACAACAACAGTTGCCTCAGAGGGCTTCAAGATGTTACATTGATTGGTAAAAATAAAAACAGTGAATAAGCATAATATTAATATGTCAAATTCACAGTAACGAGACAAGTCCATGCCAATCCTCTCAAAAGGAGTACCAATTATTGGCAGAGGTTGTAACTGGGCCTGAGAAACTCCCCTTCCTGCTGTGAGTTGACATTTCTCACATGATTTGCAGAATTTCGAAACCTCCATGTACATGCCTGGCCACACAAAACGACTCCCGATTCTGCGCAGTGTCTTTTGAAAAGCCATGTGACCGGCCCAGGGAATGGAATGACCCAGTTCCTTCACCTGCTGTCTGAACTGACGAGGCAGTGCCAGAGCTTCACTCTTATCCGTGACCTGATACAATATACCATTTTTAACTACGTGTCTGGCCTCATCCAAATGTTTAGTTTCCCCCTGATTGGCAACTTTTTCAAACCAACAATTAAGAGATGGATCCTGCTTCTGCAGTGCACCAATGTCAGATGGGATGTCAAACTCCACCGGACTGAGTGGTTTTGACACTTCATTTCTGTCTTTGGGAGAACCCGTAAACTTGTCTCGCCTTCTCTGAGCTTTTGATTTTCTAATCTTTCCTGGCTGAGCCTCAAACTTTTCCTCCCAATAAGGAAGCTCCTCCAAAAGAGCCTGAGCTTTTTGAGCTCTGGTGAGAACATGTACAGGGTTAAATGGACCATCTTCATTCTTTTTTGGTTTCACATTAGCCTGTCCTTTGTTTGGTTACCAAGTGACATCAGATCAAGCAGAGTAGGCACATCATTGGATGGTACAATGGTAAACACAAGCATATGACACAAAACATGCGTGTGTTATTAATGCGAAAGTTACAAATGTAACTACGGTTGTTTGAATCCTGGATGACTGCCAGAGGCGGTGCTTAAAGCACTGGAATGTTCCCTTTGTGCATGCGTATGTATACCAACAACGTCACTCATGAACCCTGGGTGACCCAGCAACTGTATAAATTCGGGTCCCTGACCCAGGCTCGGCTCCTATGGAATCTTCTCACATGACCATGAGGATTCCGAGTGACAGAGTGCTGTGGCGGTCATCCCGGATTCATAGAACTGTAGTTACATTCGTAACTTTCGTTCCATTTCATTTCATTTCTACTGACCGCCAGAGGCGGTTCTTAAAGCATTGGAATGACGTATGCCAACTTGGTCACGAGGAATCCCAGAGACCAACCTCACTGAGAACCCATTGCAGGGTCCACTACCACCCACAGTGCATGCAGGTAGAACTGTGGAGATGGTGCCAGGCTTCGTCCAAACGGCAGCAGCACATAGCTCGTCCAAGGGCACCCCCTTCAGGGCGACCCATGACATGGGCACTGCCCTGGTGGAATGGCAATGCACACCCTTGGGTAGAGGCGAGCCTGCAGCCTGATAGGAATGGTGAATGGTGTCCACAAGCCAGTGGGACAGGCGCTGCCTGTAGAGAGCAGACCGGGCTACGTCCAAAAAGACTGCAGAAGTCCAGGACCACGGTGACCGGCAGAGCACAAGGTCCTCCATACGGCCGTTGCACCACTGTGCAACCAACCTCCACCTACTATCATACAGCCACCTGGTAGATGGCACCCAGCATTCAAGGTGGTCCGCCTGACAGGCTCCAAACAGCTGCCCAGCAGCGAGTCGGGCCCCTCAGTT
The DNA here is from genome assembly GCF_902148845.1 of Salarias fasciatus. Taxonomy (NCBI): domain Eukaryota; kingdom Metazoa; phylum Chordata; class Actinopteri; order Blenniiformes; family Blenniidae; genus Salarias; species Salarias fasciatus. The sequence goes on from NC_043759.1 coordinate 25,171,017, forward strand.
GCCAAGGTGCAGAGACAGAGACGGTGAGGGTGGGGGTGCCCCACCCAGCCCCCATGCTGAGACAGCAGATCCCTCCTGCTGAAAAGGCACCATGGTTGGCTGTGGGACAACCTGCGGAGCAGAAGAAACCAAGCCTGTGCTGGCCAGTAGGGGGCCACCAGCAGCAGTGTGTGCCCCTTTGAAGAACTCTGATGGGCGTCGACCAAAGCAGAGGGGTCGGTGGGAAGGCCTACAGAAGGACTTGTGGCTAAGAGTGCACGAGCGCATGCTGGCCCAGAGGCCAGTGGCTCTCCTCAGGGTGTTAAGCGGACAGTTAGTCACTTCCTTAAGCAACCCCCAGTGCACATTTGCCATATGGAGGCACCATGCTCCTGGTGGAGGATTCCAACAGGAGAGGGAGTCTGCCAGCACGTTGAGGCCCCTGCAGGCACACAACCTGCAGGCTGACCAGGTTGCTGACCGCCCGCAACGCCACTGGGACGCCTGCAATCACCAGATGGGCCTGCCCGTGAAGCCCAGCTGAAGCTATGCCCAGGATTGGGATGGACCCCCCGGCGGGGACCGCAGCCACCGCCCTGAGCTGAGCCCACAACGCCACAACAGCAGGGTCCGTACAAAGCCTGGGGAAGGACGTAGCATGGCCGTCACCAGCTACAAGACCAGAGTGGACGCCACGTGTGCCCTGTATTCCACACTTATTAGACCCTCCCCCCCCCCTTCCTCCATCTGTAATGGAGATTTACCATCTCAAAACACTCCCCCCCCCCCCCCCCCCCCCCCCCACACACACACACACACACACACACACACACACACACAGTTCTTCAAAGCCTATATTATACAAATCTCAAACTAAACTTTTTGCTCAATGTAAAACAATCTTATATAATAATGTTAATTGACTTCATCATATGACCTCAGACTTGGTCTCTATTTGTACATTTGCCTGAAGCAAATGACCAATACATCACAGTTGCAGCCCAGAAATCACACTGTAAGTGTTATCTGACCAGAAGCCCCCCTATCGGTCCCAAAGGCCAGCGAGAGAAACTTTTACTAAAATGATTAGATTTTAAACCAGCAAAATCGGTTAAAAACCTGGGCGTGATTTTTGACTCTGAGCTAAATTTTATTCCACACATTAAAAACATAACTAAGATTGGATTTTATCATCTTAAGAATATAGCCAGAGTCGCCCATTTCTCTCTCAGGCCAGTACAGAGGTGCTAATGCAGCTTTTATCTCCTGTAGAGTAGACTACTGTAATGCCTTGCTCTCTGGTCTTCCCAAAAAGAATATTTCAAACCTACAGTTATTACAAAACTCAGCCGCCCTGCTGATGAGGACCAGGGGGCGGAGCCACATTACACCGGTTTTACAGTCGCTGCATTGGCTCCCTGCCCGCTTCAGGATCGATTTTAAAGTTCTCTTATTAGTTTTTAAATGTCTTAACGGCCTTGAACCTTCTTATTTAGCTGATCTGTTTTTACCGTATCGACCCTCACGGCCCTGAGGTCCTCTGGCAGTGGCTTATTGTGTGTTCCTAAAGCCAGAACCAAGACGCATGGCGAGTCGGCTTTCAGCCATTACGGCCCCCGCCCGTGGAACAGCCTGCCGGAGAACCTCAGGACCGCAGAGACTGTTGATATTTTTAAAGGGAGGTTAAAAACGCACCTTTTTAATCAGACTTTTAATTGACCTTTTATAGTGCTCTCATTTCCATCTTTTTTTAATGTAATTCTATTCTATTTTAGTATGTACTTCTAACTTATTGTACTTATTTACTTTATAATCTTATCTTACTTTGTATCACATCTTATTAAGTTTTTAGCTGTTTAACTCCAGTGTTTCCTGAAGGGGGTCCTTCACACCGGGAGCTGGATCCAGTCCTCTGCTGGGGTTACTGTGCTCGGGTCCTCTGGTCCCAGCTGGCCTGGGGGGCTCCTCACTTTGGTGTGCAGGTTCCCTTGGTCTGACGGGGTCGGGGGTCGAGCGCTGGGGCCCCAGTATTAATGAACTTCGACTTCTCCTGGTGTGGGCGGCCCCACTGGTGGTGTTTCCCATGATGCTCAGTGCCATGCCATGTCTCCTCTGTTGTGCGCAGCAAAATGGGAGCGTGTCTGTTTGTATGTGTGTGTGCACCTGGCTGTCTGTGCGTATGTGTGTGTGTGTGTGTGTGTGTGTGTGTGTGTGTGCATGGTAAATACTGATTGATAGTGCGTTTTTGTTCTTTTTTGTTTTTATGACCGTTTTTTGCTGTTCAGCACTTTGCGTAGTTTTTATGAATATGAAAAGTGCTCTACAAATAATGATTGATTGATTGATTGATTGATATATCCTAGATTTAGATTCTTCGTGATACAGTAACTGGCTGGCTTTGTGTTTGCAAAAATACACCCCTACAGTGCAAGATGCCACACTTTTGTGGAGCATATGGATGCTCAAATGAACGTTCCTTCAAAACAAGAGCCTACGGAATCACCTTTGACTCGTAAGAAATGACTTGAGATAACAAGTTATTTTGAAACTGAAGTTTTAGAAATGTTTCTACCATTTGTTTACATAATAATCATTGAATATTTATTTTTTACATTTCCTTTAACATCTTACTGTTATTTAGGTTTTCACAATGGCATTCAAGCAAAGGCTACATGAATTGCCCCAACAATATCATTATTTAGCTCAGTTATTTTGTTCTTACCATTAATGTTAAAAGAAAGAAGGGTGTAAAATGTTGTCAATAATTCATATATCTTGGTATCGTCTCATGTCAATAAAGCTAGGGTAGACGATGTTGTCCAAAGCACTTTTTGTCATACTGGGTGAAATGCTCCTTGCCCCCTGGGAGGAGTCAATACATTATGTGGACGGAAAAAGGTGCGGAAAAAAATCTGACAACTGTAATGGCCACAGGACAGTAAAAACTCCGATAAATCGCAAGGCGCAGACCGCTCTTAAGAAACCAATCAGATGCCCCCCCCCCCCACGTGAAAAATAGAACGAAGCAGAGCGGGCACACTGCAGAGCGCGAGCCGCGGCATGCGCGGCTGTTTTTTGCGGCGTTTTTCTCCTTACTGACGAGTAAGTCAATGACGATTATTGTCTCTAATGGCCTGTCATATGCGTTTCTGTGCAGGCAGTCAGATAGGTTAACATGGGAGGCGATCTGAAACTCCGTGCGCAGCGACGAATGAACTATCCCCTTGATCTTTAAAACTATACACATGTTGTCACGAAACCCTAAAATAAAAACACAAACATCATTTCCAACTGGCTGCGGAATTCTTTGACTTTTGTGGAATAATTATTTTTATGCTAAAGCAAATGGACCCAAGTCTAAACTTTTACATTATGCATGTTAGTGATATTTAATGTATAGAACTATGTGAATCATTTAGCAAAAGATCATTCTGAATCATTAAATTAATTAGGTTTTATCAAAACGATGGCCATGGGGCAAGATAAACCAAAAGCCTTGGGGTAAATCGAACCAATATGAATCACAATTCATATAATGTACATACATTATTTGTTTAGTTTAAGTTTAAAATATCATGTGGGTCAAGTTACCCCTTTATATTTAATATATGTATTAATTGAACATATAAAATATCAAACTGTTAAATGTTTAACATAAAAACTGACAATTTAATTTCACTGTGTGTGTGTGCGGCTATGGCAGGTAGTGCTCTACTATCTACTTTTTTTAATTTAATATTCAAGTCCATGGTTATAATTATCCGTAAATATGCAATACATAACTACATCTCTGGCATTTATAACAAATCAAACCGTTTAAAAATTGGTTGAAAATTGAGCAAGCTATGGTTAATTAAATAGTACACACTCCATAGGCATTAATGTTATCAGTGAGCCAGCAGCCCCTCTGTAAGATGGCCGCCGTGTAGCGACACCAGCCCTCATTAGCTCACAGCGTCTGTAAGCTATCTAGCCTTTCTATGTAAATCTATGGTCAGGAGGCTCCCGTTCTGTGGGAGGGAGATCAACTATGAGATTGTGAATTTATTGTACTATTTTTTTTGGAAACTGCGCCTTGCAAATAAAAAATATTTGGAAAAAAGAGCCTCTTAGATGAAGCTTTGTCATCAGTCATATGCTGCCGGGCTGCAACTAACGATTATTTTCATAATCGATTAACTGGACAATTACTTAAATGATTAATCGAGTCATCGGACAAACACAAATTTTTGCAGTTTCCTTTACAATTTAGCTTAAACTTGTTTTAAGTCTTTTCTAAACTCCGATAAAGACAATAAAAAGCATTTTTCCTTCAGTAATAATATTTTATTAAAGCTTTTTTTCTTTCTCGAATCACTGTGCAAAACTGTAAGTACAATAACAGACTTATTTGCATGTTGTTCAAAATATTTTTTCCTTCCTTTAACCAAAGATACCACAGCATGACACAAAATAAAAAAAGAGAACAAAAATGTGCAATATGTGAACAGTGAACGCTGCACAGCAAGTTTGTGTACCATGGAGGTAGATACGTTAGTAGTAGGGGTGGGACGAGACACAAATTTCACAGGACGAGATGTCTTGCGAGATTGAGTCCACGAGATCGAGACGACACGAGACCGGAGGGGGGGGGGTGCTGAGGTGTGGGGGGTTTGGTGCTGAGGTGTGCGCGGTACTCACATGCAGCGTCGGAGCATGGAGTGTCGGGTCGGAGTGCCCCTTGTACGGCCACGGCGCCCTCTGCTCTACACTGCACCCGAGGCGGCCGCCTAGTTCCCCTATTCCCATTCAAACCGCGGCGCTCAGACGACGCCATGACTGCATTTGCACTTCATGCCACTAGGTGCGCTGTTTGCATGTTCAACCTTATTTTACACAGACACCACAGAGGAAGAAGGGCGCCGCAGCCGCTGCAGGCTCTCTCTCTCTGCATGTTGTTAGAAAAAGAGTGTGAGCCGGCAAGACGTGGTAAAATGTTAATTGATGCGATGCACCGTTTTTTTCAATAAAAGAGAAGAACTGAACGATCGTTTCCGCACATTTTCTTTACGTCGTATCAACTAAACTGTATCACAAGTAGTTTGTGTACTCAAAAGACCAAGATTCCTTGCAGATAGAACATGCACAGAACAGTATTTCATGTCCTTTTCGAACGGGTTTTTAAATATGAATATGAGCATATTCAGGGTTTTGCACGTGTTTATATGGCTGTGCGCCATGTAATGTATCCTTCAATATTCCAGTTAATAAAGAGTTTTTGCCTTATATAAACGTACTTAATCTTGCGGCATTGCGATCTCGCGAGATCTCATCTCGTCCCATCCCTAGTTAGTAGCTACATATTATTCACATTTTATAGCTGCATCTTGTGCTGACATCCTGGATAATCTTGTGTGTTCATCTGATGCTGTTTTGCCCTCAGTTTTGTGGAGGCCTGCTCACCTCTGTGGAAGTATGCCACATGTTTCTTGAGGCTACTAGAGCTCCTCTGATGGCATTATCTTTGAGGGCACTGTTTACTTTGAGCTGGAGCGTGTGCCCAGCGCAGCGGACAGAGGCCCACCCATGCTTCCCTTCCAGCAGATGCATAGCTACTACTATGTTGGACCCGTTATCAAGAACTACAGCTGTAATTTTGGCCAATTTGATTATGATCTCCTCCATCCACGTTGCTATGTTCTCTGCAGTATGTCGTTCCTCCAGGGGCATGGTGGCCAGGTTAAGCATCTTCATTTCCTAGTCTTTGGTTATGAAATGGCAGGAAATGCCAAGGTATAACTCCGTGGCAAGGCTGGTCCACGCATCAGCAGTCATCGCCATGGGGGGGACTAGGCCTGTGCGGTATACTGGTTCATACCGAAAACCTTATATTCTTTTTCTCAAAATAAGCAACAATAAGCAACAATACCCTCGAAGGTGCAATAACTGCATTAATGATGTAAATAACTTTATAACCATCAAATTAAAGTTCTATTCAATTTCATGAACATTAACAATTCAGCCCTCCGTGAATGTTGGGTTCAGTTTGGCATGCAGAGAACAGTTCTTCAGAAAGAAAGCATGAGATTTCAGCTGGTCTGAGCGTTTATTACTTTCTCCTTAAGGCTGTAAAACTGAAACATGCGAGACATACATATAAGTGAACAAATACACAAGATGTATCACAACACACATCACTGTCTAAAAACAAAATAAGTCTGTGTTTAACATAAATCCGCGAGCTCAATGCTAACCATTAATGGAAATGCCATTGACATGCTAATGGAATTAGTGTCCACATTGAAACTTCAAAAGAAACCAACAAACTCACAAGTATCAATTTCACCTCTATCCTGAACATCAACTAAGTATATTCGAGTACTTACAGGCATATATTTTCGATACGTTGTTTGAAATGAACCTTAGAAAAACAAACACCAGGCACACTGCTCAGTCTTCTTCTCACACTGCTGTAGGCTTACACTCTGTCCAGTTCACTAGCTCCCCCTAACGGGGCGGCTGAGCCACTGCATGCAAGCAGAGGGAGTACAGGTCACCGGTACTTTGGCTCCATCTAGCAGCACGGATGTGTAACAACAATCTAGTCCTTGATTATAGTACGGCTCCATTTTTGAGAATACAATTTCTGGAAAAAATATCGTCCTATATTCAGGCCAATACGGTATATATGCGCACATAGACGTATATCCACACACACCCACACACACATACATATACAGTGGGTAAAGTGGTACAGTTCTCAAAGTCCTTGTGGAGCTTTGCCATTAAGAGCAAGAAATAAAAAGTTCTTCAAATTTAGCTGTGATGTAGATGCCAACATATATAAAGGATCGCGGGGCAACTTTAAAGAGTAAACTATGTAAAGAATAACTATGAGCCTCTGCATTAAGAGGGAAAATTTCACTTTTGTCTAAATTACCTTTATAACCTGATATATTACTGAATGAATTCAGAGTATCAAGAGCAGCAGGGACAGAAACAGTGAGATCAGAGACAAACAGAAGCAAATCGTCAGAATAAAGGGGAGTCTTTAGTTCGATACTGTTTCTGCTAACGCCGGTTAAGTGAGGGTGTCTCCTAACAGAGATAGCTATTGGTTTGATTGCTATGACAAACAGTAAGGGACTTAGATTTCAGCCCCGTCGAGTAGAGTAAACAAGGGGGGAAAATAAAACTAGAATTAATGCTATTGGTTCGAACAGAGACTGTGGGAAAAGTAGGCAATAATTTAATACAGCTAATAAAAGTCTTACCGAAGCCAAATTTATCCAGTGTATAGAAAAGATAACCCCTATGGCGTCATTTTAGTGCCAAAATTCCACGCGCAAAAAAATCAAAATCGCGCACAGTTAAACCACTCTCTGTGCGCGTGGACTCTTTCTGCGCGCGCGCGGTCACTTTCTACGTGCGCGACATCACTTTCTGTGCGCGCGCGATCTCTTTCTGCGCACGCGGTGACATGTCTGAGCTGTCTGCTCGCGCGGTGGTGTTGAGTTTTGGCACTCAGGGGGCGGGCTTTGAGTTGACGCCACTCAACCCCCCTCTCCTTTGTGACTGGTTGCTCTAAACGTCTACTGTCTTCCGGTCAGAGCCAATCAGAGGTAGTCGGGTAGTCATCGTTTGGCGGCAGAATTGGAAAATTGAGGAGTAAAATGGACATAACATAACCTCCATACAGTGATTTGATTACTGTGGAGGAGACCTGGCTGTTTCCTGGGAGGAGAAAGAATGAATAAAAACGTTTTCATGGAGCCATCAAGGCTATCTGTCTGAAATGTATATGTAAATTATATTTGATTTATATCTGTTATTGTATATCTGTTATTCATCTAATTATAAATCTGTCTTAGATTTTTTTTAATTACATTTAATTTGTATCAGCTAGTGTATATCTGTTATTTATTTAAGTATATCTGTCTTAGATTTATATGTAAATTATCTAATTCATATCTGTTAGTTTATATTTGTTATTTGATTATATCTGTCTTAAAATAATATTTAAACTCTAATTATGTTATTTAGTTTATATCTGTTATTCAATTATACCTATCCCACATTTATAGTTAATTTTTTCTCCTTTTTTCTGTCTTTTTCCCTCTCTCTCAGATTTCATTTGATTTTATGCCAGGATCAGTGAAGTACTTTTGCTTTTTTTTTTCCTTTGTTTTGAGCAGGTGATATGTTGATAAGTTTCATAAGTCACAAAAGTAATAGACCCATTTCAAGACAGTAGCTTTTTAGAGCAACCCATCACAAAGGAGAGGGGGGTTGAGTGGCGTCAACTCAAAGCCCGCCCCCTGAGTGCCAAAACTCAACACCACCGCGCGAGCAGACAGCTCAGACATGTCACCGCGCGCGCAGAAAGAACTCGCACGCAAACAAAAAGTGATGTCGCGCGCGTAAAAAGTGACCGCGCGCGCAGAAAGAGACCACGCGCACGCACAGAGAGTGGTTTAACTGTGCGCGATTATGATTTTTTTGCGCGCAGAATTTTGGCACTAAAATGACGCCATAAACCCCACTTCACCCGGTAAAAAGCCTTCTCTGCATCCAAAGACATTTCAGCTTCTGACACAAATGAAGTGGGGGGTGGGGATGGTGGCAGTGGTGGTGGTTGTGAGGGCGGAGGGGCTGTGCCTTATAATAAGAAGATTTCTGATGTTTGAAAAACAGTGCCTATTGCTAATAAAACCTGTCTGATCTTGAGAAATAATAGAAGGCAATACTGACTCTAGGCATATAACAAGCAGTTTGTAAAGTATTTTTAAATGAACTCATAGCAGGTTGATAGGTCGATAGCTCCCTCATAAAAGTGGGTGCTTATTCTTTTTTAGGAAGAGAGAAATGGAAACGTGACGAAGCGTGAGCAGTAATTTATGTGAATGAAAGAGTTGCGGCTAATTGGTGGCAAAATTTTCCTGTAAAATGTGGCCATCTAACCCTGGGCAGTTACCTGTTTGCATAGTATGAGTAGCTTCTAAGTTCCTCCAATGTGATAGGCTCATCCAGTCTGGCAGCCACCTCACTGTCAACTCTGGAGATATTAGGCAAGTGAAAGAAATGATCAAAAGCATCATCACAATTTTCCAGCTGTGCAGTCTAAAAGGGATGAAGTGAATTGCCTAAATTGTTCATTAATTAGTTTAGGATCAGTAGTTACACCAGTCTGAGATTGAATTTTAGGGATTTGATGACAAGCTGATTCTTCACCCTTACTTAACCGGTGAGCTGAACAACTTGCTTGCCTCTTCACTGCGCTTATAATGCATACATCTAAATTTAAACAACAGTTCTTCAGTATGGTTAGTGGTAATTACATCAAATTCAGTTTGTAACTGAAGTTGGTCCTGCTATAAGTCTGAATTATGAGCAGCGGCGTAGACCTCATCTATCTGGCTGTCGTGCTTAGCTATGTTCAGGGGTGCACATAAGCGGTGCGCTGGTGCGCATGCGCTACAAAATTGCGTGCTTGATGAAACATTGTAACGCTCATTTGCGTACCAAGATTTGGGGATAGCAAGGCGTGCATCTGTGTGTCGGATAGGCCAATGAGCAGTTGCTTTAGAACAGGGATCTTCAAAGTGTGGAATAGCGAACCTCCCCAAAGAGAACTGAACCGGGGGGAGTGCAGTGCAGTGATCACCCATACTGTCGGACGGGGGAGACGGTGCTCACTCGGAGCTTTCTTTTCAGGTGCGATGTTCTGCTGTTGTGAGTAAAATGACACACATCGGGCTGCTCTGTTTAGTCTACACTCCCGCACGGAGGGTACGGCAGCCGCACAGGGACATAGTGCGTGGTTGCTACGGAAGCCCACATGCAAAAAGCTAGCCACGCCTCCTCTGAAGCCCTCTGGCGCCCCCCAGGGAAGGTGCGCCTCACACTGAAAAACGCTGGTTTAAGTGATATAAAACAGATAGGCCTACTGTACGAGCACTTTTATTTTTCAGAGTATTAAACAACATAATTGTACTGTTCTCTCTATGTGTTGGACCGTCCAAGGTGTTAACATAGATAAACAGCCAGCCAAACTCTTTTTCTGAGCCAGGATAGTGAGCGTACTTGCTCCTTTAATTCACTTTTCACACAGGGTTGTGATGGCAGCATGAATCAGAGTGAAACTAAAAACAAGAAACAAAGATATTCCTTCTGGATTTTCTTCCTAAACAACAGGTAAGTAATTAAAAGTAAGCATAAATCACAGGTAAGTATGAACAGGTAAGTATAAACAGGTAAGTATGCAGAGAAACTTTAAATTCCCACAGGCTTGGATAAACTACTGCAAAGGTTTGCAAAATGTAAAACATAAACATATTTTTTAACATCTGTGATACATGTAAATATATTTCAGTACTTACAGCCATTGCTTTCTGAAGGATTAATCAGTGGATGGCTTTGGATCCAGTAGGGAAGACAAAAACTCAGCCATGCTCCTCTCTGCAGCTCCCACTTCCTACTTCCTGCTTCCTGGACTCTACACATGTCAAAATAAACATTGCCCTGCACTTCCTTTCTTCTTCTTCTGCCCCACATTTTTAAATATATCATTTATCATGACATTGAAGAGGACTGGACTGATAACTGACCCCTGTGGGGTGCCATTCTCTATGTCAACACTCTCAGAGAAAGTTCCCCCCACTTTAACCTGAATTGTTCTTCCGATGAGAAAATCCTTAATCCAGTTAAGCATCCTCCCCCTCACTCCTGCATCATAAAGTTTAATTAAAACACCTTCCTTCCATACTGAATCATAGGCCTTTTCAATGTCTAAAAACACTCCAACTACAGCCTCCTTATTTGCCATGGCTTTCCTTATCTCAAGGTCCAGGACTGCTACAGAGTCCATTGCTCCTCTTCCAATTCTGAAACCATTTTGATAATCAACAAAAAATTCACTTGTTTCTAGAAAATACACAAGCCTGTTGGTTACCATACGTTCCATTATTTTACACAGCACCGATGTCAGCGCTATTGGACGATATGAATCGGGCTTTGAGGCATTCTTTCCTGGCTTCAGAATTGGAATAATTACAGCATGCTTCCACTCCGTAGGTAAGCTTCCTGCCTCCCATATGATATTAAATAACATTAAAAGTTCTTCAAGCACAGTATCATTTAGATGCTTGAACATCTCATAACACAGCCTATCTTTTCCTGGGGCAGTGTTGGCCCCGGCCTGAAGAGCCTCCTTCAATTCTTTAAGAGAGAAGAACAGATTGAAAGAGCCACTATTTTCATGACAATAGTTTAGCTTCCATTTTTCTTGTCTTAGTATTTCAGCTCTACTCCTCAACCCTTCTTCTCCCAATATAGCTAAGTTGTGGACTGCCTGAAATGCTTTAACAAGCATGTTAGCTCTCTCTATGTTGCTTACAGCCTCCCTCGTTCCATCATTCAGAACTGGCATTATGTACTTTTTAAATTTCCCTGACATTCTGTGAACTCTGGACCAAACTTCCTTAATGGGAGTGTCGGGGCCTATTGTACCACAATACTTTCTCCAACATCCCCTCTTGGCATCCTTAATAGTTCTCCTAGCAACAGCTCTTAACCTTTTGTATTCTACTGCATTTATTAGAGTAGGATATTTCCTTAACTTTCGATAAGCCCTGTTTCTATTTTTAATGGCTGCATCACAGTCCGTATTCCACCAAGGAACAGCTACTCTGCCTTTGGGACTCTGCCTTTGAGGAATTGAGTTTAGTGACGCTCCCAGCACCATTGAGGAAAAGGACTGATTAAAGGAGTCTATTGTCCCGTCACTTTCAACTTCCCCCGCTAGGGCCGCAGTCTCCTCTTCAAACTTATCCCACTGGGCAAGAGCAAAATTAAACGCTTTAGGCCTTTCTTCCATTTCCTCTGATAAATTCCGGCCAAACCTACTCCAAATAGGGAAATGATCACTGCCCATTTTGTTTCCATCTAAGGGATCCCACTCCCCAACTCTAGCTAGCTCTGGAGATGCAAGAGTAAGATCAATACATGACAGTCTACCTGTCTCGACCTGAATCCTGGTGGGTCTTCCATCATTCATGCTCTACTATTATTCCATTCCCATCCCTCTTTGAACTTCCCCACAGAGGATTATGGGCGTTGAAGTCCCCAGTACAGATTACAGGGGATCTGACCTTTTCCATTATTTTGTCTAGCTGTTCCTGCACTAACAGCTCACATGGATTGTAGAAATTGACTACAGTGATTTTCCCCTCCGAACCCCATATTTCAATTACAACACATTCAAGGCTGGAACCTGTGTCCACTACTTTGTGCTGAACTCCTGTTTTAATAAACACAGCACACCCACCTCCAGTTGAGTCTGCCCTATCCTTCTTACCCCATATAGCCCGCTATAGCAAAGTGTAAACAAGGTTTTAACCAGGTTTCTTGAATACATATCAGGTCCATTTGCAGTTAAACTCCTTGCATTCCATTGCAAGATGAAAAACATAAAAGCTAGTTTAATCATCACTGCTTTCCTCTTCATCGACCTCAATTTCCTCGATCTCCCTCTCCGGTGGCTTGGGTGTTTTAACCTGACCATCTGTCACAAACTTATGCAGAACCGCAGGGTCATAGGAAATTCCCAGAAACTTCCCTGCTGCCTCAACTACTGCCCTTGTAACATCAGAGCAGCTCAGTTCTTTGCCTTTTGCAGCTTTATAGCTGGTAGCATATACCACGTCAACCATAAACGCCAGTAAACTTTCCTTTTTCATCACAATTGAATCTGATGGCACAAAAGAGTCAGAGGAAACTGGGGACACTGAATGGGACACCTGCGCGTGAGAACCTGCATAAATAGATACAACATCACTTTTTCCTTCTACCTTTTTAACAGCCTCTGCATAAGAGATCTTATGCTGCTCTTTCACCTCCTGGACCTGCATTGCTTTTTCAAAGTGTGGACATCCCCTGGAGGATGCCATATGAGTGCCTCCGCAGTTGCAACACTTTGTTTCAGTCACTTCGCATTTTAACAGATCATGCCCGCCCCCACATTTGGAGCATCTTTGAGCACCGCGATATGATGCTGCCACATGGCCAAATCTTTGGCATTTAAAGCACCTAAGCGGAGGTCTCTCATATTTCTTCAATTGGAAGGACAGACAGCCAAAGAAAATTCTGGGCGGCAGACTATCCACTTCAAAAGTTATCAATACAGGAGCGTTCTGATTTCCCCCTTCCCGAGCTCTGAAACGCTTAACCTCATTAACTTTCGCTCCTCTGATCTGCTCCTTCATCTCTGCCTCTGTGATGTCAGCACACACACCATAAATTACTCCTTTGATCCCCTCACTTCTGTTTAGTATGGATGCTTCCATGCTTAGCCCTGCTATCCTTTTAACCATGCCCGCTTTCTTCTGTACATCTGCACTTTTACATGTCGCCAAAAGCTGGCCATTCGCGAGAATCCTTGCCTCCACCTCACCAACTCCCTTAAGAGATTCAGCAATTTTTAGTGGATTAACAGCTCTGAACACCCCCCCCCCCCCCCCCCCCCCCCCGGTTCCCTTTGGGTCCTTCAGCTTAAACACTACTTTCAGCTCATCCGTCTTCCTCATTTTTTCACTCGACACCCCTCGTTCCTCCTCAGTGCCTCGCTTACGACCAACTAGTATCCCCCCCCCCGGCCGAAGCCATGTCCAGTCCTTGTCCTCCTCTAACCAGAGCAACTTGATCTGCACAGCTCGATGATGGGAAAGGGACGATATATTTTAAATGGCAAAACCGTCCGTGGAGGAATTGTACTTATCGACCGCTCTCTGACAATCCAGTCACACCAGCCGCACTTCCTTTCTTCCAATATTACAAAATAAAAGCCTCACAATTCATTTTAAATGATAAGTTAACAGAAAAAACTTTCACAGTAAACATTAACATACAAAATTAAACTTAGGGCAGATTTTGCATATTTTGCGAAAGTTACAAGGTTTCAGACATTCTGTTGCACTGCTTCTCTTCATTTCCAGTTGAAATTAAAGCAGGCATGTAACATTGTCCACGCATCCCTCTATTTTGTTCTTCCTGTAGGTAGGCGTGGGGGAAAAAAAATTTATTTAAAATTGTGAGGACCAGGCAACAACCCAAGAGTTCTTCCCTGAGAACAAGACAAAAATATTAAGTGCACCCCTGCCTATGTTGGTAAAGGCCAGTACACACTACAGGATTTTTTTCAATCTTCCCCGATTCAGAGACCCCACACTAGAAGACAACAGAAGACAGATCACACAAGATTTTCCTCTCCTGATCTTCTAGTGTGTGGTGTCACTCTGGAGCAGACCACACACTAGAAGATTCTTCATCAGAGAACTGGCTCCTCACTCTCGTAGTCCAAGTTCAAAGTTTGAGTGGTTTCTCTTCATTCCTATGACTATTCCTTTACATTCATCTCCACTATTAATAATAAGCAGAGAGCTCATTCCTACAGGTCATTCATTCATATCAGCATCACTCCTTCAGCACACCCCGCCACTCCCGAGTGGAGCAGCAGAAATAAGCTATTAGTAACAGTCTGTGGCAAACACAAGCTAATTTTTTAAATCACCAAATCTCTTAATTATTCTTTTTGTCCCCAGATTGGATAGTTTAGACCAGAATAAAAATGCATTTAGCTCTGATTAGAAAAAGTTTCGTAATACGCTTTGCCCGCTCTGAAGGCATGGAATCCTGGGAATTTTTTAATAGTTTTTTTTCCCCCATTCTTCCGTGATGGTTAATAATGGAAATGAAATAAAACATTGGGATATCTGACATTTATTGCAGAAGTAGCAGAGATGCAGATGAATGAATCAGATCTGGGACTGGGTCTGAATGGAGAAAATACAGTTCATCCAGGAGCGATACAATTATTGAGGATTAACCACTCATTTTCGACTGGGTTTCGGAGCTCTTACTTTTCCATTTCACTGTCATATAGGAAATGTATTTTACTGACATATACTCATGTCTCCAGCTCTGACAGCTGAGAGGGGATTTTTTTTTTTTTTTAAAGCAGCGCATTAACACCTTGGCGGGGCGGAACTGTTCAGCCAATCAGGGAGTTTTATTTCGAGGATGTGAACAGGTCGCCTCAGAGCTGATCAGCTCTTCTTGCACCACACTCAACAGCATTTACAATCGGAAATTTTAAACATGTTCATTATCTACGATCTTCCCTTCCGACGCCTCCCAAGCGGATTCAACCAGAAAATATCTCTCTGAACATACCACACACCACAGGAAGATCGGAGCCGAACTCATTTGCATACTCTTGACAATTGGACCTTGCCGGCTTTGATCAGGAGGAGAAGATCAGGGCAAAATTCAGCCTGATCATCCTGTATTGTGTACTGGCCTTAAGCCGTCTCTTTCTATATGTTGCCTTGTGTGCACGATAAGAAATTATTTATCCCCTCAGATAGGCATTTAATGTCTCCCATAACAATGAAGCTGAAATCTCAGGTGTTTCTATTAACAGTCAAAACAAAAAAAGAATTTGTTAGGAAAGAACGGACCCCATGAGCTTGCTCGATTTTGATTTATTAAGGAAAAATTGTATCTATGTTGATACTGTACTCGATACTGTACATCCTGTAATGGGAAACTGGGAAACTTCAAACCAATTTTGTGTGAGAGAAATTCCCTTGAAATATTTTTCCAGATAGGATGAGTCTGAAAGCTGATCTGAACCAGCTGTAAAACAAAGCATAGATGAACGGATTGAGCATGGAGTTAAACAGTGCAAGCCAGGATACAGTTTCAAACACTTCAGCAGGCACTGAGGAATTTCCCAAGAACTCAGCAGCTATACAAATAAAAAAAGGAGTCCAACACATCAGAAAGACTCCCATTACAATTGCCAAAGTTCTTGTGGCCTTTCCTTCCACCTTTCTGACTGTCAGTCCTTTCTTTTTGCTGTGATAGTTGGTGTTCTGGATGCTGCGTGCCTGTTTCTGAGCCACCAGGAAAATCTTCAAGTAGATACACAACATTATGATCACGGGAAGGTAAAATGAAAACACTGGTCCTAAAGTATTTGGAAGAAATAAACAGTTTTCTTGACATTTTTCAAAGTTCAGCCCGGTAACAACAAAACCAACAGCAACAAGAACTGAAATGCACCAGGCCACAACAATCATGATTACAACAACATGAACATTAATTTTAGTTCTGTATGTCAGAGGCTGGCACACTGCATAGTACCTGTCAATGGAAATAAAACACAAGTGGAGGATAGACGCTGTGCTCAGTGTCACATCAAGGATGTCTCCCAATTTGCAAAGCACATTAGGACTGTAGAAACACGAATTTGCAGAGAATTCCATATTGAGAGGAAACACCACAAAGCCAACAAGCAGGTCGGTCACAGCCAGAGAAAGAATGAGAAAGTTAGTGGGAGTGTGCAGCTGTTGGAAATAAATAATAGAGATGATTACCAGAAGATTTCCAAACACAGTTACAGCAGATACAGTGCTGATGAAAATGTAAAATAAACCACATAATGTGGAAGGTGTTTTTTTGACTGTGGAAGAGATGATATTTATCTGAAAACAGGGATGCGTGTCATCAATAAAAGTGTGGTTCACTGGGTCTCCTCCTACCATCTTTCTGGATACCTGAAAATCACATGATTGTTAGACACACATTTGCAGTTCAGTGTTGAAGAATTCAAATCACAAGAACATATTTCAGTGATTGTTATACCTCTTGAACCTTCAATTGCAGAAAGTCATCCATTTGAGCTGATGTCCCACGGTGAGCTGCTGTGCATGAGTTTGACTTTTATCACAACTAAACTCATTATCATATCAGACGCATCCTGAAGCCGTCCAATCAAATGCTCAGAGATTACATCAGACATGAGAGCAACGAAGTGACCCAGAAGGCTTGATTGTGTAACCCGGTTTGGATTTTAGTTCATGTAATCCAAAATGTGCATTAAATAAGTTAAAATGTAGTAAAAAGTCTATGGGTTGAAAGAGTTCAAATTTGTTGATCAGTGATGAAGTTATGTTGTTTAAAAAAAAAGAGAGAGAGATGATTTTGTTTAATGTTTTCAATGAAAAATGTCATTTAAAATTTTCATGTTTTGTGTAAAAATGTATTTACAAATGTTTGTAAAAATGACCACTGAATGTCCATGATTATGTTTTGTTTTTATTTTATTGATTAATTTAACGAGTTGAGTGGTGAGATGGGTGGAGTCAGGAAGTGAAACAGGAAGAGAAGAAAGGAGGACACGAGGCGAGAGCGGCCTGGTGATGCGTGTGCGTGGAAGGAGAAAAGTTGGTAAAACACCGAACTTTTGGGACTGCTGTGGATGTCCGCAGAGAAACAACAAGTTACTCGCACACGGATGTTTATGGTGAATAAGAGTGGTTGTTCCTGAGTCGATAGGACCATGTGAAGACTCTTCGTGCTGGCAGCTACGGGCCAGTCAAAATGAGGGGCTCGGCGCGACTGGTTGGACTCATGGAGGTTCGCCTGCTCGGCGGATCGTTAAGCGTGTTGTCCTGCCTCTCCAGCTGTGAACCGTGAGTCTATGGACGACGAGGACTGCTTTTAGCTTCTGCACACAGTATCACACCGAGGACGTTCCTCCCTCGTTGTGTTTGGAGCCGCGCTCCAGCGCGGAAGGCCGCCATCTTGCCTGTAAGTCGATCTTTTTTCTTTTCTTCTGCATCGCGCTGAAGCGCAATCCAGCCGTGTTTTTTTTCGGCTGCACCGCACTCAAGTTTTTTTTTTCAGGCCTGCAACATGAGTTGATTTACAGGGTACCCACATTTCAGAGTGTTTGATTTTGATTTGAATTTAAAGGACAGTAGATTTATTTTTGGGGGGGGGATTGGAAACTGAAAGTGTTTTTGTGTGGTCATTGAACTCTGTTTTGGTTGGAGTGATTCCTTGTGGAAAAAACTGAGAAGAGACATTTAAGAGCTTGAAAACATTTTATTTGTGGCTGATTGTATTTTATTTTGCTTTTATTTTTCCAACACTTTTCATTATTTGAGTAAATAGTTGAAGGTTCAACTATTGTGTGGTTATTTTGTGTGAAAAGGTGTTATTTGGCTGTTACATTCAGAATTTGGGGAATTTAAGTACACCTGAGAGAGCATTAACCATAGGATACAAGAAGAACATTTATTTTAAAGAACTCGGGAGCGCACTCCACTATCAGGTCAGATAACCTAGGGGGCGCTACAATTATGTTTTCTTCAAGACAATTAGTAAACAAAAACAAAAATACCCAATTTTATTGACTTTCATGTGGTGGTGTCATCACATATGGCTACATTTGATACATTGTGTTGATCACATTGTTAGAATAATGCATTTAAAAGCAATTAATCATCAACCTTCCAGCAGCATGTTCAGCTCCTCACACACTTTGAACTATGTGTTGTTTTTATGTTTTTCATTGGAAGTTCTGTGAAATCTTTCTTCATCAACTAAACCTTTTAATTCCATGAAGAAAAGTAAATATAGTTCAGGATCCACCTCGATTATTGAAGCAGCTGCCTGGAGTTGTGGTCGTGAGGTCTCTGGTGCTGACATAGTGGCAACCCCCAGACTCGGTGTTGGACCCCAGAAGTAAAGGATGCAGTCAACCTGAAGAAGAAGTACTATGGACTCTTGCTGTGTCACAGGACTCCTGAAATAGCTGACGGGCCAGGCGGGCTGTAGCCTGAGTGGTTGTGGAAGCAAAACCTTCTTCAGCCACAAAGAAAATCTGTCAAACCATCCAGCACCTCAGAGGCTGTGAGCTGGTCTGAACCAACACTCTTTACATTGGCGGAGGGGAACTCCTGACCGTGATCGGGTTTTCGTAAGGAGGTGGAAGGAATACTTAGAGGATCTCCTCAATCTCTACAAGATGACCTCCATGGAGGAACCAGAGGCTGAGGTCTCATGCCCTTCCACCACACTGGGTCCTGTGCCGAATCAGGGCCGGGGCCAACTTGGTTCAAATCCCGGGTCTCCTGACAACTGGTTTGCTTTTCCACCGGCCGGGAGACGAGACCGAGCCACACTATCGCATCATTGCAGAACATCAGTATGTGACTGTGGACAGAGCCACTCACATACAAACCACAACAACAATGCAGGACTCCCATAAAGTGTTTCTGGCTCTCTGTTTTTCATAAAGCATCATCAAGCTGTTAGCGACGCCCACACCTCGCCTCACCAGCGACGGCCTTTGAGAAAGCCTCAAAGATGCTTTCTTGCTTAAAGGCTGTATGGAAGGTCTTTATTACAAACAAAAATTAATTAGAGCAAAAAAATGGCATTATTAAGCTGTAGCAGCCTTGTTTTTATCCTGATCAAAAAAAAAGAACAAACATTAATCAACTCTGGATGTTGTAAAACCAACAATCAATCAATAACGAGGTAGCCTTATTATCTATTGGTTTTCTAACGTGTCAATCAACCTCTCTACATTTGTTGCGTAACTGTCATGCTCCTACGCCCTTTTCGTACCCCCCTCCCCTACGCACTCCACCCCGCTCCCCCCATGCCAGGCTCTTCTGTCGCTATTAACAGTTTCTGTTCAGTTTCAGTTCAGTTTACCTTTTCACCTGTAGACTTGAGACAATTGCCACAAGGTCAAGGTTTATTTCTATAGCACATTAAATACAGAAAACTCTGCCCAAAGTGCTGCACATATTGATAACACCATAAAAAGAAAAAAAAAAAAAAACAATAGAAAAATACAAAAGTTTAAAAACAATAACTTACAAAAATGTCCAGCTCAGCGTGTGTTGAACGCCAGAGCACAAACAATGTGTGTTTTATTCTTAAAACAAGACTAGTATGAAAAAGTCCAGAGAGTGAGAGGAGGAGGGGGGGTTTGTTTACGCCTGCATGCTGCAGCGCACACACAGATCAGCTGTGAGCTCCGAGCGTCTGCTCCAATCATGCAGTTCGACATAAACCTCCCCGTCCTCCTCTGATCCACCCGAGAGCAGGGACGGGTCAGGTACAGGATTTGGCGCAAGTACCAGGATTTTACTCATATTCGCTGTGTTTTGTGTTGTTCAAAAGGACACGTTGGGGGCTATGTGTTAGCGCTATGATGCTAAGTTGCTACATGCTACTCAGCACGCACACGCACGAACTTTCTGCATAAGGAGGAGGCGTTCCTCCGTAGAGAGCAGGGGAGGAGGGGGTGTGGGCCCCGCATGGGCAGCATTTCAAAAAGGACTAAAGCCCGCCACACACTACAGGATCTTTTCAATCTTCCCCGATTCAGACACCACACACTACAAGACAACAGAGGACAGATCGCACCCGATCTTCCTCTCTTGATCTTCTAGTGTGTGGTGTCACTCTGGAGCAGAACACACACTAGCAGATTCTTCAGCCGAGAATTGGCTCCTCACTCCTCCAAACCTCGCCTCGTCCAACGTGACTTTGTGCTGTTTCCCTTCATTGCTGTTTTTACATTCATCTCCACTTTCAATAAATAAGTGGAGAACTCATTCATTCCCTCAGTTCATTCATTCACATCGGCATCGCTCCTTCAGTGCAGACACAACATTGGGATTATTGCAGGACTGGCGGAGATGCAGATATTAGATCGGAGTTTGGGTCTGAATGGAGGAAATCCAGTTCATCCAGGAGCGACAGGATTAACCATCACTTTCTGTACAGCTGAGTTTCGGAGCTCTGGCTTTTCTGTTTCACTGTCATATATAGTGAATATATTTCACAGACATATATTCATCCAGCTCTGACAGCTGTGAGTGGATTTTTTTAATCAGGTTAGGTGAGACGGAGCTGTTCAGCCAATCAGGAAGCTTTATTTCGAGGGTGTGGACAGCTCTACTTGGAGCTGATCGGCGCCTCTCGGACCACCACACACTACAGGATATGTGATTGGAAATATTAAACATGTTCATTATCTACGATCTCCTCTTCCGACGCCTCCCGAGAGGCTCCGACCGGAAAAAATCTCTCGGAACACACCGCACAATACAGGAAGATCGGACCCGAACTCATTTGCATACTCCCAACAATCGGACCCTGTCGGCTTTGATCGGGAGGAGAAGATCGGGACAAAATTTGGCCCGATTATCCTGTAGTGTGTGGAGGCCTTAACTGTCACTGGATTTCTCTCTCCATGGAAAATCCTCTATACAACCTTTAACGGTGAATGTGTTACTGTCAGCCTAGCTGCTAATGAGTATGCTTGCATCAATCATGTTGTGTGTGTATATATATATATATATATATATATATATATATATATATATATATATATACGACATATACAAATATCAAATATATGATGATGTCTGTTTCTCTTTCTAGATGATCTTCAGGACTAAGCTGCAGATCTCCTGCTGCCTGGTCCCACCGTCACACTACCGGTGGACAGATTTCAGCAGCAGCAGTTTGTGCTAAACTTCTGTGTGGCGGGACTTATTTCAATACATCTGTGATCTGATGAAGGATTTTAATCTTTCTGGTGACTGAAGGTTCTGCATTCTGTTTGCAGAACATAGGGAAAATGTCATTGTTATGTCTCCACCGCTGTTGTTACCATTGTTTCATTAAATACATTGAAGTGAGGAAATCACGACTCTGTGCTTCTTCTTAATTGCCCTGCTGTCATGTGAATAAATTTCCACATTTCTCATAAACTTCTCCTGAAAACTGAATTACTTCTCTGTAAGTAGCGCATGTAGACACATCATGTAAGCACAATACTGTGCAACTGTAGTTTATTTTTACCTGCATGGTGTGATGATAACACAAATATGACACAAAATATGCATCCGCTATTATAGCTGCTTTTATTCACACCACACCACAAAAACACCAAAGATAAATAATATTTATAAAAAGGGAAAGCAATTCAGTCTGTTCATGTTGTTTCCAGTAACACCAACTTGAGCTCCCCCTGGTGGCTGCTCCAGGTCTGAATGCTCCATCGGGCCGCCGTTAGAACCATACTTGGTTTTGCTGAATAAAAGCACAGAAACAACAACAGCTTTTAATAAATATTCTCTACAGTCATAAGAAAACCAAAAAATGCTGTACTGTGCAGTCATGAGTTCGTACTGTAAACAAATCTTACCGGGTGTGGTCTGGTCTGGGAGGACGCCTATCCAGACATCCTGCAGGACGGTACCGGTCAGCTGCAGCACGGGACCGGAAAATTGCTGAACGGTACCGATGAACTGTTTAATGGGGCTGATGAGCTGCAGCGACACTCCAGTGAACTGCGACCAAACAACTCTATAAAACATAATCAACACAAATTGTTGCATTTCAAAGTTTGGATCATTTCTAGCAACCATATTCATTGTAGACTGACAGCTTGGTGCTTTAGGAATAAAACTTAGCAGGATACGGAGACATTCATGAGCTGCTTCACACTTCAGTTGGATCCGAAATTGGGTCTGCACTGCTGCGCCAAGTTCCTCCTGAGCTTCTGCTGAAGACCAAAGCACCAGGAAGCACTGGGTCTGCTCCTCAGACCACCGCTTATTCTTGACATTCATTTCTTGGCTAAATTAAACAAAATGAAATGCTGCTCCTCCGTTGTTTTCTGATTTAAAAAAATGGCAACTCCGTGTTTTTCTGGAGGAAACGTAACACCGCCCCCCGGGCCAGCCGTAGTTGATACGTGGCGGGGGCCTAATCTGGCCCTGATCTGTAGTGGTACCCTAAAAAGCCTCAGTTTTTGGGAGCCGGGCCTCGGTCGGTGGGAACACAATAACGGGTTAAAAGTTGGGCCCCGGCCCCGATTCGGCATGGGAATCAGTTTGGTGGAAAAGGGGCTTCAGAGGCCTACTGTGGTCTGAAGTCTCAAGGGTGGACTCATGCATCTGGGAGCCTTTGTTAAGGGCCATCCAGTGTCTGTAAACTAAAGTCTGGGTCTGGTCCGCATTGTCAGCAGTACATCGAACCTTTTCTCAGTGCATGTTGGACTCTTTAAATGCTGTGCTTTATCATTGCTTCTGTTCAGAATTATTATGGACAGAAATTTTACATACAGTTGAGGACTGGATGGGGTCCAGTTTTGGGACAGCAGAACATTTGCTTTCTCAGGATTCTGCTTTTCACATACAGTATGACATGGTCCTGCTGGCTTCATCGAGCCTGGACCTACAGCATGCTCTGGGGTGGTTTACAGTCAGCTGTGAAGCAACATGGATGAAAATCAATACCTTCAAATATGAGGCCATGGTCCTCAAACAAGGTGTTCTGCGCTCTCCAGGTCGGCAAAGAGTCCCTGTCCAAAGTGGTTGTAAGAGGCATTGTGCTGTAGAGGGAGTGGAGCAGAAAGGCAAAGCTCTCAATTGACCGTATTTGCCCGAATATAAGGTGATATTTTTTTCCAGAAATTGTATTCTCAAAAATGGGGTCGTACTATAATCGAGGACTAGATTGTCGTTACACATCCGCACCACTAGATGGAGCCAAAGCACCGGTGACTACGAAGTGAATGGAGCGTCTGATACCCCTTTCCCACCGGTCAAAATGTCCTTTTTAAACCCGCTAATAATCGGCTCCTCATGGCAGTGGGAAAGTGTTTAAACGGCATTCCGACCCGGGTCGACCAACCCTGCAACCAACTGGGGTTTTAATTGGCTCAGTTACGATCAGATTTTAGTTAGAAAATGTTGAATAATTATATAGTATTCTTCCTATCATGTTTGCCTGGAATTCATTAAATTATGTTATTTAGTATTTTTCATATTATGCATGTTTCTGTTTAGATACAGTGTGTTTGTGTAAACAGGTGTGGAAAAAGACGTGTGACAAAAAAACCAAGTATTTTTCTGCCTGTCATTTTTTCCTGCCGGTCTCTGTTTTCCTTTTTTTTTTTTTTTTTTTTTTTTTTTTCCCTGTATGCCTTTTTTATTTTTTTCAAAAGCAAGAGACACCTGGATCTTTGCTTCTTTTTTTTTCCTTTTTTCACAAACGGCACCCACTCGGCAAACAGTGTATGTTGGAAAATACCTGGCACGCGTGTGAGATGTATAGAGAGCCTGAAGGTCCTGATAAGGAGGACTGGGAGAGGGTGAAGGACCGGGCACCGCTAAGAAAAAAGCAAAAAAGGGCTTGCAGCTATGCCAGTGTACAGTCACGACGGAGTGTCATATAGTAAAACAGAAAAAAACTGAGACGCAGCTGTGCTTCCAGAAACGGTATAAAAGGGGTAGGGCTGAGATCTGTCTTTGCATCAGTCTCTGGTCGAGCTGGCTGCCGGGAGCTTTAGAATTAAAGTTCTCTCCTTGCATTCTGACTCCGACTCCATGTCTGTTTTTCCGAGGAGAACCAAGAGTGGATATAATTGAAGATTTTAAGATTTTTCTGGAAAATATGTTTGTGGGTTTTTTTGCATCGCAACTGGCCTGGGATACTTTCTAAACAAATCCACAACAAAAGCCAGACTCGGGTCGACGCGGTAATTTATGTGATGACGTCGACATAGCGTGCCTACGTTCACGCGCTTCTCGTTGTTTTTAGACTCAGCGTGAGATATCCTTCTTCAAGATGACCCAACGTTGGCAAGATAGCGAGACCAGAGAGCTTCTCTTGATCCGTGGGGAAGCCACACAGCCCGCCTGCAGGCAATTAGACCCAGGTCTGCAGGCAGTGTTTATTGTTGCTTATTTTGAGAAAGAGAATATATTTTTTATTTAGTTAAAACTGTTGTGGACGCTATTTCCAAGTGACTTCAGACAAAACAGAGCGGCCTTCACACTGTGTTCCTGAGAACTTTGAAAACAAAGCATTATTCCACATCAAATGCTGCAGTAATATTTTTTGATCTTAAATCCCATTAAATGTTATCTCTGTTGAGAGTTTTTGAGTTTAGAATAATTGTACAATAAAAAGTTGTTTTATGAATAACCTTATTGTCTTCACCGTATTTTTATTTCAACAAAATGATATTTAAAAAATAGGGGTCGTCTTATATTCGGGCCAATACAGTACTGGTCAGTCTGTGTTCCTACTCTCACCTATGGTCATGAGCTCCGAGTCATGACCAAAAGGACAAGATCCTGGATACAAGCAACCAAAATGAGCTTCCTCCATAGGGTGGCTGGGTGCTCCCTGAGAGATAGGAAGAGGAGCCTGATCACCAGGAAGTGACTCAGAGTGTAACCGCTACTCCTCCACATCAAGGGGGCATCAAGGGAGGTGGAGTGGCTGTGTGGCTCCTTGATGTTAGCGTACAGCGGATCCAAGGTCCTCTCCTCTCAGGTGGAGAAGCTCACATACTGGGTGAAGAATGTGTCCTCAGGTTCCTAACTGGTGATGCCGGGGTACTGAGTTCTGATTCCATCAGATTCAGATTCACAAATACCTGCCATACATTCATTGTTTGATCAGCAGCTGTTAAGAGGTTATGTTTTAGATCTCACACGCTGAAATAATGAATTACTTTATCATGAATGCTTTTGTCCAGTGAAACTGGGCAGAGTTCATTTTAAACGGAGGAAGCTAACATTGTAGTGAAACTTTTTTTTATGGTGGTTTTATCAAGATAATCAGATAATAAGATCAGTGGGGGGGTGGGGGGGTTATCAGTGGGGGGCTGAGGCATTGTTCATGAGAACGGTGGCAGAGGGGAAGAAACTGTTCTTGTGTCGTGAGGTTCTGGTTGTGGTGAAAACCTCTTTCCAGAGAGGAGAGTTTGGAAGAGTTAGTGACCAGGGTGGGAGGGGTTGGCCACCATCTTGCCTGCACGCTTCAGGGTCCTGGAGGTGTACAGGTCATGGAGGGAAGACAGACTGCAGCCAATGATCTTTGCTGCCGAGCAGATGACTCTCTGCAGTCTGTCCTTGTCTCTGGCTGTGGCTGCAACGTACCAGACGGTGATGAAGGAGGTCAGGATGGACTCAATGATGCAGGAGTAGAACTGCACCATCATCTTCACTGGCAGGCTGAACTTCTTCAGCTGCCGCAGGAAGTACATCCTCTGCTGGGCTTTTTTGATGAGGGAGCTGAACATCAGCTCCCACTTGAGGTCCTGGGTGATGATGGTGCTTCGTAAGCAAAAAGACTCCACAGTTTCCAGTAGGGAGTCTCTGAGGGTGATGGGGGTGAAAGAGGCTGTGTTCCCCCTAAAGTCCACAATCATCTCTTTAGAAATCTGAGCTCCAGGTTGTTCGGCCTGCACCAGGACACCAGATGGTCTATCTCCCTCCTGTAAGTGGACTCATGTCCATCAGTGATGAGTCCGATGAGGGTGGTGTCGTCTGCAAACTTTAGGATTTTGACAGAGTGGTGACTGGAGGTGCAGCTGTTGGTATACAGGGAGAAGAGCAGGGGAGAGAGAACACAGCCCTGAGGAGAGCCAGTGCTGATGGTCCGGGAGTCTGAGGTGAGTTTACGTAGCTTCATGTTCTGCCTCCTGTCTGTTAGGAGGTCTGTAATCCAACTCCAGGTGCAGACTGGCACCTTCAGCTGCTGGAGCTTGTCCTGCAGTAGAACTGGGATGATAGTGTTGAAAGCGGAGCTGAAGTCCACAAACAGGATCCTGGCATAGTATCCAGGGAAGTCCAGGTGCTGGAGGGTGAAGTGCAGAGCCATGTTTATTGCGTCGTCTACAGACCTGTTGGATCTGTAGGCGAACTGCAGGGAATCCAGGTGAGGGTCAGTGAAGCCTTCATGTGTGACAGCATGAGGCGCTGAAATGACTTTTATGGTTTTATAAGAAATACTGACTGTGTAAATGTTCACTTGGCAAATATTTTTGGAAGCACTGGATGTTTGTCACTGTTTGAAAAAGTAAAGGTGGTCTTGTCTGAAAAATGTTGTGTGCTATTTCAAAATTTTAGATGTATTAAGATAATATCATTTATCAAGAAATTCATTTTAAAAGCCATGTTAAGAATACAACTCATTCTTGATTAAAAAGTGATGCAGGTGGTAGCTAAAATATGTAAATATTACATAAATATTGCCTCAAATAAAATAAAGAAAAACTAGCTATACAATCCTAAAAATGAAGCATTTTCATATTACTTTTGTCAGTAGATACAAAGTTAGTCTTGAGTAAAATTTACCAGCAAAGAATGAGTACACTTTAGAAATCTTTAGTAATGTTGACTTGAGTATCTTTATTAAAAAATAATTCTTACTGTCAAGTAAATTTGACTTGGACATATGTCGGTGGAGAGAACTATCTGTCTTGTACCTTGAAAGACTTGCTGATTTTATTGTATACATATGTATGAGCAGAGTACAGACTACTTATTAACTAAATATGGTTCACCCCACCCCCACTGAGAAGCAGAAAAACAAAACAAAATAAACTAACACTAAACCATAACAAACCAACAGTGTATCAATGGATAATGTATATGATTCTTTATATATATATATATATATATATATATATATATATATATATATATATATATATATATATATATATATATATATATATATATATAATGAATGTGCATTCATTTGCAGAAAGTCATCCATTTCAGCAAATGTCCCACGCTGTTCTGCTGTGAATGACTTTGACTTTTATCACAACTCAACTCATTATCATATCAGACGCATCCTGAAACCATCCAATCAAATGCTGGGAGATTACATCAGACTTGAGAGCATCGAAGTGAGCCAGAAAGATTGATTGGTTTTCTCTTCAAGACAATTTGTAAACAAAAACGAAAATAGCGGATTCTGTTGGCATCCTGGAATTTTCTACTTTCATGTTGTAGTGTCATCACATATGGCTATATTTGATACATTGCATTGATCAGATTGTTGAACTCCATAACAGAGCGAGTCGAATTATGTATACCAATGTAATTAATCGTCAAACTTCCCGCAACATGTTCAGCTCCTCTTATGCTTTCAAATATGTATTGTTTTTATGTTGTTCATTGGAAGTTCTGTCAAATCTTTTTTCATCTAGAAAACCTTTTAATTCCATGCAGAGAAAGCAAATATAATTCAGGAGGATAATGAATTATTGGTTATTAATCATATACAATTTCTGGAAAAAATATCGTCCCATATTCGGGTCAATACGGTACTAAGTCATGATGAGAATTAATTTAAAATACAGATTTATTTCAGTTTCGGAGAGTTAAGCTTAAGAAAGTTCTCCACCTCTATTCTTTAAGCAGCTGCTTGGAGCTGTGGTCACAAAGTCTCTGCTGCTGCCGTAGCGGCAACCCTCCGACTCAGTTTTGGACACCAGAAGTAAAGGATGCAGTCAAGCTGAAGAAAGAGTATTGTGGAGTCTTGTTGGGTCCCCACCATGTCCTCCATGGAGGAACCAGAGGCTGAGGTCTTAGAGGCCTACTGAGGTCTGAAGTCTCAGAGGTGGACTCATGTATCACCAAGCTGAAGTCCCCGAGGTGATTGGGAAGATCCTCGGTGGTAAGACACTGGGAGTGTATGAGATTGGCCCTTACGTCTCACGATGTGAAGGGTGCACGACGGTTCATGGGAGTTTGCCAAAAGCAGAGTGCCAACAACTACACACTCATTCAGTGGTCTCCTGAGACCGAGCAGGCTCTCAAAGACTGCTTTGAAGCCACTGACTGGGAAGCATTGCAGGGGCCTCACAGTGAGAACATAGAGGCAATAGTTGACTGCACTACAGACTATAAAAACTTCTGTATGGATGTAAGATCTGTACGCTGCTTTGCCAACAACAACCCCTGAATAACCAGTGACATCAAAGGCCTTCTGAACCAGAAGAAGAAGGCCTTCAAGGAAGACGACATACAGGAAGGAGCTCAAGGTGGAACACAGAGTCCAGCTCAGGAGGGCCAAAGTGTTATGTCCCGCACTGCAGCGGCCTCCTAGTGGCACTGTGCATGTTCTTGTTTGTTTTTCAGGTGGGTGGAGCTGGAGAGGAGGTTTGCTGAAGCATGGGTTCAGCTCGTCAGCAGGATGACTTTCAGCTGCTTGGGGCTCTGGCACTATTTAAGTGACGTCCATCTACACATGTGTGTGATGTGTGTTAGTTCTTTCAGCTTTGTTGCCACTCGAGTTGACCGAGTTTCCCTTGTTGCAGTTCGGAGTCCTGATCAGCTCGCCGCAGCGCCCAGCAGCTTCCTGCCTCTCCAGCTGCCCACCTGCCCCGGACTGTCATGGGACACCGAGCCAGGACGGCAGAACCAAACCTCGGACAGTGCCAATCTGACCAGCCCTCTGGACTCGCCGCTTCCTGACACCTGAATAAACAGATCTTTGTACTCTTCAGACCTGCCTCCATCGTGCTGTCTGGTTCTGAGCCTCAGTACAGACCGTAACACAGAGAGCAGTACAGCAGGAAAATAGAACTGAAGCTGTAGAAAAATAACATGAAGGAGGTGTGGGAGTGAATGAAGACCATCACTGGCTGCAGTTCAAAAGGAGGTGCCTCTCTTGTGGAGGATGTGGGAAGGGCAAACCAGTTAAACCAGTTTTCAAATATGTTTGATTAGCCCAACCCATTCACAAAACTGAACACAGTAGCTCCCACCAAATTACTCCAACAAGCTGTCCCTAGCACTGAAGAGGAACACCCCCCCCCCACACACACACACACACACACACATACACACACCACCCACAATCTCAGCAGCTCAGCTAGTAAGTAAGTAAGTAAAAGTTTATTTATATAGCACATTTACAAGCGGCATAGCCGTGCCAAAGTGCTTCACACAAGTGCAGAGAATAGAAACAAACAAAAAAACGGTGAAAAGACAAAACTGCACAAACAATTAAAACACATCTCAAACTCGAGCACCAGGAAAGACCTAGCTGAAGGCCAAGGCAAAGAGGTGGGTCTTCAGCAGTGATTTAAAAATTCCCACAGACTCGGCCGCGCGGATGTGGGGGGGAAGGGAGTTCCACAGCCTCGGGGCAGTAACAGAAAAGGCTCTGTCCCCCCTGGTTTTTAGCCTGGTCCTGGGAATGAAGAGGAGGCGTTGGTCAGCCGACCGTAACGCTCTGGAAGAGTTGAGGGGGCGGAGAAGATCGGTCAGGTAGGGAGGGGCGAGGAGATGAAGAGATTTAAAAACTGTTAAAAGAATTTTAAAATCAATATGGTAGCGGATGGGGAGCCAGTGAAGGGAAGCGAGAACCGGAGTGATGTGAGCGCGTTTTTTGGTGGAGGTGAGGAGTCGGGCAGCGGAGTTCTGGACGAGCTGCAGGCGGTGGAGTTGGGCTTTATCAATACCGGTGTAAAGACTATTGCAATAATCCAGGTGTGAGGTGACAAAGGCGTGAATGGCCTGCTCTAGCCCCGCCTGGGGAAGGTAAGTTTTAATTTTGGCCAAAGTCCTCAAGTTGAGAAAACTTCTTCTGATGACTGCGCTGATCTGCTGCTCAAACTTGAAGGAACTGTCGAAGACCACACCAAGATTCCTGACAGTTGGCTTAGACTTCAAGGCAAGAGTACCCAGGGCGTTGGAGAGAAATGCTGGGGCGGCTTTGCCAAATACAATAACCTCAGTCTTATCCTCATTGAGGTTGAGGAAATTTGCTGTCATCCATGCCTTAATGTCAGACATGCAGTCAAACAGAGGCTGGAGAGCAGCAGGGTCGCCGGCCTTGAAGGGGAGGTACAACTGAACGTCGTCCGCGTAGCAGTGGAAGGAGATATTATATTTATTTATAATATCTCCTAAGGGCAATATGTATAGGATGAACAGAATGGGGCCTAAGATGGAGTCTTGAGGCACACCGCAAGAGAGGGGGGCTGCAGAGGAGGTGAAGTCTCCCAGCTGAACAGAGAAGCTCCTGTCAGTCAGGTAGGAACGGAAAAATTCCAGAACTGTACCTCTGATGCCCAGGTGTTCGAGGCGAGACAGTAGGACCCTGTGGTCCACTGAATCGAAGGCGGAGGTGAGATCGAGAAGCACCAGGACCACAGGGCTACCTGAGTCCGTAGCTAAGAGCAGGTCGTTAAGGACTCTCAGGAGGGCAGTCTCTGTGCTGTGGCCAGATCTGAAACCGGACTGGAATTTTTCAAAGCCGTTATTATCTGTTAAAAATGGTTGCAGCTGGGAGTATACTTCACGCTCGATGACTTTGGAGAGGAAGGGCAGTTTGGAGATGGGCCTGAAGTTTGCAACGGAGGAGGGGTCGAGGTTGGGCTTTTTTAATAGAGGGTGCACCACAGCATGCTTGAACGCTGGCGGGACACAACCAGTGGACAAGATGCAGTTGACTATTGAGAGGAGGAAGGGGGCAACTGAGTCAAGGACTGTTGGATCCTTGAGAAGGCGCAAAGGTAGGCAGTCAGAGGGGCAGTTGGAAGGCCGCAGGTGCCTGACTACGGCGGAGAGAGAAGCTACCGAGGCGGGTTCAAACCGTGAGAATGTTGATGACAGGGGGAGGGGGGGAGGGATGGGGGGTGAGAAGGGGGCAGTAGAGGGCCTGAGTGCGGCGATCTTGCTAATGAAGAATTGTTGGAAGCTATCACAGAGGGCAGTGGAGGGCCTGACGGGGGGATCATTACGGGGGTTGATGAGGGAATTCAGTGTGTGAAAGAGAACCTGGGGTTTGTGACAGTTAGAGGAAATCAGATTAGAGATGTGCTGAGACTTCGCATGTTTCACAGCTCGATGGTAGGCTGTCAGGGAACTGCGGAGGATTTGAAGGGAAACGAGGAGGCGGTCCTTCTTCCATTTGCGCTCAGCTATGCAAAGAGCTGAGGAGACTATATCACAGCAAAGCTGCAGGTCCAGATGGAGTATCCCCTAGACTGCTGAAGGCCTGCGCACGGAAGCTGGTACACCCCCTGCAGCGTATCCTACAACCTGAGCTTGGGACAGGGGAGGGTCCCCCAACTGTGGAAAACAGTGTGCGTCATCCCAGTCCCAAAGAAACCACATCCTGGTGAGCAGTTTTTCTGCAAAATGTAATAGCATGGTGCATTATCTAATAATACCTCTTTTTATGGTTCGTCAAACAATAAACTTAGACAAGAGTGATGTGGAAGTTTACAGGAAGCTTGAGATAGGCATAGCACTGCCTGTGAGCTGTATTGTGTGAAAATTGATGTGGAAAAAAAATGCATTTCAGTAGCAACACTTTCTACACTGTAGCCTAATAAAGCAAGCATGCTTCTGTAACCCATTTTCTCCTTCAATGTATCACTTTAACTTCATGGAAGCTATGAACCCTGACCTGCGAACTTAAAGTGGTGGGAGAGTGTGAGTGCCCGTGTGATCCAAGGAGCTATGTTGTTGGGGGCCTTATGACCCTGGTAGGGTCTCCCATGGCAAACAGGTCCTGGGTGATGGGCCAGACTAAGAACAGGTCAAAAACCCCCAATGAGAAACGTTAAATCAAGGACCGTGATGTCGCCCAGTATGTTCTGTTATTGGACTTCTGTACTAGCCAAACTTTGTCCATAACAAACACTATGTTCGAGCACAGGGGTGTCCATAAGTGCACTTGGCACCAGGACACCTTAGGTCGGAGGTCGATGATCGACTTTGTTGTCGTGTCGTCTGATCTCCAGCCACGTGTTTTTGGATACTTGGGTGAAGAGAGGGGCAGAACTGTCATCCGATCACGACCTGGTGGTAAGTTGGATTCGCTGGTGGAGAAGGACACTGGACAGACTTGGCAGACCCAAACGTATTGTGAGGGTCTGTTGGGAACGTCTGGTGTAACCCTCTGTCAGCATGGTTTTCAACTCCCCCAGTCTGGGGGACATTGAGTCCGAGTGGACCATGTTCTCCACCTCCATTGTCAAAGCAGCTGCCCGGAGCTGTGCTCGTAAGGTCTCCGGTGCCTGCCGTGGCAGCAACCCCTGAACCCGGTGGTGGACACTGGAAATAAGGGCTGCTGAAAAGCTGAGGAAGGAGTCCTATCAAGTCTTGTTGGCTCGTGGGACTCCAGAAGCAGCTGACAGATACCAGCAGGCCAAGCGAACTGCAGGCTGAGTGGTTTTGGAGGCAACAACTCAGGTCTGGGAGGAGTTCGGAAAGGCCATGTAAGAGGACTACCGCACCGGTAGTCCTCTTACATGCTGTACTCATGCTGTACTCATACTGTCCTATTGTCTGTGATGTTGGGGACGCATTGATGGAAAGATCCAGCTAAGGCATGACCCGGAGTCATGTTGTCTGCGAATACTGTCCCCCTTCACAGAGGAGACATGACCCCTGCTGTGACAGAGACACAGCAGACTTTGAAGCTCTCTAGAACAAAGGAGCGGAACTTCTTCCCCCAGCAGGAGGGCCAGAACCGCCATCTTGTCCCACAGAACCTGAAATGGCCACTCCCATGTGCTCAAGAACAAAGAAACCCTCACGTAATGGCCGCTCATCTCTCCTCACAGCGGAAGAAAACCAGATAAGGGTGCAATACCACCGCCAACCTCACGAGGGTGCTCGTGAGGCTCCTCCCCAGAGCAGAGGAGGGAGGACCCAGATCACCGTCTGATTGGCCAAACAGACCCTGGGGGCGGGAGCTCCACCCACCAGTCAAACAGACGTCACCAGACGCGCCATCTTTAGTTCAACTTAAGTTTCTGTCTAGGAAGGACGTGCGCAGCGCATCTCTCCCACGGACTAAACCCGGTACCGAACTGACCCCGCTGGCCAGGACGTTTCAGGACCATCTCCCCTCCTTCACCGGTGAACCCCTTTTCCCAGCGGAGCAGAACAGCAGGGACTCCCCCGGAGCGGACCGAAGACACCAGCCGGACTCCACCGCTACGGCTCAGAGCTCCTCCGCTCTCCTCCCCCCGCAGCTGGCCAAGAACCAACTGAGGGCCTGGACTGGAGAACTGGACACCTCTTTTCCTCCACGTGGATCCCTCCAAGAGCCCGAGGTTCTGTTGGACGCAACAGAACCCGATCGAGATCAGAGCGACAGCTTTGATCTACCCAACGAACACCTCATCAACGGACAGGACACGCACCGCGGCTGAGAGCCGCTGTTTAAAATCCCTCATCACACAGAGGTTCGTGCCTGGGCAGATTAGATAGTGGTGATGATTCAATGCTTGTGTGTTTTTATTGTGAACCAGGACTGAAGTCGTTCATGATATATGCGCTGTTGTTTCCTTTCCTTATCTATTGCTCTCTCTCTCCTTCTGCGCTCCCGTGCGCACGTTCACGAGCACGCGCTTCCTCCTCACAGATCAGACCCGCAAGATGCCGGCTAGCCGTGCATCTGTGCGTGAGATAGGAAGACGGGCTCATCTTTCTCCGCCTTTCCTCTTTACTAATCCAAGAGTAGTAGGTTGAACCAGCGCGGCAGACCTCGAGTCGAGAGCGCCTGCCCGCTCACTCCCCCCTCGCTCTCGTCTTGCTCTTTCTCTCTCTCTTCCCTCTCTTCTCCTCATCTCTGTCGGGGGGGAACGGACCAGCAGACCGCCCACCAAGGGGAAGGTCCGGAGAACCCCCCCACCCCCCCCCCCCCCCCCCCCATCGGCGCAGGTGTGGATCGCGGGGTCCACAGATGCGCCGTCCGTCGGGCGTTCCCTCATCCTCTCTCTCTCTCTCTCTCTCTCTCTCTACCGCGCATGCGGACACCCACGTGCTGACTCGTCAGCAATCCGGACCTTCACGAACACCCGAGCATGACCCGAGTCACACCTACTTCGTGAGTGACTCAGGATCGACTCCTCCTGTCGCTTTGGGTGGCCGCTCCGCCACACACACCCACACTCACACCCACACTCACACACACCTCCTCTTCCTCCAGGAAGAAGGACCACACAGTCGACCCAACCGGGCCACGCTCCAAACGGGTTAACGCCCCTTCCTGTGCGTCTCCAGACGCTCACACACACACACACACACACACACACACACACACACACACACACACACTCACACGACTTGCAAGTTTTGAATGTTCTGTTTTGTTGATTAGATGTGTTAATTAGTAATAGACATTGTTAATAAACGCTCATTGACTGAACTGAACGATTCATTCTTGTTTTGTGACAAACGTCCTGATTGTATCAGTCTATGCTCGATCGCACACCTTCTCTGATAATTTAACGGTTGGTTTATCCAAAGATTAACATCCATCTTAAATTATCTTTCCGTCTTTGAGACTGAAAATTGGTAATGAATGTTCCTCTGACGAGGTGGTGCCCCGGAATTATTAATTAGATAACCCACAGGTTTATTTAACGCCTAATTCACAACTTCCCTCAGCTCATTTCCTGTAATTTACCCATTTCCAGTAATTGGTAATTTGTGGCATTATTGATTAATTAATAACACCTTGTTAATCAATAATTTGGTGGCTAAATCACTCTGTGGTCTACTCCATTCCCAAATAGCTGATTATTTAACATTATTAACAAATAAATAACCATTTATTCTGATTAATAATAATTGATGTTGGGTTAAATTACTTGGTGCTTCACTTTAAACAGTTTAATACGCAGTAACTGATTGTTATTGGTGATCCACTGTTAATGACCTGCAATTATTAATTGGTAAATCAAAATTTACTCAAATTAATGAGTAACTAAATTACTTAAAGTAACCAATTACTCCCAGTAATCAATACTTTAGTAATTTATTATCAATTACCAATCGTAAACCCCAACAGTGATTTGATCACTACTTTGTGTAAATATTTACTGGTAGGGTTCAAAGTCTCCTATTGCATATTTTGATTACCATTAATTGTTGAGGTTTAGTTCTATTTGCACATTATTTGCATAAGTTGAAGAGTGCTGGTCATTTTATTTCACTTACCTGAAAAAAGTAAGTTAAGTTCTTGATTTACAAAGTTTCGTTGAAAAGGGCTGTATCATGCTTTTTTAGCTAGTCCAAACCCTAGAAATGGCATTAACATGGCAATAGTTTATTTTTGGCGCTAAGGAAAAGTCATTTTGTGTGAAATTAAAGATTTTCGGGGGCCAATTCTGAAACTCGGAAGAGAAAACGCTCTGTTTCACTGAAAATCCCGCCTATCCCCATGTGGACTTTCACTGACAGCGTACTTCAGCCAATCAGCACTTCAAAACAAATACACCATCAAAATGCGTTAGCTTCTCTAAGGGTTAGCTTTAGCTCTTTAGCTCTAGCTTCTCTACACGCAAAGACACGTGAAAACGTCTTTTCCTGTTAGAAACTCACCAAGAACAGACTTTTGGTCTTGCTCTTGTTGTAATTGAGCTTTGGAACGGACATCACCGCGCAATGCATTATGGGACGGTGGCGCCATTTTGAAAGGGTCGAGGAATCAAAACAAACGATGACAACACTTGAAAATGCAAAAGAAAAGAAATCCTACCGCGACCGATTGCGTCCGGATGCACAACTACGGTACCTCGTTCTCACGACATATCATGACAGGTCTGACATCGTGTACGCAAGTTTGAGTCAGTGTGGATTTACGGTGTAGTGCAGAAAAAACCTGGCGGAGCGTGAAAACAATTACAAAGTACATCTGAAACACGCCATAAAGCAGAAGCAGCACATAATCAGTGCAGATTAAAAAGTGAAAGAATAAAAAATAAAATAATGCCCTTACAGAATATCTAATTATATCCCCCCTTGTGGTATTAATGAAGGATTTTTAACTTTCAATAACTCTGCTGAGTCCATCCTGCCACGGAGAGGAGCTGTTTTAACAGTGCACAAAGACGCACACGCTGCTGTGGAGCAGCTTCAGACCCAGTGGGGGAAACACTACTGTTTAGCCCCAAAAAGATGGGACTTTATTTTGGCAGTTTTACACAATATTGCACTGGCTGATAGAGTTACTTTTGATGCACCTGCACCACAAGAGGAGCCGACGTGGAAACCAGCAGAGCCTCGACTGGCTGGATCGAGGAGAGGGGACCTGAAGAACCGCTATGAAATGTAAATAAACTCTTAAGTGTAGCAAATTATTAATTTACTCAGTGGTGTGAAGCCAGCAGCCCAGAAAATAACATATCAGCTAAAGGGAGATTAAATACAGACAAACAACGTTTCGTCAAACATTTCATTAAGACTTCTGCACCGACAGCGGGTGGCACGCGCCGCCTGCGGTGGCCTGAGTCCCGGGTCCACTCGGGCCTATGTCCTGTTCGGTCCGTGTCCTGCTCGGCACCGGGTCCAGTGCCGGGTGTATGAAATTTATATAGAATAATAAAATAAGATTACAAATTAAAAAGTAAAACAATTTAAAAGTACATAATAAAATAGAATAAAATTACATAAATTGTCACGGCCAGCACCTCTGCTTCCTCGTAGTGAGGCTGTTTGTTTGATTTTCAGGTGGGCGGTGTTGGAGCGGGTTTTCGGAGTCGTGGTTCCAGCTCATCAGTGGGATGAAGTTCAGCTGCTGTCTCCATCCCTATTTAAGAGGCGTCCTTGGCTGGAATCAGCGCTGGATCTTAACATCAACTACAGTGTGTCAGACATGCTCTCTTCGTCCTGTTCTGGTGAAACTCGAACTTACTCTGTTTCTCCTCTCGCTCACAGTTTGGGATCCCACTCTGCCTACCGCATGCCTCGCGGCCTCCTGTCGCTCCTGCCGCCCGCCTGCTCCGAACTACCTTCTGACTCGGATCCTTATCTTCTTTGGAACTTCGCCCCAGAGCCGCCTTGGATCCCGCTTGGTCCACGATTCACCTCCTGGACTCGTCCTCAGTTTTTTGGAATAAATCAGTTTTGTCTCTCGCCATCTGATCTTCTGTGTCATCTGCTCCTGAGCCTCCGTGCCGAGCTGTAACATAAATAATGATGGAAATAAGAGGACTATAAAAGGTCAGCTAAAACCCTGATTAAAAAGGTGTGTTTTCAAGCTCCCTTTAAAAGTATCAATAGTCTCTGCGGTCCTAAGGTTCTCCTGCAGGCTGTTCCACAGGCGGGGGCCATAGTGGCTGGAAGCCGCCTCACCGGAGGTCTTGGTTCTTGCTTTTGGAACGCACAATAAGCCGCTGCCAGAGGACCTCAGGGCTGCGAGGGTCAATACAGTAAAAACAGATCAGTTAAATAAGAAGGCACAAGGCCGTTAAGACATTTAAAAATTAATAAGAGAACTTTAAAATCGATCCTGAAGCGGACAGGGAGCCAATGCAGCGACAGTAAAACCGGTGTAATGTGGGCCCGCCCCCCGGTCCTTGTCAGCACAGCGACTGAGTTTTGTAATAATTGTAGGTTTGAAATGTTCTTTTTGGGAAGACCAGAGAGCAAGGCATTACAGTAATCTACTCTACAGGAGATAAAAGCTGCATGAGCACCTCTGCACTGGCCTGAGAGAGAAACGGGCGGACTCTGGCTATATTAAGATGATAAAATCCAATCTTAGTTATGTTTTTAGTGTGTGGAATAAAATTTAGCTCAGAGTCAAAAATCACACCCAGGTTTTTAACTGATTGTGCTGGTTTAAAATTTCGTAATTTTGGTAAAATTTTACTATGACTTTAATCAATTTTAGTCAGGTTTATTCAGAGTCAAGTTTGAAAACAAGTCCAAATGAATACTAAAGGAAGCATAAGAAAGGAAGCAAAGAAAAGGACAAGATTTGATTGCTTTCTTTAAAATTAATGAAAAAAAATGACAACATGCCTGTTGTCTGTCCTTGTGTTCAATGAGATATTGCCAAGGTACTCAAGAGAGGCCAAATAATTTTAATCAATTATTATAGACTAAAAAGAAACAATAAAGGTTTTGATTGAGGAAAGAAACACAGCTTAACACAAAACATGAATTCATTAACTTCATCAAACTTACAATTTTTTTGGCGTGTATATCTTTGAACTTGGTGACAATTATCACAAAGTCCCAAAAAAGTAAAATGACAGTAAAATGTAAAATGATTTAGCTTGTCTTTGTTTTTTTTTCTTTACAAATGTCATAAATAAAAGTCACTCATGGTCCCCATGAAATGAACATTCATTTTCTACTGCTTCTCCCTTTCGGGGTTGCGGGTGGCCGGGGCCAATCCCAGCTGCTGTGGGCGAAGGCGAGGTTACCCTGGACAGGTCGCCAGTCTGTCACAGGGCTGACATATATACAGACATACAACCATTCACGCATACATTCATACCTAGGAGTTTTTGAGTTTATAATAATTGTATAATAAAAAGTTGTTTTATGAGTGACCTTACTGTCTTCAGCATTTTTTTTTTCCACAAAATGATCGTTGAAAAATAGGGGTCGTGTGTTAATCGGAGTCGTCTTATATTCGGGCCAATACGGTATATATATATATATATATATGTGTGTTTGTGTGTGTGTGTGTGTGTGTGTGTGTGTGTGTGAGTGAGTGAGTGAGTGAAGGAAAGAAAAAAAGCTCACTTATTCATCATTCTATCCAAGGAATTGATGCTTACAGGTTGAATTTCAGATAATTATTTGATTTATACTGATAAAGTTATCTTTCATAAGAAATATTTTATTTTGTAAGTTTATTTGATGTGTTTAAAAGTGGAAAGTATTATTGTGTACTTTTATTGGAATTTTTGTACGGGTCATGTTGTATTTATTTTAACAAAGGATTTATGGCCTGTGGTGAATTTAACTAAAATGAATGAATGTGGCCTGTCCTACCGGTCAGGTTTTTTTTTTTTTTCAGTGATAGAGAAGATTTGATTCAGTGACGCTTGATGCCGAGAGAGAGGCATCGGCAACACCAGAAGTCGATGTGAGAGGATACCCGTGCTGAATACTAGGCGGCTTTTCAGAAAACGCTGAATTGATGGATCCAAGGAACCCGAAGGCGAGCCAGAACCAAGAAAAGGAATTCAACTGAACATACCTCCCAAACTGCGGTGTGGTTCCACACTGGCACCATTTCTGTAAGTGGCCTTTGAGAGATATACAGTGATTCTTTTGTTTGAGCAACTTTACTACATGTTCAGTATTTAACATGTTCTCATTCTTCTTTCTCAGCAAACTGTGAGGAGGCTCCACAAGGCTCAGCGTGATGCCAGCAAATGTTATGATGCACATATAAGGTGTGATTACAATTTTGTGTTTGGCTAATATTAAATTCTGAAAGTGTTGTTTCAGCCTGACCCAGTCAGCAGGCCATTCCCTCCTCCTAATCACAGACTCCATTTGTTTTCCAGTGTGTCTTCACCCCGCAATTCTAAGGTGACCACCTTTCTGGCACAGGACGTTTCATTGGCCCACCCAAATGTGGAGCCTGAGTTGGTGAGTGAAATTTTCTGATGCCACAATAACTAAACTTGGAAGGAACATAAGTTTTCTTCCTTATCTACTGAGCTGTTCGACTATATGTGACCAATTTCATTATTAATTGAACCCTTTCCTCTTTAGCCTGCTGCAAAACCTGTTTTGAAACACTCCGGCTAACTTTCAGGAGCCAAGATGATCCTCCTGAGGAGAAGGGGAGGCGCAGGGTTTCTGCAGCAACTAAACAGGAGGAGAAGAGTAAGTAAAGACTGCATCTCTCCATGCTTTTCTTTGACTCTCCCCAATCTAATTTGCTCAGTGCTAAAATGTCTGTTTTCTCTGTGCTTTGGCAGCTTTTCAAAACCAAAGGTGGCATCGTCCGTGGCAACGAAGAGGGCGTATGGGAAATGGCATCCATTGACCTCATGTCAGAGGAGGAGGACGCCATCTTGGATGACAAGCCTGTATGGGTCCAGCTTCCACCTCAAAGCAAAGTTGTCAGCGCTGTGTGCTGTGCTGCAAAATAGACTGGAGGCTGATACAAAATAAGCAGCCTACCATCACAAGAGAGTTGCCTGCAGAGCAGCACAGGAGTGACCTGTTTGTGGCTCTGTGCTATGGGACAAATTGTGCATACTTTGTATTTTATTTTTTTTTTTTTGTTCATTGCAACGCAGTCAATAAACAGTAAATTGTTTTTATATTGTTTTTTTTTTCACTGTGTTTTTATGCATTGGACTGTAATGATGCACATTTGTATACAGTGGGATTTTTTTTTTATTTTTTACCACAAAATAAACATTTATGCTCTGATAATGTGTCATTCTTATTTATGATATAGTGTGTAAGATTACATGAATTATAACTACATTAAATCATTTATGATGAATTAAACTATAATAAAGTTAATATATGCAAATCAAACAAATCCCCCTACATATTTGACCAATGGCGGTAGGGCCAGTGAGGGCAAAACAACCAATCAGATGTAAGAA
Organism: Salarias fasciatus; assembly: GCF_902148845.1. Lineage (NCBI taxonomy): Eukaryota > Metazoa > Chordata > Actinopteri > Blenniiformes > Blenniidae > Salarias > Salarias fasciatus. Next base: position 25,212,010 of record NC_043759.1, read on the forward strand.
TAAGGCCCAAGGTGTGAGATGCTAATGCCCCCCTGCAAGAAACCGGGGGATTATTCTCCATGGCAACTGACCATTGTGGAGCTCAAGATGTGTGAACATTTCACACCTTTTCAAGGCTGTATGCGAGCCCTTAAGATGGTACGTATTCAGGCGTACTCAGGCTCCTGCATTACAGCTGAGATATGCCTGATTACAACTTCATATGCCTGGATACAGGAGGTGTGTGTTGTTGTAATCAGGCCCGAATACAGGTCTTTTCAAGCAGTGAATGTCCTCTCCACCTGAGAGGACATTACCTTGGATCCACTGTACGCTAACATCAATTAGCCACATCAATTAGCCACACAGCCTCTCCACCTCCCCCCTTTCGCTTCATTGGATCAGTGTGGTTAGCCTCGATGTTGTGGGAAGGACTGGACAGAATGAGCTGCCATTTCCATGATTCCAAATATTTGTTATTTGTAAGGTGCAATTTCACAACAATAGCACGATAAATTCACAATTTCATAGTTGGTCTCCCTCCCACAGAACGAGGGCCTACTGACCTCCAGCCCATAAAGATACACAACTAAAAAGAAAATGAAGATCAAATTTCAAAATATTTACATTATTTTCACCCTGTAATACCATCCATCCATCCATCTGTAGCACCCATAGATGGTAAATATAGTGGATAACGTTTTCATGACGTCACCCATAGCATTCCGAAATCCCGTTCTGAAGACTTCGAATCCAGCAGGACGTCTCCATATTGAACATTTGAAACCGGATGTTAATGTGATTGGTCCAGCCTGTCACGTGAAGGCATCACATGGACAGAGGAGGCGCTATGATAGGGCGATTTATCCAAAACTCGTAATATAAAATCTACAGATGGTTTATGTGAAGTTTTTGTGAGTCTGGTGAAGCCAGCATGGTTATAGAAACTAGTGATGGAGACCAGAGCATGTTCTGAAACTGGGCGCTTTATGTTTATTTGCACTCTGAAAATTGACATTTTTGAATGGGTCCCCATGAGACCGGAGCTCTCTTTGAAACCAACATCGTGCTGCTGGAATTTCCCCGGAATTACACCTCTTTTGCACTTCTGCATTATCTTCATGTTTTATAAGCAGAGGTTGGCGCTTGGTAGCACCCCATCACTATACACCAAATAACACGTTGGTATTTCACTCAACTGGGCTGATGGGGTGTCTGGGTTCGTTGAGTTATGGCAGTTACCACAAAGGGTTTATTGATTTTCGGGCTAATTGTTACCCAGCAGGGGAAAACTCAAATTACCCTCCTCACAAAGACACCAGACAACCGTCAAGAAGATAATAGTTTGCCACAATTTAACAGAATTAATATTTGATCTTCAACCAAACAGTAAATCAAGAACTTAAATTAATTTTCTCAGGAAAGTGAAATAAAATGTCCACCATTCCTCAACTTATGCAAATAAAGTGCAAATAGAACCAAACCTCAATAATTAAAGCTCGTGTCTGGAGTTTTGAAAGAGAGAGGCTTTTTTTTTTAATCCAACATCTCAGGTGCCGCCCTCCTTCTGCTTTCATGAGCGACCAAGCCACGCCCCTTTAATTGTGCATGCTATTATCTGTCGGGTGAAAATGAGAGCCTCTGAGTCCTACAGCATCCTGCATGTGTAGCTGTTTACGGTGGATGTTCAGCAGGCAGTGGATATATCCGAGGTAAGCGCGGCGGCTGCTGCGGAGCAAACTCTCCTCTGCTGGGTGAGCGGCCTTGCTCTCTGGCTGCGACGCTGCGTGCACACTTCAAGGTTCCAAGGTTTGTGGGACTCTGAGATGTAGCGGAAGATTGTTCCACAGTTTAGGAGCAGCTGCCTGGAAATCTCAGTCTCCCATTGTCCGGACTTTAGTTCGTGGGACAGAGAGGGTGTTCATTTCTGTGGACCGGAGGTGTCTGGAAGTGGAGTATGGAGTCAAGAGTTCTGTGAGATAGTCTGGGGCGTGGCCATGAATACATTGATATGTTAGCAGAAAGACTTTGTCGTGGATGCGCTGGTGGACCGGAAGCCAGTGGAGGTTACGGAGGACAGGTGTGATGTGTTCATGTTTTGGTGTCCTCGAAAGAGGAATAGTGTAACCAGAGAGTGCAATGTTGTCAATTTGAGATGATTTGAGCTGGTGGGGGGTTCCAATGAGAATAGCCTCAGTCTTAGATGCATTTAATTGAAGAAAAATTTCTGCCAACCATGCCTTGGTCTCTTCCAGGCAGGCTGCCAGAGTTGATGGCGGAACTGGTGTAGGGGAGGGTCCGGTGCGCAGGTAGAGCTGAGTATCATCGGCATAGCAATGGAAGGAAACCCCATGCTTGCCGATGATGTGGCCTAGGGGCCTACAGATGTTAAAAAGTGAAGGACCAAGGACAGAGCCCTGAGGAACCCCACAGGTGACAGAATGGGGCTTTGATCTGGCATCCCCCAGGGCCACATACTCAGCTCTACCTGCCAGGTATGATTTGAACCAGTTTAACACAGTGCCGGACAAACCAATGTTATATTGCAGACGATGGAGAAGAATCTTGTGGTCGACGGTATCAAAGGCAGCCGTTAAGTCAAGTAGAATGAGAAGTGAGGGAGAGCCCTGGTCAGATGCCATCAGGAGGTCATTGGTGACTCCGACCAGGGCTGTCTCTGTACTGTGAGCTGAGAGGAATTGGAATTGGAATTTTTCGAACAGGGAATTTGACTGTAAGTGGTCATGTAGCTGACGGGCTACAAACCTCTCCAAAACCGATTAAAAATGGAAGGTAGGAGATGGGTCTGTAGCTGGCCAGGTTCTCTTGGTCCATGTTATGTTTTTTAAGTTGTGGCTTTATGAGAGCAGTTGGGATCCAAGTTGGGGGAGCACGGATGGGATGTAACCAGAGCGAAGTGAACAGTTTGTGATTTTGGTGATGAGCGGCCTAAGTGCATTGACATTCGATTTAACTAAAAACGCTGGAAGTGGATCTAGAGCGCAAGTGGACGAATTCATACTATGAATAGTACGCGCAACCTCCTATGGCTCCACTACAATAGAATCTGCCACTGTTTTTTGGGGGGGGACAGGCACTGAGGGCGGATGATTAGTAACGGCAAAATGTCGATGTATGGTGTCTACTTTGAGTGAGAAGAAGTCACTACAGTTGTTGCACTGCTCCTCTGTTGCACAGACACCAGAAGATGCCCTCGGTTTGAGAAGATGATTTATGGTTGTGAAAAGCTGTTTAGAATTCTCAGGGTTTTTATTGATTAAATTAGAATAGTAAGCAGATCCCCCCCCCGCCCGGGAAAATTTGCCTATCCGCTCCCAGCTCCTTCCCTCCTGAATGTACGGGAGAACTGGAAAAAAAACTGACACTGGTTATAACTTTTCATTTGTTTTATTTTAACAATTATTCAAAGCTGTCACCTTCAAAGTAATCCCCGCTGGTTTGAATACACCATTGCATCCGTGTTTTCCAGCTTTCAAAGGCGTTTGAAAACTCGTGCGTATTGATCCCGTTCAGTGCGTCTTTCGATTTTTTTTTTTAACCTCCTCGACGTCCTCAAATCTCCGCCCCTTCAGCTCTTTTTTAATGCTTGGGAAGAGAAAAAAAAATCACATGGAGCTAAGTCTGGCGAACAGGGCAGATGAGGCAGCAGGGTCATCCCATTTTTCACCAGGAACTGCATTACGCGCAGGGCCCGGTGCTCCGGCGCGTTATCGTGGTGCAGCCACCACTCGCCATCCCGCCAAAGCTCCGGACGCTTCTGCCTCACTGCTTCTCGGAGCCACCTCAGGACTCGGATGTAGTGGTTCTGGTTAACAGACTGCCCAGGCGGCACAAACTTGCTGTGGACTACCGCTTTTGCATCGAAAAAGCAGATCAGCATGGCTTTTACCACTGACCGGGACTGGGGCCCTTTTTTCGGGCGAGGGGAGTCTGGGTGTTGCCGCTGGCTCGACTGCTGCTTCGTCTCAGGATCGTAGGCGTGACGCCAGGTCTCATCCGCCATGATGACTTTGCCCAGCAGCCCAGGATCCTCTTCAATGTGCTGGAGGATTTCCCGGCACACACGCGTCCTCACACCTCCGGAGTGAGGACGCGTGGAACCATCGTCGCTGCGACCCGCCGCAAGCCCAAATCCTGGGACAGGATCTCCTGACAGGAACTCATTCGAACCCCCGTCAAGGTGGACACCTCCCCGATTGTCCTTCGCCTATCAGTCAAGACCATGCCTTCCACCTCGCGGATCTTTTCCTGCATGCGTCAGGATACGTGTCGTCCGGAGTGGGGCTGGTCTTCAATGGACATTTCGCCCCTTTTGAAGCACCCATACCATTAAAAAACCTGCATTCTGACCACGGCACCATCTTTATACGCCTCCTGGACCTTGGTGAGTGTTTCTGACGCTGTCTTTCCCAGCAGAAAACAAAATCTGATGCTTGCGCGCTGATCGCGTTTAGTGATGTGTTCCGCTATTTTGTGCTTTTCCGAAGACAGGGGTCCTGCTGTGTTGACGTCGGCGCTGTGTGTGCTTTCCCTGTGTAACTTTGTGAGACAATCTTTAATAAAAATAATAAAATAAAAATAAATAATTTGCAGAGATCTGCACAAGAACATGCTGTAGCGAGATTGAACAACCAAAACTCTGAAATCATTCTTGTTTTAATTTTATAAACACAGTCCGGTTTCTTTCCGGTACCCCCTCATATGTAGCCTCCTGTTTCCTGTCAGTTCCTGTTAGATCACTGTCCATCTGCATCCTTCCTCATGTGCTCCTGGTCTTCTTGCAGCGTATCACAGAGCAGGTCAACACGCCTGGTCTCCAGCACAGAAAGTTCCAAAATTCCAGGTCTCCAAGCACATCTATCCTGGATCTCAAAGACTGTAGTGTCCAGCACCGTTGGTCTTGGTTCTCCAAGTCTGCGGTCCCTGGCACAGGTGGTTCTGGCTATGAATAGCCTGAACCACATTCATTCATTCTCGTCAAACTGTATTCTTCCAGTTACCAATCTGTTGTCTTCCAGTTCCCAATCTGTTGTCTTCCAGTTCCCAATGTGTAGTCTTCAGTTACCCAATTTTGCAATCTGTAGTCTTCCAGTGTTTCCAGTCTGTCGTGTTCTGGGTTTCCAGTCTACAGTCTTTCAAGTCTCCAAGTTTTGGTCCCAGTTTCAGAGTCTCTGAGTGGTTTTTCTGAATGCTGTCTCCAAGTTTCTGAGTTTCCTAGTGCTGTTTCCAAGTTTTCTAGTGAATATCCTCGTCCCTAGTTTCAGAGTCCCAAGTTCTATTATTTTACTGTTTTCTGTAGGGGAGGAGGTTTGTCAGAGGGGAGGTTGGAAATTGGTGGTGGGGAGGCGGGGGTAGTAGGCTGTGGGGGGCAGCGAGGGGGGCTGGGTGTGTGGGCAGGGAGGAAGGAGTAGGGTGGGAGGGTTTTGGGGGATTGTGATACCCTGGATCTTGGGTAAAACAGCTGGAACGCTGCGGGAGGCACTGGCCTGGGGTGGGTAGCCGCCCATGGGGGCCAGTTCTCCTGGGTATGGTCTTAGCACTGAGTGGGTGGGGTCAGCCCTTGGTCTATTGGGCCTGGGGCCCCTTTACTCTGCTTACACTGGGTGTTCATTGCCCGGTGGGCCGGCGCCAGCCAATCTTGGTCCCCTGGGGGATGGGCCCCGTGGCTGCCAGGGGTCCCGGTTGTGGCCTTCCTCTGCTCCCTTCTGGACCGGGGCATGGGCTTCTGCCTGTTCGGGTGACAGGGATCTGGGCTCTGGGATGGCCGCCGGTTGTCTCAGCCATGAGGCCTCCTTCTGGTTTTCTCAGAGGTCAGAGGTCATATTTTCATGGTCACTGTCACGTTTGCATGATCACACTGATCTTTAATCACTCTTCACATTTTCCATGTGGACTCGGCCACCTTGTTGTTTTGTGGTGGGTCAGACTAATGGCTATCTGTATCAGGTCTCTCCTGATGTTCTTCTGTAATTTGATGCCTGGATCCTTCACTCCTGACAATGTAGCTTGTTTGGGCCAATCTCATGCACCCCGAGTGTCTTGCCAGTGAGGATCTTACCAACCACCTCGGTGACTTTGGACCATGGATGGCTCCACCTCTGAGACCTCAGCCTCTGGTTCCTCCAAGGAGGACATGGTGACGGGATTGAGGAGATCCTCCAAGTATCCCTCCCACCTCCTGATGACAACCCCAGTCAAGGTCAGGATCTCCTTTCCTCCATTGTAAAGAGTGTTGGTCGAGACCTGCTTTCCTCCCCCCTGAAGTGCTGGATGGTTTTCCAGATTTCTTTTGAGGCTGAAGAAGTTATTACATCCACAACCATCATTCTTCTCCTGAAGTAGATTAACTTTTTCTTAATGGAATTTAATGGTTTAGTAGCTGAAGACAGTTTTAAAGGTGCTGTAGGCAGGATTTTGCTAGTCAGTGCTATTTTTTCTGTTTTCTTTGGATTAAATGTTAGAGTATCCATTGATAATCCTTTAGGAGTGTAGCATAATTGCACTACCGCAAGGGCGCAGCGTTTCCATCTGTCTCTGTTCTGAGTTTAAAAGGAATCTCGACAGCTCCAGGTATCTTTGACCAATCAGAATCGCCCCTGAGGCTCTAAGAGTGATTGGTCGAGGGGCGTTCGTCACACGTTCTTGTGGGAGGGGCTTAACTTGCGTAAGGGCGTGATGTCAGAGAAAAAAGGGCAGGATTGGCTGTGCTGGGTTTCAAATCGCCATCTTTGATGTGTCAAATCTCGGCGGAGATGCGGAATCCTGCCTACAGCACCTTCAACAGAATTTCCAATGAACAACATAAAAACATCACATAATTAAAAGTGTAAGATGACCTGAACTCTTTGCTGTAAAGTGGACAATTATTCACTTCTGTATTTTATTCTGTTCCCTTTCTTGTGAAGGTCAACAATCGTAGGTCAAGGTTCTCATGTCTGATGTAATCTCCAAGCATTTGATTGGATGGCTTCAGGATGCGTCTGATATGATAATGAGTTGAGTTGTGATAAAAGTCAAATTCATGCACAGCAGAACAGCGTGGGACATGTGCTGAAATGGATGACTTTCTCAATTTCAAGCTTTAAAAGGTAAAACATCCACTGAAATATGTTCTTGAGATTTGGATTCTTTAACACTGAACTGCAAATGTGTGTCTGACAATCATGTGATTTTCAGGTATCCAGAAAGATGGCAGCAGGAGACCCAGTGAACCGCACTTTTATTGACGACACACATCCCTGTTATCAGATAAATATCATTTCTTCCACATTTAAAAGAGCTCCTTCCACATTATGTGTTTTATTTTACATTTTCATCAGCTCTGTGTCTGCTGTAACTGTGTTGGGAAACCTTCTGGTAATAATCTCTATTATTTATTTCAAACAGCTGCACACTCCCACTAACTTTCTCATCCTTTCTCTGGCTGTGACCGACCTGCTTGTTGGCTTTGTGGTGTTTCCTCTCAATGTGGAATTCTCTGCAACTTCATGTTTCTACAGTCCTAATGTGCTTTGCAATGTACGAAACACCTTTGACATAACACTGAGCACAGCATCTATCTTCCACTTGTGTTGTATTTCCATTGACAGGTACTATGCAGTGTGTCAGCCTCTGACATACAAAAGTAAAATTAATGTTCAAGTTGTTAAGATCATGATTTTTTTGGCCTGGTGCATTTCAGTTCTGGTTGCTGTTAGTTTATTTGTTATTGGGTTGAACGTTGAAAAATGTCAAGAAAACTGTTTCTTTTTTGCAAATATTTTGGGACCAGTGTTTTCATTTTACCTTCCCGTGATCATAATGTTGTGTATCTACATGAAGATTTTCCTGGTGGCTCAGAAACAGGCACGCAGCATCCAGAACACCAACTGTCACAGCAAAAAGAAAGGACTGACAGTCAGAAAGGTGGAAGGAAAGGCCACAAGAACTTTAGCAATTGTAATGGGAGTCTTTCTGATGTGTTTGACTCCTTTTTTTCTGTGCTTAGCCATTGAGATCTTGGGAAGTTCCCCAGTGCCTGCTGAAGTGTTTGAAACTGTAGCCTGGCTTGCATTGTTTAACTCCATGCTCAATCCATTCATCTATGCTTTCTTTTACAGCTGGTTCAGATCAGCTTTCAGACTCATCCTATCTGGAAAAATATTTCAGGGGGATTTTTCTCACACAAAATTGGTTTGAAGTTTTGCGATGTTGAAACATCCATGCTTTATTACAGGATGTACTGTGTCGCCATAGATGCAATTTTTCCTTGTCAAATCAAGTATTCTTGTGATGTAAATAAAAACTGATATGAACAACTTGCCTGTGTTTGAGTGTCACTGAAATTGTGGTGATGAATGACAGGGCATGATGGGACATCCATCACTTATGAAATTATGACACAAAGTTCACCATGAAGATGAACATTTCCAAATTAGTTAAGCTGGAACTCAGATCAAAAGCCAAATAAACCATTGTACCTTGACTTTAATCAAGTTTAGTCAGGTTTAGTCAGAGCCAAGTTTGAAAACAAGTCCATATGAATAATAAAGGAAGCATAAGAAAGGATCAATATTTGATCACTTTCTTTAAAATCAGTGAAAAAACAAAGACAGCATGTCTGTTGTCTGTCCTTGTGTTTAATGAGATATTGCTCAGGTACTCAGGAGAAGCCAGATAATTTTAATTAATTATTACAGACTAAAGAGAAAAATGTATGTAAAGTCACAGCTTTTGATTGAGGTAAGAAAACAAATTAAAAAATAAATTTATTAAATTAAAAATTAAATTAATCAAACAATTTTTTTGGCATGTATATCTTTGAACTTGGTGACAATTATCACAAACTCCCAATCAAATAAAATGACAGAATTCTTCTTCTTTTTTTGTTTGTAACAGATTTCATAGTGAATACTCCATATTTTAATATCACTCATGGCCCTCATGAGATGAACAATACATTCAGATTTTTTTCATTTTTAAAAATAAAGAGCTCATGACCATAGGCAGGCCTGCCAACAAGGGGGGAGAAACGGTTCTCTTGTCCCGGCTCATCACCCCACTCACAGCTCCTGACGCAGCATGCAGGCACCGCTCCACTCCGTACCACACCTCCACACCTTCCCCCCACCTCGGTCCGAGACTGCATGCAGGCACCGCACTGCTCGGCGCCGCTCCAACCCCCCCCCGCCCCCCGCCCCCTCGGTCCGACATCGCATGCAGGAACCACGCTCCAGTCCGTTTCCCGCCACCCCAGGTCCGAAGGTTGGGCCCATCTAACATTATTTTGTCCCGGGCCCAAGAAAAGCTGTCAGCTGGCCTGACCACAGGTGAGAGTAGGAACACAGTTTGACCAGTAAATTGAGAGCTTTGCCTTTCTGCTCCACTCCCTCTAAATCACAACGCCTCTTACAACCACTTCGGGCAGGAACTCTAAGCTGACCTGCAGAGGACAGACCACCTTGTTTGAGGACCATGGCCTCATATTTGAAGGTGTTGATTTTCATCCATGTTGTTTCACACTTGACTGCAAACCACCCCAGTGCATCCTGTAGGTCCAGGCTCGATGAAGCCAGCAGGACTCTGTCATACGAGGGCATACCCAAAAGTTCCTGGAATTTGACTGTAACTTTTTATTTCTGACATTTCAAAATAAAACATCACTGTCGCCTTCAAAATAATCTCCATCCGCATTAATGCAGCACTCGAGCCGTGTCTCCCACTTCACGAATGTGTTGTGACACCCGTGCGTAATTGTGCCATTTGGGGCCGGCTGCGATTTTTCTGTCACCTCCTCCACATCTGCAAACCGCTGTCTCTTCAGCTCTTTCTTCAACTTGGAGAACAAGAAAAAGTCACTCGAGGCTACATCTGGCCAATAAGGCGGATGGGAGAGGAGATTCATCTCATTCTTCGCCAGAAACTGCGTGCCGCGCAGCGCCGTGTCCGCTGGCGCTCTGTGGTGGTGGATCAACCGGCTCCACTCCGCCACTACGCTCTGCTTCCTCCTCACATCCTCACGGAGCGTCTGAGGACTTCCATGTAGTAGTCCTGATTTACAGTCTGACCTGGAGGGACAGACTCGCTGTGGACGATACCCTGGACAGCGAAGAAGCAGCTCAGCATTGTTTTAACGGCTGAGCGGACCTGATGCGCTGACATCTGGCCCTTCTCAAACCACCCGAACCACTCATGGACCTGATTCTTCCCCAGAGCATCATCCTTGTGGGCTTACTGCAACAAGGTGAGTGTTTCTGCTGCTGTTTTTTCCCAGCAAAAAGCAGAATTTAATGTTTGCGCGCTGCTCTGGCTTCCCAGTCAATGTCGCCATTTTGGAAAAAATCGCAGACCGCAGCTGCACTCTGTTACTATAAATAGCACCTGACAGGCGTCAGTGTCACTCTGGGAGCTCAGCTTTTTCACAGATATGCACGAGGCTTACCTGGAGCACATCTGACGGCCAGAAGTCGAAGCTCATTATTATTAGTATTTTATTACCTAATTCAGGTTTCTTTTGGGTACCCCCTCGTATGTGAAAAGTAGAATCCTGAGAATGCAAAATCCTGGGGGGTATTGCACAAAACTAGGACAAGGGATTAAGCTGGCAAACTGTGGTTATCCTGTGGCTATCCTGGACGAAGTTAGCCTCAAGTTAGTTGCACAAAAGTTTGTCCCGGACAAGTCACCATGGTGATTTATTCTCTGCAGCTAGCTGCTCCAGAGGAGGCTAACCACCCAGGTTAAGATTAATGCTGCTGGCTCTGATGTGGACAATGTGAGAAATGGGCGTGGTTTACAGCATTTCCTTGCTTTTTCTACACATTAGAGTATTTAATCATCCTGCAGCCAAATCTTACAACTGTAGTCATTGCATTTGCTGGTTGACTGTAGTATTATTTATTTGCACAGATTATATGAAGACAAAAATAACTTTTAACACAGACATTTAAGAATCCTTTCCTTATAAATACAAGCCCTACAATAAAAGGCTGAAAATTCTGACAAAGAAAATGGGAAAAAAAACCAGACCTTACCATTGGCACTAAACCAAACTAATGGAAAAAAATGGAAAATAAAATACAACAACCCTGAAGCTACACAATGAAAAAGAGAAGAAACAAAGGACCAGACTCAGACTTCAGATGACAGCGACTGGACGGCCCTGAACAAAGGGTCCCGGACTCCCAGTTGAAAACGCGCCCCCACAAAATACCACTATGGATGCAGTCAAATGTCTTCTCCAAATCCAAAAAAAATAAATGAAGGTCAGGATGCAGTCCTTTTCCTTGTTTGTGTGTCATTAGTTCCACTGTCTCCCACACGTCGTGTTTCAATCTTCCAATTAGCCGATCCGCTCCTGACTCCTTCCCTTCTGAACGTATGTAGCCTCCTGTTTCTTATCAGCGCGTGTTGGATTGTTGTTCATCTACACCACTTCATGGACCCAATGGATGCACAGTTGTTCCGTCTCCAAGTCATCAGCACTATCAGGCACTCAGTATATCATGGAGCAGGTCAACACACCTGCTCTCTGGTGCCGAAAGTCCCAGACCTCCAGGTGTCTGGTGTAGCCATTTCTGGATCTCTGCCAAGAAGACTGCCAAGTCTGTAGCGTCCAGCACAGTTGGCCCCAGATTTCCAAGTCTCCAGTCTCAGATGCAACTGGACCCGGTTCTCCAAGTTGGCGGTCTCTGGCGCAGCTGTTTTCAGCTATTCAGTTTGTCCAGTGCACCTGGCTGCATCTCATCGATGTCTATTCTTCCAGTTTGGGTCTCCATTTGGGTCCACCTGCAGTCCTGATAAAGTACCCTGTTTGGGCGACCTCCCACGAACCCTTGTGCACCCTGCACATTCAGATACTTAAGGGCCAATCTCATCCACCCCCAGTGTCTCACCACCGAGGATCTTACCAGCCACCACGGTGACTTCAGCTTGGGTGATGCATGAGTCCACCTCTGAGACTTCAGACGTCAGCAGGCCTCTGAGACCTGAAATAAATAAATAAAGAAACTGAAATAAATCTGTATTTTAAATAAATTCTCATCATGACTTAGTAATTAGTGTTATTCTCCTGTATTTTATTGGGTTTTTTTTCTTCATGGAATTAAAAGGGTTACAAGACGAAGAAAGATTTAACAGAACTTGAAATGAAAAACAGAAAAACAACAAATATTTGAAAGTGTGAGAGGAGCCGAACATGTTGCTTTAAGGTTGACAATTAATCGCATTTGTAGACTTTATTCTACTCGCTCTGCTATGGAGTTCAACAATCTGATCCATACAATGTATCAAATATAGGCATATGTCATGACACTGCCACATGGAAGTAAAAGTTCCAGGATGCCAATAAAATCATGTATTTTTGTTCTTGTTTACAAATTGTCTGGAACAGAAAAACAATCAAGCCTTGTGGGTCACTTAGCTGCTCTCATGTCTGATGTAATCTCCAAACATTTGATTGGATGGCTTCAGGATACCTCTGATATGATAATGAGTTGAGTTGTGATAAAAGTCAAACTCATGCACAGCAGCTCACCGTGGGACATGTGCTGAAATGGATGACTTTCTGCAATTGAAGCTTCAAGAGGTATAACAATCACTGAAATATGTTCTTGTGATTTGGATTCTTCAACATTGAACTGCAAATGTGTGTCTAACAATCATGTGATTTTCAGGTATCCAGAAAGATGTCAGGAGGAGACCCAGTGAACCGCACTTTTATTGACGACACACATCCCTGTTATCAGATAAATATCATCTCTTCCACAGTTAAAAGAACCCCTTCCACATTATGTGTTTTATTCTACATTTTCATCAGCTCTGTGTCTGCTGTCACTGTGTGTGGAAACCTTCTGGTAATAATCTCCATTATTTATTTTCAGCAGCTGCACACTCCCACTAACTTTCTCATCCTTTCTCTGGCTGTGACCGACCTGCTTGTCGGCTTTGTGGTGTTTCCTCTCAATATGGAATTCTCTGCAACTGCATGTTTCTACAGTCCTAATGTGCTTTGCAAAGTGGGAGACATCCTTAATGTAACTCTGACTACAGCGTCTGTTAACCACTTGTGTTGTATTTCAATTGACAGGTACTATGCAGTGTGCCAGCCTCTGACATACAAAACTAAAATTAATGTTCATGTAATTAAGATCATGATTGTTGTGGCCTGGTGCATTTCAGTTCTGGTCGCAGTTGGCTTTGTTGTTGCAGGGTTGAACTTCGAAAAATGTCAAGAGAATTGTTTCTTTCTTCAAAATACTTTAGGACCACTGTTTTCATTTTACCTCCCAGTTCTAGTGATGTTGTGTATCTACTTGAAGATTTTCCTGGTGGCTCAGAAACAGGCACGCAGCATCCAGAACACCAACTGTCACAGCAAAAAGAAAGGACTGACAGTCAGAAAGGTGGAAGGAAAGGCCACAAGAACTTTGGCAATTGTAATGGGAGTCTTTCTGATGTGTTTGACTCCCTTTTTTTTGTGTTTTGCTGTTAAGACATTGGGAAAGTCCAGGGTGCCTGCTGAAGTGTTTCAAACTGTCGGCTTTCTTGCATTGTTTAACTCCATGCTCAATCCGTTCATCTATGCTTTCTTTTACAGCTGGTTCAGATCAGCTTTCAGACTCATCCTATCTGGAAAAATATTTCAAGGGGATTTTTCTCACACAAAGTTGGTTTGAAGTTTTCCGGTGTTGAAGCGTTATTGCTTCATTACAGGATGAACAGTGTCGGCATTGATATAATTTTTCCTTTTCAAATCAAGGATTCTTGTGATGTAAATAAAAACTGACATGAACAACTTGCCTGTGTTTGAGTGTCACTGAAATTGTGGTGATGAATGACAGTTCATGATGGGACATCCATCACCTATGAAACTATGGCTACGTTCACACTGCAGGCTGAAGTGACTCAAATCCAATTTTTTTTCCCCTATGCCACCTGTATGAGATCTTTTCATGACAGTCTGAACGACACAGATCCGATTTTTTCAAATGCGACCCGGGCCACTTGGATATGTGATCCTAAATCCGATACATATCTGATCTTTTGCCATGCGACTTCAGTCTGAACGGCCAAGTCGCATTTATCCGACCTGCACGTCACGATATGGGGCGCCGAAGACATGTGTCTTACCGCGAGTGTTAAAAAAAGGCGCTCGCAGACGTACATTAAGGGAGTTCTTGTCATCCGAAAATTATTATTGAACTCCGTATCATTAAAGCCTCACTGTCCCACCACTCCTGGCTGTGTTTCTCTGGACGGATGTTGCTGCCACTGCAACACAAAACGCCATGGCCAAAAAGTTGGCTCTCTTCCTTCTCATTCGCTAAATTCTGCAGCACCAGGACAATGGAGAGAAAAATAATAATAATATCCACATGCGCGCTCTCTCTCTCTCCCACTCTCTCTCTCTCTCACACACACACAAACACACACACACACACACAAACAGAAGGAGCTCGGCGCGGCTGAGTAGAAGCGCTGCGCTCAAACGATTGCTCAATGTTCAGTTGTAAGAATGCATGTTTGATCAGTTCTTAAATAAATCATCGACGCTTGAAAAGCTACAGATTCTGTTTGTTGTTTGTGAGTTCCGCAAACACTGAAGCGCGCTGCTGCGTGACGTCGTTATGTCCTCTTCTGCACATGCGGGACATTTTTGGGTTGTATTCCGTTCAGACGGGAGAGCTCATACAAGTCGCATTTTATTGTAAATGTGAACGAACTCGCAAAAAAAATCGGATTTCACAAAAAAAATCCGAATTGAGCATTACGCCCTGCAGTGTGAACGTAGCCTATGACATAAAGTTCACCATGAAGATGCACGTTTACAAATCAGTGAAGCTGCAACCCACACCAAAGCCAAATAAGCCATTGTGCCTTGACTTCAGTTAAGTTTATTCAGAGCCAAGTTTGAACACATGTCTAAAAGTATAGCAACAGAAGCAGAAGAAAGGAAGCAAAGAAGGGATCAAGATTCGATAAACTTAACACAAAATATCGATTAATTTATTGAAAATTAAATTAATCAAAATTACAATTTGTTTGGCATGTATAAATTTGAAATAGGTGACAATTATCACAAACTCTCAATCAGATGAAATGACAATTTTTTTCTTTTTCTTTTTACGAAGTTGTTCGTGAATACTCCATATTTCAAAATTACTCATGGGCCTCATTAATGAACAATACATTCAGATTTTTTTTTCTTGAAGATACATTCTTCTGAATTGAACTTTTCAGAGGACAGATGACCTCTCAACAAAAACAAACAAAACCCTGCAAAGTAAAAACAAACAAATCAATAAATGATTCAATGAATGATTCAAGCACATAAAGCAATAGGAAAATAAAAGAACTGCATGAAGTTGTCCAGCATATGTCAGGTGATAATAAAGCTTTATCTAAGAGGATCTTATGCCACAGCTTTATACAATAAAATGCTGTATGCTTCATCAATTTTTGCAATCAGATCAATAGCAGGTCCACTTTGTCCACAATGGAGGATTGTACATCGACGATCAACCTACCGTATTGGCCCGGATATAAGACGACTCTGA
Organism: Salarias fasciatus; assembly: GCF_902148845.1. Classification (NCBI taxonomy): domain Eukaryota; kingdom Metazoa; phylum Chordata; class Actinopteri; order Blenniiformes; family Blenniidae; genus Salarias; species Salarias fasciatus. The sequence continues at coordinate 25,227,546 of NC_043759.1, forward strand.
TTATAAGACGACCCCTATTTTTCAAATATCATTTTGTGAAAATAAAAATATGTTGAAGCCAATAAGGTTAGTCATAAAATAATTTTTTTTATTGTACAATTATACCAAACTCAAAAACTCACAACAGAGATAACATTATATGTGATTTAAGATTAGAAAAATATGACTGCAGTATTAAACACTAAGGAACTTTTCAACCTTAATAAAACATTTTAACATCTTTTGTGATGATACATCGACTTACAACTAGTTGAATGACCCTCTGTCACGGCCTGAGGGCGTCAGTATGGCTTTCACTTGGACTGAGCAGCTGTGAGGAGGGTGGTAGGAACCCTGCACACTAAAAAGCTCCAAATGTGCGGACTGCTTTACGGCATGCATCACATCATGATATAACATTGTTTAGCCACCATTAGATTCATTACCTCGTCACTATCCGTCCTTCACACAGCCAGTGGAAACAAATGTAGGCGAGTTCAGTCCGACAGCATGCCACCGGGAGCAACATTTTACGACGCCACTCGCTAGTCCTCATGGGAACTGTAGTATTCCTTCAGGCAAAACACTACCGCTTTTGTCCACTGGTGCCGCCAAAATCAACGAAAACTGAAAGTTCCTTAGTGTTGCTTTAAATAAAAAAATATATTCTTTTTCTCAAAGTAAGAAACAATAAGCAACAATTAAGTAGCCTCATAGGTTCAATAACTGTATTAATGACGTAAATAACTTTATAACCATCAAATTCAAGTTCTATTCAACTTCATGAACATTAATAATTCATATATTCATTCCTCCGTGAATGTTGGATTCAGTTTGGCATGTAAGAAAGAATGAGGTGCCAGTTCCACGTTTCCAAATGTTTTTTATTTGCAAGTTGCAATTTCATAAAATAGTACAATAAATTCACAATCTTATAGTTGATCTCCCACCACTGAATGAGGGCCTCCTGACCATTAATAAGCCCTGCCCTCGCCAGGCGAAAGCATAACCCAGAGTGCTTGCAATAAAGCAATAAGCAATAAGCATGTAAATCGCCTTTCCTGCTCTTGCTAATAAATGCGTGCTCTTTTGACCACTCTGAGTTGAATGACATCCCTCTTTTTGCATGTTGATATTCAATGACACAGCAGCTAGCACATGGGAACAGGGGCGGCTTATTTACATTTTTCCAACCAATGAGAAACCAGATAATTGAGTGACCCTGCTATTAGCCAATCATTTTTAACCGTGTTTCTTTTTTTAACCAAAAGTCTTACACCATTGGACAATGTGCAGTGTTGCATTCATGTGCAACCCTAAAAAGGAGGACAAATGAGCGTCCAGCTTGAGGCTGCGCCGGACGCCAGACAAGGCGTTTAAAATCCGGACGTATGGCCACCCTAGTAGCAATACATGGAATTGTTATCCAGAAGGATGTGCATCTGAACTTTATTTATTTATGAAAGGTAATCCCAAAACAAAGACTTCTGAAGACTTCAGTGAGTCCAGCAGGACGTCTCCATATTGAACATTTGAAACCAGATGCAAATGTGATTGGTCCAGCCTTTCACATGACCGCATCATGTGGACAGAGGAGGTGCTGTAATTGGGCGATTTATGTAAAACTTTAACTCATCATATAAAATCAACAGATGATTTATGTGAAAAGCAGAATCTGGTGAAGAAGAAACTGATAGAGATGAGAACATCTTCTGAAAGCGGACGCTTTATATGTTTATTTGCACTCTGAAAATCGGCATTTTTGAATGGGTCCCCATGAGACCAGAGCTCTCTTTGAAACCAACATCGTGCTGCTGGAATTTCCCCGGAATTACAGCTCTTTTGCACTTCCACATTATCTTCATGTTTTATGAGCTGAAGTTGGCGCTTGGTAGCACCCCGTCACTCATCAGACTCATCAGTCATGGCCAAAGGTTTTGAGAACGACACAACTATTATTTGTCACAAAGTCTGTGGTATTAATTTTTGTAATGGCAGTTTGCATATCCCCCAGAATGTTATGAGGAGTAATCAGCTCAACTGTAATTCATTGCAAAGTCCCTCTTCACTTTGAAAATGAACTTTATCACCAAAAAGCCATTTCCACTGCATTTCAGCCCTGCCACAAAAGGACCAATTAACCTAATTTTAATGACAGACAGGTGTCACACATATTAACACAAGTGTGGGTGTTGATGAGGACAAGGCTGGAGATCATTCTGTCATGACTGGACACTTTAAATGGAAGACAGTGCATGACACCATTGTTCCTCATCTGTTGCCATGGTTACCTGCAAAGAAACACGTGCAACCATCATTGTACTGCACAAAAAGGGCCTAACAGGGAAGTCCATAGCAGCAAGTAAGATTGCACCTCTGTCAGCTGTCTTTCGCATTATCAAGAACTTCAAGGAGAGAGGTTCACTTGTTGCCACACAGGCTCGTGGGCACCCAAGAAAGTCCAGCAAGCGCCAGGACCACCTCCTGAAGACGCTTTAACTGCGGGATCAGACCACCACCAGTGCAGAGCTCGCTCAGGAATGGCAGCAAGCTGGTGTGAGTGCATCTGCACGCACAGTGAGGCGAAGACTTTTGGAGCAAGGCCTGGTGTCAAGGAGGGCGGCAAAGAAGCCACTTCTCTCCAAGAAAAACATCCGGGACAGACTGGTATTCTGCAGAAGATACAGAGACTGGACTGCTGAGGACTGGGGTAAAGTCATTTTCTCTGATGAATCCCCGTTCTGATTGTTTGGGTCATCTGGAAGAAGGCTTGTTCAGAGAAGACGAGGTGAGCGCTACCATCAGTCCTGTGTCATGCCAACAGTGAAGCATCCTGAAACCATTCATGTGTGGGATTGCCTTTCAGTTAAGGGGTTGGGCCCTTTCACAATCTTGCCTAAAAACACAGCCATGAATAAAAAATGGTACCAGAACGTCCTCCGAGAGCAACTTCTCCCAACCATCCGAGGGCAGTTTGGTGACGAAGAATGCCTTTTCCAGCATGATGGAGCACCTTGCCATAAAGCAAAAGTCATAACAAAATGGCTCAAGGAACATAATATTAAAATTTTGAATCCTTGGCCAGGAAACTCCCCAGATCTTAATCCCATCGACAATTTGTGGTCAGTTCTCAAGAGGCAGGTGGACAACCGAAAACCCACAAATTCTGACAAACTCCAAGCATTGATTACGCAAGAATGGACTGCCATCAGTCAGGATTTGGTCCAGAAGTTGATTGACAGCATGCCAGGGAGAATTGCAGAGGTCTTAAAAAAGAAGGGTCACCACTGCAAATATTGACTTATTGCATGAATTCTGTTTAATTCTCAATAAAAGCTTTGACACTCATGAAATGCTTCTATTTGTATTTCATAATACCATAGAAACATCTGACAAAATGCCTAGCAACCCTGAAGCAGCGGACTTTGTGTAAACTTAACAGTTGTGTCATTCTCAAAACTTTTGGCCATGACTGTACACAAAATAACATGTTGGTATTTTACTCAACTAGGCTGATGTGGTGTTTGGGTTCGTTGAGTTAAGGTATCTACCACAAAGGGTTTATTGATTTTGGGGGTTATTGTTATCCAGCAGGGGAAACTCAAATGGTCCTCCTCACAATATTAAAGGGGACATATTATGTTTTTTTTTTCCCTTTGTGAAGAGTTTTTTATAGCAGTATATGTTGCCGTAGCCTCATTACGACGTTCAAAATTGTCTGATTCCTCCCTGTCTTGCTGCACCACATTTTGTGAAAATGAAACTGAAGTTGAAACGGTCAAGTTTTAGTTTGGTCCGCTTATCCTGAAATAAGCGGATTTAACTCCCCTCCCTGACTGTGCCCCCACCGTGTGTGTGTGTGAGAGAGTGGATGTGAACAGATGCATTCATGTGCATACATGGAAGCAGGCTCAGAAACAGCCTGTTCTGAGGAGGGCTCGTCAGAGCCACTTTTTAGACTGCTGAAAGTCTCAACAAAGGATGAATTTGGGGAGAACAAACTTTTCTCCCAAAAATATTTTTGGGCTTCTGAGACCTATATGACGTGACTGAAAAATAGCACAATATGTCCCCTTTAAACTGAAATGACACCAGACAATTGTGTAGACGAAATAATAATTTGCCACAATTTATTAGTATGAATATTTGATCTTCAAGGGGCTGTATCATGCAAAATTCACTTTTTGTATGTTTTAACCTTGTTATATAGTTATTTGCCCTTCAAAAACACCCCCAAAAGCAGTTTTTTTCCTTCGTGCCTGTGCGTTTGAGCTTTCCTTGTTTCTCTCCTGCTCAGAGAGGCAGCCCCTCCCATACTAGCAGCAGAGGAGCAGAGTGCTCCCCTGAGCCCGCCCCTCTTCCCCTCCCCTGCAGGCCCTTCGGTTGTGAAACGGCCGAGCCAATCAGTGATGCTGCTTTTTGTTTTCAATTTTTTTGGCGAATTCCGGTGGCTAAACCGGAAGTGACGTAATCGCTGCAAGTAGCGGAGATTACGGACATAAACTCTAACCATCGTTTGAAAGCTGCAATAAGTAAAGTTATAGCCAAAACACTAAGTATTGAGCTTTGGAGTGTGATGTGAAAAAAAGGGGCAGAGCCATTGTTTATGTTGATCCGCCATTTTGAAAGGGTACAACAAATACACTACAGTGCAAATCCATTAGAAGTTGGAAAAATAATGACAAAAAATGGTTTGAAACTGCTGTGTTGCTGGTTGTAAGGCTCACTGGCATGACTGGAAGGGCAAAAAGTTAGATAATGGGCTGGTTTTTTTTTTTGTGGTTTTCCTGCTTGGAAGCACCATGAGGGAACTTGCCTGGATTGCTACTGTTAGACGTGTTCACATAAAGTTCGATGTCATCCCAAGATATCTCTTGATATGTTCAATCAATCAATCAATCAATTTATTTTTGTATAGCCCAGTATCACAACAATAGTTGCCTCAGAGGGCTTCAAGATGTTACATTGGTCGGTAAAAGTAAAAACAGTGAATAAGCATAATGGTAATATGTCAATATTTACAGTAACGAGACAAAACGAAGCAACCACCGCCTTAGACCCTCACATCCGGCAAGAAAAAACTCCAAAAACCCAGTGGGAAAAGAAGAAATCTTGGGGAGAACCACAGTATGGAGGGATCCCTCTCCCAGGGACGGACAGCTTTGGCAACAGCTAGCATGAGACAATAAGAAGTAAAGCCTAGGACAATGTTGAGGACAGTCCGTTGGACGGTCCAGCACAAGAACCACGGATCCCAGCAGTAGAACCGAAGCCAGTCCACGGGCAGGACCGACAGGAGTGTCCTCCCGGTCCGGACGGAGCTTGTTCGTAGGCCCTCGTAATAGTGGAGTCAGCAACTGAAACCGGAGAAGACTCCCCCTCGAAGGGGGGGACAACAGGTGAAAAGCAATGAACGGACTAAAGGGAATAACATTCAGACATTAGAGGATAGGGCTCAGTGCACCGCACTTCCCACAGCATTCTAGCTCCTAGGGCAGCTTTGTGAATACTTTACTGTTTAAACTAGTATTTAGTTAGTATAGTTTAGTTTAGTTTAATTTAGTTTGGTTTAGTTTAATTTTGTTTAGTGTAGTTTGGTTTGGTTTAGTTTAGTTTGGTTTAGTTTGGTTTAGTTTAGTTTAGTTTAGTTTAGTTTGGTTTAGTTTGGTTTAGTTTGGTTTGGTTTGGTTTAGTTTGGTTTAGTTTGGTTTGGTTAGGTTTAGTTTGGTTTAGTTTGGTTTGGTTAGGTTTACTATAGTTTAGTTTGGTTTACTATAGTTTAGTTTGGTTTACTGTAGTTTGGTTTGGTTTGGTTTAGTTCCACACATTTTCATTCCGGTAAGTTCTTGATATTGTTAATGAATAAATTACTCTGTCATAAATTACTCTGTCAGTGAAACGAGCTACGCTAAGACTAGCACATGACTAATTAATTATTCAGTTTTTAGCTGTTTAATTCCAGTGTTTCCTGATGGGGGTCCTTCACACCGGGAGCTGGATCCGGTCGTCTGCTGGGGTTACTGTGCTCGGGTCCTCTGGTCCCGGCTGACCTGGGGTTCTCCACACTTTGGTGTGCGGGTTCCCTTGGTCTGACGGGGTTGGAGGTCAAGCGCTGGAGCCCCAGTATTAATGACCATCAACTTCTCCTGGTGTGGGCGGCCCCACTGGTGGTGTTTTCCCTTGATGCTCAGTGCCATGCCATGTCTCCTCTCTGCAACATAATGGGAGTGTGTGTGTGTGTGTGTGTGTGTGTGTGTGTGTGTGTGTGTGTGTGTGTGTGTGTGTGTGTGTGTGTGTGTGTGGTGCGGTGCGTACTGATTGATGGTGCAGTTTTTATTCTTTTTTGTTTTTTTTGACTGTTTTTAGTGTTGTTTTTTTTATATATATATGAAAAGTGCTCTACAAATAAAGTTTGATTGATTGATTGATAAAATGGCTTATTTGGCCTTGGTCTGAGTTTCAGCTTCACTGATTTATAAATGTTCATCTTCATCAAATGTTCCACGCAGGCAAGTTGTTCATATCAGTTTTTATTTACATCACAAGAATACTTGATTTGACAAGGAAAAATTGCATCTATGGCGACACAGTACATCCTATAATAAAGCATGGATGTTTCAACACCGCAAAACTTCAAACCAATTTTGTGTGAGAAAAATTCCCTTGAAATATTTTTCCAGATAGGATGAGTCTGAAAGCTGATCTGAACCAGCTGTAAAAGAAAGCATAGATGAACGGATTGAGCATGGAGTTAAACAGTGCAAGCCAGGCTACAGTTTCAAACACTTCAGCAGGCACTGGGGAACTTCCCAAGAACTCAGCAGCTAAGCACAGAAAAAAAGGAGACAAACACATCAGAAAGACTCCCATTACAATTGCCAAAGTTCTTGTGGCCTTTCCTTCCACCTTTCTGACTGTCAGTCCTTTCTTTTTACTGTGACAGTTCTGGATGCTGTGTGCCTGTTTCTGAGCCACCAGGAAAATCTTCAGGTAGATACACAACATTATTATCACAGGAAGGTAAAATGAAAACATTGGTCCCAAAATATTTGCAAAAAATAAACAGTTTTCTAGACATTTTTCAACATTCAATCCAATAACAAATAAACTAACAGCAACCAGAACTGAAATGCACCAGGCCAAAATATCATGATCACAACAACATGAACATTAATTTTAGTTCTGTATGTCAGAGGCTGGCACACTGCATAGTACCTGTCAATGGAAATAAAACACAAGTGGAAGATAGACGCTGTGCTCAGTGTTATGTCAAAGCTGTTTCGTACATTGCAAAGCACATTAGAATTGTACAAACATGAAGTTGCAGAGAATTCCACATTGAGAGGAAACACCACAAAGCCAACAAGCAGGTCGGTCACAGCAAGAGAAATGATGAGAAAGTTAGTGGGAGTGTGCAGCTGTTGGAAATAAATAACAGAGATGATTACCAGAAGGTTTCCCAACACAGTGACAGCAGATACAGAGCTGATGAAAATGTAAAATAAAACACATAATGTGGAAGGGTTCCTTTTAACTGTGGAAGAGATGATATTTATCTCATAACAGGGATGTGTGTCGTCAATAAAAGTGCGGTTCACTGGGTCTCCTCCTGCCATCTTTCTGGATACCTGAAAATTACATGATTGTTAGACACACATTTGCAGTTCAGTGTTAAAGAATCCAAATCACAAGAACATATTTCAGTGGATGTTATACCTTTTGAAGGTTCAAATGCAGAATGTCATCCATTTCAGCAGATGTCCCACGGTGAGCTGCTGTGCATGAGTTTGACTTTTATCACAACTCAACTCATTATCATATCAGACGCATCCTGAAGCCGTCCAATCAAATGCTTGGAGATTACATCAGACATGAGAGCAGCGACGAGACCCAGAAAACTTTATTGGTGTTCTCTTCAAGACAATTTGTAAAGAAAGGCATAAATACGAAATGTATTTTATTGGCATCCTGGAATTTTCTACTTTTTGGATATATTTGTTAAATTGCGTTTATCAGATTGTTGAACTTCACAAAGGAGGGAATAGAATCAAATGCCTAAATAAATAATTGTCCACTTTCCAGCAAAATGTTCAGCTTAAGTTCTGTTAAAACTTTCTTCATCTACTAGACATTTCAATCCCATTAAGAAAAAGTAAATCTACTTCAGGAGGAGAGATGATGGTTGTGGATGTAATAACATCTTCAGCCTCGAAAGAAATCTGAAAACCACCCAGCACCTCGAGGGGGAAAGGAGGTCTCGACCAACACTCTTTACAATGGAGGGAAGGAGCCTTGACCTCTACCAGGGTTGTCATCAGGATGTACGAATGTATACATAGAAGATCTCCTCAGTCCCGTCACCATGTCCTTCATGGAGGAACCAGAGGCTGAGGTCTCAGAGGCCTACTGAGGTCTTAGAGTTGGAGCCATCAATGGCTGAAGTCACCGAGGTGGTTGGTAAGATCCTCAATGGCAAGACACTCGGGGTGCACCAGATTGGCCCAAACAAGCTACATTGTCAGGAGTGAAAGATCCAGGCATCAAATTACAGAAGAGCATCAGGAGAGACCTGATACAGATGGCCGTTAGTCTGACCCACCACCCAACAACAAGGTGGCCGATTCCACATGGAGAATGTGAAGAGTGATTAAAGATCAGTGTGATCATGCAAACGTGACAGTGACCCTGGCAGCCATGGGGCCCATCCCCCAGGGGACCAAGATCGGCTGGCGCCAGCCCCACCGGGCAATGGACACCCAGTGCAAGCAGAGTAAAGGGGCCTCGGAGCCAAAAGACCAAGGGCCGACCCCACCCACTCAATGCCAAGACCATTCCCAGGAGAACTGTAGCCTCGTGAACCAGGCCCGCCCACTCCACATCCATATTTGGATTTAGTAGCTTGGGAGGGTCTGGGGACAAGCGAATACAAACTCTGTGCAGGGGGCGTTGGTTACTCCTTTGACTGACAACGCACTTCAGCCAATCAGCGCTTCAAAACAAATACGTCATCAACATGCATTAGCTTCTCTAAGAGTTAGCTTTAGCTCTACCTTCTCTACACCCAAAGACACGCAAAAATGTCTTTTTCTGTTAGAAAATCACCAGGCGCAGACTCTTGATCTTGCTTGATCGTTGTAATACTTGGGATTTTGGCTGTAACTTTGCTTATTGCAGCTTTCAGACGATGGTTAAAGTCTGTAATCTCCGCTATGCTTGTCGATGACGTCACTTCCGCTTTAGCCGCCGGAATTTGCCAAAAAAATTTGAAAACAAAAAGCAGCAACGCTGATTGGCTCGGCCATCTCATGGCCAAGCTGCACTGTCTTTCTATTGGCTTGTCCCCAGACCCTCCCCAGCTACTAAATCCAAACGTGGATGTGGAGTGGGCGGGGCTGGTTCACGAGGCTAGGAGAACTGGCCCCCATGGGCGGGTACCCATCCCAGGCCAGTGCCTCCCGCAGCGTTCCAGCTGTTTTACCCAAGATCCAGGGTATCACAATCCCCCAAAACCCTCCCACCCCCCTCCTTCCTCCCTGCCCACACACCCAGCCCCCCTCGCTGCCCCCCACAGCCTACTACCCCCGCCTCCCACCACCAATTTCCAACTCCCCTCTGACAAACCTCCTCCCCTACAGAAAACAGTAAAATAATAGAACTTGGGACTCTGAAACTAGGGACGAGGATATTCACTAGAAACTTGGAAACAGCACTAGGAAACTCAGAAACTTGGAGACAGCATCAGAAAAACCACTCAGAGGACTCTGAAACTGGGACCAAAACTTGGAGACTGGAAAGACTGTAGACTGGAAACCCAGAACACGACAGACTGGAAACACTGGAAGACTGCAGACTGCAAAATTGGGTAACTGAAGACTACACCATTGCGGAACTGGAAGACAACAGATTGGTAACTGGAAGAATACAGTTTGACGAGAATGAATGAATGTGGTTCCGGCTATTCATAGCCAGAACCACCTGCGCAGAGACCGCAGACTGAAGAACCAAGACCAACGGTGCTGGACACTACAGCCTTCGAGATCCAGGATGGATGTGCTTGGAGACCTGGAATTTTGGAACTTTCTGTGCTAGAGACCAGGCGTGTTGACCTGCTCTGTGATACGCTGCAAGAAGACAGGAGCACATGAGGAAGGATGCAGATGGACAATGATCTAACAGGAACTGACAGGAAACAGGAGGCTACATATGAGGGGGTACCGGGAAGAAACTGGACTGTGTTTATAAAATTGAAACCAGAATGATTTCAGAGTTTTGGTTGTTCAATCTCGCTACAGCATGTTCTTGTGCAGATCTCTGCAAATTATTGTCTCACAAAAAGCACAAAATAGCGGAACACATCACTAAACGCGATCAGCGCGCAAGCATCAGATTTTGTTTTCTGCTGGGAAAGACAGCGTCAGAAACACTCACCAAGGTCCAGGAGGCGTATAAAGATGGTGCCGTGGGGAGAACGCAGGTTTTTGAATGGTATGGGTGCTTTAAAAGGGGCGAAATGTCCATTGAAGACCAGCCCCGCTCCGGACGACCGACATCCTCACGCATGCAGGAAGTAAGTAAGCAAGTAAATAAGTTAAATTTATTTATATAGCGCTTTTTACAGAACAGGAGTCACAAAGTGCTTCACAACAAAAACAAGGTATAAAGATAAAACAACATTCAAAAGAGCATGTAACATAAAGATAAGGGATTTGTAGACATAGCTCCGAAATAAAGCGAGTGTTGGAAACCGTATAATCAGTATATGGTACCGCCAAGACACACCGTGTCAGTGGGTCTGAAATGCCTTCTGGAACTGATGTGTTTTTAGATGTTTTTTGAAGGCCTCCACTGAGTCCAGGGAGCGCAGGTCTAGGGGGAGCTCGTTCCAGAGGCGAGGCGCAGTGGACGTGAATGAGCGGTCACCCCTAGTTTTAAAGTGAGTCCGGGGGGTTCTCAGCAGGTTCTGTTCAGCGGACCTCAGGCTTCGGGCCGAGCTGTATGGCTGAATTAGGTCTCTGATGTAGATAGGTGCCTGGCCATGTAGGACTCGGAAGGTCAGCACCAGGATTTTAAACTGGACACGGAACAGAACAGGGAGCCAGTGGAGGGACTTTAAAACAGATGTGATATGGGACCTCCTGTTGGTGCTGGTTAATAGTCTCGCAGCTGAGTTCTGGACGTACTGAAGATGAGCCAGCTCTTTCTTGTTGAGGCAAGTGAACAGCCTGTTACAGTAGTCCAGTCGTGAGGAAATGAATGCGTGAATGATCATTTCTAGCTCGTTTATTGACACCATGTGTCTGAGCTTAGCGATATTTCGCAGCTGGAAGAAGCAGTTTCTCACCAGCTGCCTCGAGTGGTGGTCCAGTGACATGGAGTCGTCAAAGATCACCCCGAGATTCCTCAGTTGGGTTTTAGTTGAGAGGCTCAGATCACCGAAGTGCTGTTTGATAGTGGGGATGGCACTGTCCGGGGCAATGATGAGGGCCTCTGTTTTCTCTGCGTTTAATTGGAGGCTGTTGTCTCTGAGCCACTGCTTGGTTTTTGACAAGCAGTTTATTAGCGAGCTCAGTTTGTGGGTTTCCGAGGGCCTGAAGGAGCAGTATAGCTGCAGGTCGTCAGCAAAAAGGTGGTGGGAACATCACTGAACTGCTGGATTATCTGGCCCAGGGGAAGGACATACAGCAGGAACAAGAGGGGTCCCAGAACTGAGCCCTGAGGCACACCCCATTGTAGGTTGGCTGGCTCAGACATGATGTGATTGGCTGACACATTGAAGCTCCTACCAGCCAGGTAGGAGGAGAACCACTGAAGCACTGGACCTGACAAGCCAATCAGATCCTGCAGCCTGTTTATAAGGATCTGGTGGTCAACTGTGTCGAAGGCTGAGGACAGATCCACCAGGACCTGCACTGTGCATTTCCCCGAGTCGGCAGACATCAGGATGTCACTGGACACTTTCAGTAGAGCAGTCTCTGTAGAATGGTGTTTACGAAACCCTGACTGAAACACGTCGTAGAGGTCATGCATCTGAAGAAAAGATGTAAGTTGTGTTGCCACCACCTTCTGTAACATTTTAGACAAAAAAGGCGATTTAGATATCGGCCTGTAGTTTTTAAGATCATGTTGGTCCAAGTTTGGTTTCTTAAATTTTGGTTCTACGACTGCATGCTTGAAGGTAAAAGGGAAGACACCAGAAGAGAGCGACAGATTGAACATTTTGGTCACCCATGGTCCGACTGTGTCAAAAACACTCACAAAGAGCTTAGAAGGTAATACATCTACAGAACTGGAGGAGGGTTTTGTTTTAGCCATTAATGCTGAGATGTCAGGCTGAGATCCGCGAGATGGAAGCCGTGGTCTTGGCTGACAGGCGAAGGACAATTGGGGAGGTGTCCACCTTGACGGGGGTTCCATTGAGTTCCTGTCAGGAGATCCTGTCCCAGGATTTGGGCTTGTGGCGGTTCGCAGCGAAGATGGTTCCACGCGTCCTCACTCCGGAGCAGAAGGCGGCCCGCGTGGATGTGTGCCGGGAAATCCTCCAGCACATTGAATAGAATCCTGGGCTGCTGGGCAAAGTCATCACGGCGGATGAGACCTGGCGTCACGCCGACGAGACAAAGCAGCAGTCGAGCCAGCGGTGACACCCGGACTCCCCTCGGCCGAAAAAAGGGCCCCAGTCCCGGTCAGCGGTAAAAGCCATGCTGATCTGCTTTTTCGACGCAAAAGGGGTAGTCCACAGCAAGTTTGTGCCGCCTGGGCAGTCTGTTAACCAGGACCACGACATCCGAGTCCTGAGGCGGCTCCGAGAAGCAGTGAGGCAGAAGCGTCCGGAGCTTTGGCGGGATGGCGAGTAGTGGCTGCACCACGATAACGCACCAGCGCACCAGGCCCTGCGCGTAATGCAGTTCCTGGTGTAAAACGGGATGACCCTGCTGCCTCATCTGCCCTATTCGCCGGACTTAGCACCGTGTGATTTTTTTTCTCTTCCCAAGAATGAAAAAAGAGCTGAAGGGGCGGAGATTTCAGGATGTCGAGGAGGTTAAAAAAAAAAAATCGAAAGACACACTGCAGGGGATCAATACGCACGAGTTTTCAAATGCCTTTGAAAGGTGGAAAACACGGATGCAACGGTGTATTCAAACCAGCGGGGATTACTTTTGACGGCGACAGCTTTGAATAATTGTTAAAATAAAACAAATTAACAGTTGTAACCAGTGTCCGGTTTTTTTCCGGTTCTCCCTCGTACATTCAGGAGGGAAGGAGCTGGGAGCGGACAGGCTAATTTTCCCGGGGGGGGGGGGATCTGCTTACTATTCTAATTTAATCAATAAAAAAGAATTCTAAACAGCTTTTCACAACCATAAATCATCTTCTCAAACCGAGGGCATCTTCTGGTGTCTGTGCAACAGAGGAGCACTGCAACAACTTTAGTGACTTCTTCTCACTCAAAATAGACACCATACGTCGACATTTTGCCGTTACTAATCATCCGCCCTCAGTGCCTGTACCCCCCCAAAAAACAGTGTCAGATTTTATTGTAGTGGAGCCGCAGGAGGTTGCGCGTACTATTCATAGTATGAAGCCGTCCACTTGCGCTCTAGATCCACTTCCAACGTTTTTAGTTAAATCAAATGTCAACGCACTTCGCCCGCTCATCACCAAAATCATAAACTTTTCACTTCGCTCTGGTTACATCCCATCCGTGCTCCCCCAACTTGGATCCCAACTGCTCTCAAAAAGCCGCAACTTAAAAAACACAACATGGATCAAGAGAACTTGGCCAGCTACAGACCCATCTCCTACCTTCCATTTTTAATCGGTTTTGGAGAGGTTTGTAGCCCGTCAGCTACATGACCACTTACAGTCAAATTCCCTGTTCGAAAAATTCCAATTCCAGTTCCTCTCAGCTCACAGTACAGAGACAGCCCTGGTCAGAGTCACCAATGACATCCTGATGGCATCTGACCAGGGCTCTCCCTCACTTCTCATTCTACTTGACTTAACGGCTGCCTTTGATACCGTCGACCACAAGATTCTTCTCCATCGTCTGCAATATAACATTGGTTTGTCCGGCACTGTGTTAAACTGGTTCAAATCATACCTGGAGCTGAGTCTGTGGCCCTGGGGGATGCCAGATCAAAGCCCCATTCTGTCACCTGTGGGGTTCCTCAGGGCTCTGTCCTTGGTCCTTCACTTTTTAACATCTATAGGCCCCTAGGCCACATCATCGGCAAGCATGGGGTTTTCTTCTATTGCTATGCCGATGATACTCAGCTCTACCTGTGCACCGGCCCCTCCCCTACACCAGTTCCGCCATCAACTCTGGCAGCCTGCCTGGAGGAGACCAAGGCATGGTCGGCAGAAATTTTTCTTCAATTAAATGCATCTAAGACTGAGGCTATTCTCATTGGAACCCCCCACCAGCTGAACTCCTCTCAAATTGACAACATTTCACTCTCTGTTTACACTATTCCTCTTTCGAGGACACCAAAACATGAACACATTACACCTGTCCTCCGCTACCTCCACTGGCTTCCGGTCCACCAGCGCATCCGAAAAGTCTGTCTGCTAACATATCAATGTATTCATGGCCACGCCCCAGACTATCTCACAGGACTCTTGACTCCATACTCCACTTCCAGACACCTCCTGTCCACAGAAATGAACACCCTCTCAGTCCCACGAACTAAAGTCCGGACAATGGGAGACCGAGATTTCCAGGCAGCTGCTCCTAAATTGTGGAACAATCTTCCGCTACATCTCAGAGTCCCACAACCTTGGACTCTTTTAAGAAAGGGCTGAAGACTTTCCTGTTTCCATTTTAATCTTTGTTGTGTTGTTTTTAATCCATTGATAGCTCTTAACATCTATTGTTTTCTTTTTGTTGTCTTATTGTTGCACGTTGAGATATCCGTATGTAAAGTGCATTATAAATTAAAGGTATTATTATTATTATTATTATTATTATTATTATTATTATTATCATTTTTATTATTATTGTTATTATTATTATTATTGGCTGAAGATCAAATTAATTCTGTTAAATTGTGGCAAACTATTATCTTCTTGACGGTTGTCTGGTGTCATTGTGAGGAGGGTAATTTGAGTTTTCCCCTGCTGGGTAACAATTAGCCCGAAAATCAATAAACCCTTTGTGGTAGCTACCATAACTCAACGAACCCACACACCCCATCAGCCCAGTTGAGTGAAATACCAACGTGTTATTTGGCGTATAGTGATGGGGTGCTACCAAGTGCCAACCTCCGCTTATAAAACATGAAGATAATGCAGAAGTGCAAAAGAGCTGTAATTCCGGGGAAATTCCAGCAGCACGATGTTGGTTTCAAAGAGAGCTCCGGTCTCATGGGGACCCATTCAAAAATGTCGATTTTCAGAGTGCAAATAAACATATAAAGCGTCCAGTTTCAGAACATGCTCTGGTCTCCATCACTAGTTTCTATAACCATGCTGGCTTCACCAGACTCACAAAAACTTCACATAAACCATCTGTAGATTTTATATTACGAGTTTTGCATAAATCGCCCTATCACAGCGCCTCCTCTGTCCACGTGATGCGGTCATGTGACATGCTGGACCAATCACATTAACATCCGGTTTCAAATGTTCAATATGGAGACGTCCTGCTGGATTCGCTGAAGTCTTCAGAACGGGATTTCGGAATGCTATGGGTGACGTCATGAAAACTTTATCCACTATATTTACCATCTATGGGTGCTACAGATGGATGGATGGATGGTATTACAGGGTGAAAATAATGTAAATATTTTGAAATTTGATCTTCATTTTCTTTTTAGTTGTGTATCTTTATGGGCTGCAGGTCAGTACGCCCTCGTTCTGTGGGAGGGAGACCAACTATGAAATTGTGAATTTATCGTACTATTGTTGTGAAATTGCACCTTACAAATAACAAATATTTGGAATCATGGAAATGACAGCTCATTCTGTCCAGTCCTTCCCACAACATCGAGGCTAACCACACTGATCTGATGAAGCGAAAGGGGGGGGTGGAGTGGCTGTGTGGCTAATTGATGTTAGCGTACAGCGGATCCAAGGTAATGTCCTCTCAGGTGGAGAAGCTCGCATACTGGGTGAGGAATGTGCCGTTAGGTTCCTTACTGGTGATGCCGCGGTGGGTTCTGATTCCATCAGATTCAGATTCACAAATACATGCCATGCATTCATTGCTTGAGCTGCTGTTCAGAGGTTATGTTTTAGATCTCATACGCATTCTTTCCTTTTTTTTTTTTGTCTGCATTTATTCTCATTGTTTAACTCCATGGAAGGGATATCAAAACTTTTTGAGAAGAATGCATTCTTTACAAATAAAAAGAAAATACTGGTTGATCTCTGCAGGGTCACAGGGTGCTGAAATGAAACCCAGCTTACTCTGGGTGAGGGCAGGATACATCTGAGACAGAATTTGTTTTGTGATGACTTTCATTGGTCATCTGTCCTCTGAAAAGTTAAATTCAGAATAAGTTATATTTAAAAGCAAAGAAAATTGAATTTATTGTTCAATTCATACATTCAATTTTTTTTGTTTTTTTTTGTTTTTTTTAAAAAAACAATTGTAATGTATTGAATGTTATGTTCATTTTATGGGCCACACATTGCTGCAGTGGTTAGTGCTCGTGCCTCACAGCAAGAAGGTCCTGGGTTCAAATACCAGCCGGGGCTCAGGCCTTTCTGTGTGAAGTTTGCAGGTTCCCCCCGGGTTCTCTGCCTTCCTCCCACGGTCCAAAACATGCATGTCAGGTTAATTGGTCACCCTAAATTGCCCCTAGGTATGAATGTATGCGTGAATGGTTGTATGTCTGTATATAGAGGGTTTTCCCAACGCGTCATCAGGCGCATCATCGACCCGGAATTCGCCATCTTGGAGGTACTCCGTATCACAACAAAGCACGAGTCCTAAGGAAGATCCAGAGCATTATCAAGAAAATGGTAATTATTGCTGTGTCATTGGTTGTGCCAATAGGTCAGACCGAGAAAAACATTTGGAATTATATAGACGTCGCCCTACGACAGACTGGCGACCTGTCCAGGGCATACCCTGCCTTCGCCCACAGCAGCTGGGATCGGCTCCAGCCACCCGCGACCCTGAAAGGGATAAGCGGTAGAAAATTAATGACTGAATGAATAGACTTCCAAAATTTATAAAAACCAGGGTGAGGAATGCCAAAAACTATCAGAGGAATGGAGGCGCTTGTGGTTAGCAAAGCTTAACCAAGATCTACGAGGGAAAAATCTGGACAACATCCGAATTTGTTCGGCACATTTCTTGTCAGGTAAGTGAAACAGAGCGCAACAGTTTAAGCTCATTAATGACTTCATATGTTACTTTGATCATTCATACACGTTTAACTTCTACAGAAACTTGAATTTTTCAGTGCCAAGCCTTAAGAGATGTATTACTTCTCAAGAAAACAGTTTGTGCTAGATTTTTAAAGTATTTTATGTAAAAAAAAAAAAAAAAAAACATATTTCAGCTATCACACTATTTGTAGCCATCAGCTTGGTAATATTTTTGTTTTAATCAATTATTTAGAACCCCAACCCCAACGAAAGTGCTGGTCCCCAGTGAGGGTCCAGGAGGTGGGAGCCAACTCGTACGGATCTTTACCACCAATAAACCGTCGGTTCTCGAAATATCGGGCTTTCTCTTTTAACCCAAGGCCTTCCCGATATTCCTTTGCTTCTGCAGTCCGTTTTGATGAGTTTTCGACATGGCTGAGCGCACTCAAATTGTTCCATAACACACAATCGTGAATACTGTCAGTATGATTGTTTACACTGAGTATATTAAATATGGTGGCGCAGCGAGGGTACCGCCCAAGTCGTGACGTCGGTGAAAACCCTCTATATGTCAGCCCTGCGACAGACTGGCGACCTGTCCAGGGTGACCCCCCTTCGCCCACAGCAGCTGGGATTGGCTCCAGCCACCCGCAACCCCCAAAGGGAGAAGCAGTAGAAAATGAATGTTCATTTCATGGGGACCATGAGTGACTTTGATTTATGAAGTTTGTAAAAAAAAAAAATTTAAAAAAGACAAGCTAAATCATTTAGGGGGATGAAATGATTTTACTTGATTGGGACTTTGTGATAATTGTCATCAAGTTCAAAGATATACATGCCAAAAAATTGTAAGTTTGATTAATTTAATAAATGAATCTGTTTTTACCGTATCGACCCTCGCGGGCCCTAAGGTCCTCTGGCAGCGGCTTATTGTGCGTTCCAAAAGCAAGAACCAAGACCCCCGGTGAGGCGGCTTTCAGCCACTACGGCCCCCGCCTGTGGAACAGCCTGCAGGAGAACCTTAGGACCGCAGAGACCATTGATACTTTTAAAGGGAGCTTGAAAACACACCTTTTTAATCAGGGTTTTAGCTGACCTTTTATAGTCCTCTTATTTCCATCATTATTTATGTTACAGCTCGGCTCGGAGGCTCAGGAGCAGACGACACAGGAGATCAGATGGCGAGAGATAAAACTGATTTATTCCAAAAAACTGAGGACGAGTCCAGGAGGTGAATCGTGGACCAAGCGGGATCCGAGGCGGCTCTGGGGCGAAATTCCAAAGAAGATGAGGATCTGAATCAGAAGGTAGTTCGGAGCAGGCGGGCGGCAGGAGCGACAGGAGGCTGCGAGGCGTGTGACAGGCAGAGTGGGATCCCAAACTGTGAGTGAGAGGAGAACAGAGTAAGTTCGAGTTTCACCGGAGCAGGACGAAGGAGAGCACGTCTTGACACACTGTAGTTGATGTTAAGATCCAGCGCAGATTCCTGCCAAGGACACCTCCTAAATAGGGACGGAGACAGCAGCTGAACTTCATCCCACTGATGAGCTGGAACCACGCTTCCGAAAACCCCGCTCCAGCACCGCCCACCTGAAAATCAAACCAACAGCCTCCCTACGAGGAAGCAGAGGTGCTGGCCGTGACAATTTATGTAATTTTATTCTATTTTATTGTGTACTTTTAACTTGTTTTACTTTTTAATTTGCAATCTTATTTTATTATTCTATATAAATTTCATATCATTATTTTCTCATGTTTTTAGCTGTTTAATCCAGTGTTTCCTGATGGGGGTCCTTCACACAGGGAGCTGGATCCAGTCCTCTGCTGGGGTTACCTGTGCTCGGGTCCTCTGGTCCCGGCTGACCTGGGGTCTCCACACTTTGTGTGTGCGGGTTCCCTTGGTCTGACGGGGTTGGAGGTCGAGCGCTGGAGCCCAGTATTAATGACCCTCAACTTCTCCTGTGTGGGCGGCCCCACTTGTGGTGTTTTTCCCCTGATGCTCAGTGCCATGCCATGTCTCCTCTCTGCAACATAATGGGTGGGTGGTGTGTGTGTGTGTGTGTGTGTGTGGTGTGTGTGTGTGTGTGTGTGTGTGTGTGTGTGTGTTCTTGTATTTCTTACCTTGTTGGGGCCAAATGTCCCCACAAGGATAGCAAAACGTGGAACGACGTGCCTTGTGGGGACCTTTTTCCCGGTCCTAAGTAGGAGAAACAGTGTTTTCTTGACCATGTTGTTGTTACTGAAAAAAGTAAAGTGCAAAACATTTCTTTAGGGTTAGGCTTTGTTGGTGGTGTGGGTTAGGGTTAGGGTAAGGGTCAGGGTTAGGGGCTATAGACATGAATGGGAGTCAATGGACGGTCCCCACAAGGATAGAAATACAAGACTGAGCGTGTGTGTGTGTGTGTGTGTGTGTGTGTGTGTGTGGTGCATACTGATTGATGGTGCAGTTTTTATTCTGTTTTGTTTTTTTGAATGTTTTTAGTGTTATTTTTTTTTTAAATATGAAAAGTGCTCTACAATAAAGTTTGATTGATTGATTGATAAAATGGCCTTGGTCTGAGTTCCAGCTTCACTGATTTAAAATGTTCATCTTCATGGTGAACTTTGTGTCATAATTTCATAAGTGACAGATGTCCCATCATGTCCTGTCATTATCGCCACAATTTCAGTGACACTCAAACACAGGCAAGTTGTTCATATCAGTTTTTATTTACATCACAAGAATACTTGATTTGACAAGGAAAAATTGCATCTATGGCGACACAGTACATCCTGTAATAAAGCATGGATGTTTCAACACCGCAAAACTTAAAACCAATTTTGTATGAGAAAAATTCCCTTGAAATATTTTTCCAGACAGGATGAGTCTGAAAGCTGATCTGAACCAGCTGTAAAAGAAAGCATAGATGAACGGATTGAGCATGGAGTTAAACAATGCAAGAAAGGCTACAGTTTCAAACACTTCAGCAGGCACTGGGGAACTCCCAAGAACTCAGCAGCTAAGCAAGAAAAAAAGGAGACAACACATCAGAAAGACTCCCATTACAATTGCTAAAGTTCTGTGGCCTTTCCTTCACACCTTCTGGCTGGCAGTCTTTCTTTTGCTGTTACAGTTGGTGTGTTCTGGATGCTGTGTGCCTGTGTTCTGAGCCACCAGGAAACTCTTCATGTAGATACACACCATTATATTACCAGGAAGGTAAAATGGAAACATTGGTCCCAAAATATTTGCAAAAAAGAAACAGTTTCTAGACCCTTTTTCAACGTTCAACCCCATAACAATTAAAGTACCAGCAAGCAGAACTGAAATGCACCAGGCCAAAAAAATCATGATTACAACCAACATGAACATTAATTTTAGTGCTGTATGTCAGAGGCTGGCACACTGCATAGTACCTGTCAATGGGAAATACAAACACAAGTGGAAGACAGATGCTGTGCTCAGTGTTATGTCAAAGCTGTTTCGTACATTGCAAAGCACATTAGGATTGTACAAACATGAAGTTGCAGAGAATTCCACATTGAGAGGAAACACCACAAAGCCAACAAGCAGGTCGGTCACAGCAAGAGAAAGGATGAGAAAGTTAGTGGGAGTGTGCAGCTGTTGGAAATAAATAATAGAGATGATTACCAGAAGGTTTCCCAACACAGTTACAGCAGATAGAGAACTGATGAAAATGTAAATAAACCACATAATGTGGAAGGGTTTCTTTTAACTGTCGAAGAGATGATATTTATCTGATAACAGGGATGTGTGTCATCAATAAAAGTGCGGTTCAGTGGTTCTCCTCCTGACATCTTTCTGGATACCTGAAAATTACATGATTGTTAGACACACATTTGCAGTTCAGTGTTAAAAAATCCAATCACAAGAACATATTTCAGTTATGTTATACCTTTTAAAGCTTCAATGCAGAATGTCATCCATTTCAGCAGATGTCCCACGGTGAGCTGCTGTGCATGAGTTTGACTTTTATCACAACTCAACTCATTATCATATCAGACGCATCCTGAAGCCGTCCAATCAAATGCTTGGAGATTACATCAGACAAGAGAGCAGCGAAGTGACCCAGAAACTTTATTGGTGTTCTCTTCAAGACAATTTGTAAAGAAAGGCATAAATATAAAATATATTTTATTGGCATCCTGGAATTTTCTACTTTTTGGATATGTACTTTTCTCCCTCAACGCCTTGCCAAGGTAAACAGCAAGATAACTCCTCTTCAATAAACCACGCCGACGCTTGATTTGGTTCAAATCTTTATTTTCTAATGAAGTAGGATAAAACTGCAACATAAAATACAGCACATTCAGGAATGTGACATAAAAGGTATGCAAAAGAAAGCTACAAGCTTAGCTCAAATAAAATACAAATATGACTTATCTTCATGTTACAAATGCAGTATTTATGAGTTCCAAAGTCCATATCTGTAACTTAAAACTCCCGACAATGCCTTCAGAGTCTACCTTGAAACACTGGAAGGTATGTGACTTTTTATAGTTACTGGAAAGACTTATCAAAAGCTGAGCCTCAGCTTTTGGCTCACCGCAAACCCAAATCGCCCAGTGATGATGTCATCAACAAGAGACGATACACAAAAGGGTGTTATGTCAACCTGGCCAGTAGTGACAACAAATGACTGATAAACTTGAACAATCACAGCAGATATTTCTGACAATTACAACATAACAGAACACTGCCTGTCTGATACCAGGGGTATCACTATTGTTTGCTTCCCAATAAATTGCAATCAACCAGAAAACTTCAATGTAACTGAGCCTCAGCAATTGTTAACATTTCAACATACATGTACATCACTGATGCTAACACTATTATCAAGGAGTATGAGTAAGATCAGTTCATTCACAGGTCTGAGAAGTACTCTGGTTCCCTCCTTCCAGCCCGACTCTCAGCTGGACCTTGCGTACTCTTCCATCTTGGCTGGGGAACACCTTCAGTGATGATGCCAATAGGCCAGTCATGTCTTTTGCTTGACTGTCTTTGAGAAGTACCAAACTGCCTCCTGTGAGATTTGGTTGGTCGGAACAACCGTTTCCTGCGCGGCTAAAGTGTAGCCAGGTACTGCTTCCGCCACCTGTCCCAGAATTTGTTAGACAGGCTTTGAACTCTTCGCCTTTGTTGCTTGTTGTCAAATCCCCCAGCGGAGGGAGGACAAGAGCCTACCTTCTGAGTCAGCAGTGATGCAGGTGTGAGGATGAAAGGGTCGGATGGGTCCGTGGACACAGGCACGAGGAGGGCGGTTGTTCACGATAGCAGTTGACCTCTGCTAATAAGGTAATGAGCACTTCATGTGTAAGTTTGGAAGAGCCCATCTGCATTGAACATCGAATCCAGGATACGGCGTGTGACACCAATCATCCTCTCCAAGGCACATCCATGTGCGAGGAATGCGGGGATTAAAGGTCCAGGTGGTGCCCTTGGTCCAAGAGAAATCTTCCTACTGCTCTTTCATCAGCATGGAGGGAATTCCCAGCTCTTTATGAGGCTTCAATGACATTTGTCCCTCTGTCAGAGCGCAGGTGTTCCACAGGTCCTTGGAGTGCTTGGAATCTCCGGAGCACGTTGATCAGGCTTGAAGAATCCATGGACTCAATTACTTCGATGTGGATAGCTCTGACAGATAAGCAGGTGAAAAGAACTGCCCATCTCTTGCTTTCAGCGTGCCCTCCTCTTGTACGGCGTGCAGCCACAGACCAAGGCCCGAACACATCCATGCCAACATTAGTGAAGGGGGGTTCCGTGCTGAGTCTATCTGGCGGCAGGTCAACCATTTTCTGAACTTCACATTTTCCCCTCTGTTACGGCAGACAATGCATTCAAAGATCACTTTGTTGATACATCTCTTGCCGCCCAATATCCAGTATCCAGCAGATCTGACAGCACCCTCGGTGAAGTGGCGCCCTTGGTGTCGTGTCTGTTCATGGAAGTGACGCACAATCAGGGTAGTTACGTCGTGACGTCCAGGTAAGATCAGTGGTCTCTTCATCAGGTCCTAAGTCAGCAGCTGAAGACGTCCCCCGACCTCTCAGGAGGCTTGTCGAGTCCAGAAACGGATCCAAAGGACCAGAGTAGACTGCTCTTAGGAATCTCAGCGTTGCGTGAGAGACATTGAAGTCGTTTCCAAAGGCTTCGTACTGGACTGCTTTATGATGACCATTGTGCTTTGATTTAGAACATCACTGTTACGGAGTGGCAAACATGCCATTTCTGACACTGTCCATTGCCTCTTTTATTGCTATTCATTGCTCACTTTTAAAACACTGGATGATGTGGATGAGTGTACTGATAGCCCTTATGGGTGAGCTTCAACGTGAGAAGCGGCTGAAAACGTTGTGGAGCTGAGATGGTGTGCACCGTTGTGACACACACACAAAGTGGTGACTTGTGGCTGGATTCAGGATCCTGCTCTGGATGTAGGAGTTCGAAACGTGTGCTCAGCAGGCAGCATGTTGTCAGATTGACACAAGAAATCTGGCCCAGTAAACCCACATAGTGTCTTTCAGGTGACCTGCTGGAACTGATCTGGTGGCGATGTCTGCCGGATTGTGCTGTGTGTGCACATACCTCCACTGTTGCGGTGTTGTACTTCGTCTGATGCGTAGAACACGATTGCTTACGTAGACGTGGATCTTCGTTTCCCTCGTTAAAGATGTACCCAAGTACAATCCTGCTGTCAGTGTAGAATGCAACTGCATCAAACTTGGTGTCCCTTTCCGAGATGATAGTTTCTGCCAGATCACTGCCATGACTGCACCACATATCTCCAACGAGGGATGCTGTGCTCTGGGCGAGGTGTGAGTCTGGTTTACTTGAAACCAGTCCTTTGTGGTATTGTCCATCTGGTCCTGCAGTTCTTAAATAGGCAACTGCTGCAACTGCTTTTTCTGATGCATCTGAAAAGACACATAGCTCCACCTCGCTTGGCTGTAGACAAGGACACGGGAGTGTAGGCTCTGGGAATTGTCAAATTGTTCGAGTTCTTGAAGAGAATCTCTCCATCTTTCCCACGATTTCTCCGCGGGCAGTAGAGCATCCCAATCAGGAGAGACAGTGGTGAGTTCGCGAAGGAGTGCCTTTCCTTCAATGTCACTGGAGAGACGAATCGAGGGGATCGTACAAGCTGTTCACTGTAAAGAGACTCCTCGTCGAGTGTATGGCTTTTTTCTCATCCTCCACACGGTAAGTGAAAACTATCTGACTCCCAAATCCCAGTGTAAGCCGAGACTTCGTTGGACTGGTAATCATCAGAATGCCAGATCAAGGTCTTTAGTTTCTGTGGCACGATCCTCGCAGGGGAAGGCCTGCCATAACTTCTTTGTTGTTCGAGACCAGCTTGTGCAGTCATAGATTGATGCGAGCGAGCATTTTTTGAATCTTTTCAGAAGGCTGATGGCTCGTTCTTGCTGAAGGGAGAGATTTCAGTCCTATCGTCTACGGTAAAAATCTCTACTCACGAACCGTTCTGCATCTTCTCCAAACTCGCTTGACCTTCTTGAGCCGCACGCCTGAGACAGTTAGTAGCCACGGCAGGAGACGGGCTATTTCCGACTAACACATGGACATTCATGCTATTCCACAACCTCTTGTCTGGGTCATTGTCCTCGGAACCAAAGGAATCGGAGAAAGTTGCGGCCTTCAGGCTTGACTTTGAAGCAGTGGAAACATCTGCTGTATGTCCACAGAGAAGACTATTTGGTCTTTCCGGAAACGTAGGAGAACACCAATAAGCTGTTGGTGAGGTCCGGTCCCTTAATAGCACTTGATTGAGCGACAGTCCTTTGTGTTGTGCCACTGGAAGTCAAAAACTACCTGATCTGAGAGGGTTTCTTTTGGATGATAAACTCCAAAACACAGCAGGTACCAGTGTTCCTCCTCGGGTCTGAGTGCTGGAGCTAATTCTGCATGTCCATTGAGGAATATCTTCCTCCATGAATGTGACGAACTGATTTTTCATTTCTGGCTTTCTTTTGAAAGAGCGCTGAAGTGAATGAGACGTTCTTGGGCTTGAGCTCAATTGTCTGGCAGCTGGGGACGGTGGACTCGGAAGGGCAGAGGTGCGACCCAGCTGTTTTCCTTGTCCTTGTGGACCCCGTGGTCCATAATGCTCAGGAACTGCAGATCCTCTATAGACAGGGCTTCTGCATCATCATTCTTGGTTGTTTGGAACACGTCATTCTCCGAAGTATTAGTGTGACCGTGTCTGTGTGAGAGGGAAGTTTTGAATCAGTTTCACAGTATTCTCCTTCACCATGTAGCCGTTCGAGCATGGCTGGAAAAGGGTTGGGTGTCCATTCTTGAGTACGTTGGTGTAGTAGGCGTGAACAACAGGAGGCTTATGTGCCCTCCCAAGGCAAACCTCGTCCACGATTACCCAGCCCAGGTCTAGCTTCTAAGCGTAAGGGGCGTTGTGTGGGGCGTTAACCTGTTTTCCGTACTTTGTGGACTCTGATGATGTCCCGACCTAGCAAGAGTAGGATGGGAGCCTGTGGATCAAGGTCGGGAATGTGCTCGACAGATGTTTCAAATGGGCGTGGCTGGAGGCAACCTCAGGTGTGGGATTTCTGAACGATTGTTTGGAATTTCGTTGCATTCAACCAATGGTGGCAGAGTGAGTGCAATAGTACCACCGATGGCCTCCACCACAAAGTCACGAGCTTGCCTGCCTTCTGTCTCTATTTGTAACTGCACATGTTTCAGATAGTAGGGCAAGGGACAACCTGAGACGTTGAAAACGCTGAAGAACTCAGACCACACGAGAGATCGGTTTACTTTGGTCGTCCAATATGGCTTACATACGGACTGCTGCCTCAGGGTTAGTGGCTTGGATATACTTTCACGAGGCAAATCTTTGAACAGAACCGACCCTGGGACGTCTTTCCCACATACCTCAGTGCAGGAGGGCTGAGACAGCGATCTCCCCGCCATCCTCTGGCGCAGGGTCCACGGAGCTGCGGGGTTTCACTGCTGGAACCAGCGTGCAGCGATGCTAAGTGCGTGTTGCTTCCACACTCAGCGCAATGTTTATCCTCTCAGTGCAGGTTCTTTGCAAATGTAAAGCTTTGCAACACTTGTAGCACACTCCGTGTTTCTTTAGGAGCGGACTTTCTTTCCTCTATTGGCTTGTCTCTAAATCCACGGCACTTGTAGAGGGGTGGGGTTTGTAATGTAGCAGACAGTGTTTGACGGGTCCTGTTTGACAGCAGATGGAGATCGGAAAGCATAGGAAATGTATGAAAAGACACTCCAGTCTTGAGAACAGCTACCTGCCCTCTGGCCTTCAGACTTGAATATCGGCTTGTGTGGACCAAAGCGGTTCATTGTTGGGAGATGCCAGTTGAGAATCCCGGATCATACGCATTCTGCCTGCTGACATACAAAGTCCACAAGGTCCAACTTTTGATACAATCGACCACAATATTCTCCTGCAGAGGTAGAATGTTGAGGTTGGCATCAGAGGAAAAGCCCTCTGCTGGTTCAAATCCTATTTATCTAATAGGTACCAATTTGTTCACGTTACCAACAATCCTCACCGTGCTCCCAGGTCAGTTATGGGGTTCCTCAAGGGTCCGTGCTCGGGCCAATTTTATTTCTGTTATATATGCTTCCGTTAGGGAACATAATTAGAAGTCACGATATCAATTTTCATTGCTATGCAGATGACACACAACTGTATTTATCTATGAAACCTGATCAAACTAATCAAATAGACAGACTCAGTGCCTGTATCAGAGAAATTAAAACCTGGATGACTACGAACTCTCTCCGTCTGAATCCTGGCAAAACAGAGGTCATTATACTAGGCCCCCATAAACTGAGAGAGTGTCTATCCAAACAGATTACCTTAGATAACGTCAGTGTATCCTCCTCCTCTACTGTGAGGAACCTCGGGGTCTTATTTGATCAGGATATCTCATTTAAAGCACACATCAACCTGGCTTGTAAAACAGCATATTTCCCACTTTGCGCAACATAGCTAAAATAAGAAACACTTTTACCTAGAAGCGATGCAGAAAAACTCATCCATGCATTTGTTTCTGCGAGATTGGACTACTGCAACCTCCCTTCTCGCAGCCCTGCCCAAAAAGTGTATTAAAAAACTTTCAGTTGGTTTCAAAATGCAGCCGCCAGATTATTAACTGGAACTAGAAGACGTGAACACATTACTCCCGTTCTAAAATCTCTTCACTGGCTTCAGTCGAGTTTAGAGTTAGATTTAAAATCCTTCTCCTCACTTACAAATCCTAAATGGGATGGCTCCACCCTATCTCCAAGATGCTTAACGCCTTATCAACCAATCAGAGCACTTCGCCTCTCAAAATGCAGGTTACTGGTGACTCCTAGAGTCTCTAAATGGACACTAGGTGGAAGAGCCTTTAGCTATCAGGCACCATTTTTATGGAACCAGCTTCCAAGTGGTGTGCAAAGAGGCAGACACAGTCTCCACATTTACGGTTAGGCTCAAGACGTTCTCTTCGATGCAGCCTATGATCAGGTCAGCTAGGGATTCTAAACTAAACTAAACTAAACTAAACTAAACTAAACTAAACTAAAACAAACCAAACCAACTAAAGTAAACCAACTAAACTAAACTAAACTAAAACAAACCAACCAAACTACAGTAAACCAAACTAAACTAAACTAACTAAACTAAACTAACTAAACTAACTAAACTAAACTAAAACAAACCAAACCAACTAAAGTAAACCAAACCAAACTACAGTAAACCAAACTAAACTAAACAAAACTAAACTAAACTAAACTAAACTAACTAAACTAAACTAACTAAACTAAACTAAATTAAATTAAATTTAAACTAAACCAAACCAAACCAAATTACAATAAACAAAATTAACTAAACCAAACTAAATTAAACTAAACTAAACTATACTAACTAAATACTAGCTTAAACAGTTAAGTATCCACAAAGCTGCCCCAGGAGCTAGAATGCTGTGGGAAGTACGGTTGCACTGAGCCCTGTCCTCCTCTAATGTCTGAATGTTATTCCCTTAGTCCGTTCATTGCTTTCACCTGTTGTCCCCCCCTTCGAGGGGGAGTCTTCTCCAGTTTCAGTTGCTGACTCCACTATTACGAAGGCCTATGAACAAGCTCCGTTCCGGACCGGGAGGGACACCCCTGTCGGTCCTGCCCGTGGACTGGCTTTCGGTTCTACTGCTGGGGATCCGTGGTTCTTGTGCTGGACCGTCCAACGGACTGTCCTCAACATAGTCCTAGGCTTTACTTCTTATTGTCTCATGCTAGCTGTTGCCAAAGCTGTCCGTCCCTGGGAGAGGGATCCCTCCATACTGTGGTTCTCCCCAAGATTTCTTCTTTTTCCCACTGGGGTTTTTGGAGTTTTTCTTGCTGGATGTGAGGGTCGAAGGCGGGGTGGTTGCTTCGTTCTGTCTCGTTACTGTAAATATTGACATATTACCATTATGCTTATTCACTGTTTTTACTTTTTACCGACAAATGTAACATCTTGAAGCCCTCTGATGGCAACTGTTGTTGTGATACTGGGCTATACAAAAATAAATTGATTGATTGATTGATTGAGAAGCTGAATGGGGGATAGGAAGCCTCGTGTTGTAGCTTGTAGTTGAAACCTTGAGTGAGCCACTTTTCTTGCAGGTAAAATAACAGTTTCTGCCACAATAGGATTTATTCATCGGAGTGTGTCCATGTAGTTATTCCAAATAGAACTGCAACATAAAATCCAGCACATTCAGAATGTGACATAAAAGGTATGCAAAAGAAAGCTACAAGCTTAGCTCAAATAAATACAATATGACTTATCTTCATGTTACAAATGCAGTAGTATTATGAGTTCCAAAGTCCATATCTGTACTTAAAACTCACCGACGATGCCCTTCAAAGCTACCTTGAAACATTGGAAGGTATTTGACATTTTTATATTTACTGGAAAGACTTATCAAAAGCTGAGCCTCATGCTCCTGGCTCACCGCCAACCCAAATCGCCCAGTGATGATGTCATCAACAGGAGACGATACACAAAAAGGGTGTTATGCCAACCTTGGCCAGTAGATGGCAACAAATGACTGAAATAAACTTGAACAAATTCATAGCACGTATTTCTGACAATTACAACATAAACAGAACAGGATATATTTGTAAATTGCGTTTATCAGATTGCTGAACTTCACAAAGGAGGGAATAGAATCAAATGCCTAAATAAATAATTGTCCACTTTCAGCAAAATGTTCAGCTTTAAGTTCTGTTAAAACTTTCTTCATCTACCTAAACATTTTAATTCCATTAAGAAAAATAAATCTACTTCAGGAGAAGAATGATGGTTGTGATGTAATAACATCTTCAGGCTCGAAAGAAATCTGAAAAACCATCCAGCACCTTGAGGGGGAAAGGAGGGTCTCGACCAACACTCTTTACAATGGAGGAAGGAGCTCTTGACCTCTACCAGAGTTGTCATCAGGATGTACAAATGTATACGTAGAAGATCTCCTCAGTCCCGTCCCCATGTCCTTCATGAGGAACCAGAGGCTGACGTCTCAGAAGCCTACTGAGGTCCTTAGAGCTGGAGCCATCAATGGCTGAAGTCACCAAGGTGGTTGGTAAGATCCTCAATGGCAAGACCACTCGGGGTGCACCAGATTGGCCCAACAAGCTACATTGTCAGGAGTGAAGGATCCAGGTATCAAATTACAGAAAAGCATCAGGACGAGACTGATACAGATGGCCATTAGTCTGACCCACAACACAACAACAAGGTGGCCAAGTCCACATGGGGAATGTGAAGAGTGATTAAAGATCAGCATGATCATGAAAATGTGATAGTGATCATGGAAATATGACCTCTGACCTCTGAGAAAACCAGAAGGAGGCCTCAGGGCCGAGACAACCGGCGGCATCCCAGAGCCCAGATCCCGTCACCCTCCCATGCAGAAGCCCATGCCCCGGTCCAGAAGGGAGCAGAGGAAGGCAACAACCGGGACCCCGGCAGCCACGGGGCCCATCCCCCAGGGGACCAAGAGCCACAGGCGCCACCCCACTGGGCAATGAGACACCAGTGCAAGCACAGTAGAGGGCCAGGCCAAGAGCCCAAGGGCCGACCCCACACCACTCCGTGCCATGACCATACCAGGAGAACTGGCCCCACATGGGTAGCTACCCACCCAGGCCAGTGCCCCCCCCCCCCCCCCCCCCCCAGTTTTCCAACCGCATTACCCGTGATCCAGGGTATAACCAATTCCTCAAAACCCTCCGCCCCAACTACTCCCTTACCGCATGTGGGACTCTTTAAGTAGCGCAATTTATCATTGGTTCTGTTCACATTATTGTGGACAGAAATTCTAGATGTAGTTGAGGGCCTGGACTGGGTCCAGTTTTGGGACACCAAAGATTTGCATTCTCAGGATTCTACTTTTTACATAGACAGAGTCCTGCTGGCTTCATCGAGCTTGGACCTACAGCATGCACTGAGGTGCTTTGCAGTCAAGTGTGAAGCACATGGATGAAGATCAACACCTTTAAATGAGGCCATGGTCCCTCAAACAAGACGGTCTGCCCTCTCCAGGTCAGTTTAGAGTTCCTGCCCGAAGTGGTTGTAACAGGTGTGGTGAAGAGGGAGTGGAGCAGAAGGCGACGCTCTCAATTTACTGGTCAATCTGTGTTCCTACTCTCACCTATTGTGATGAGTATCTGAGTAATGACCGAAAGGACAAGATCCCGATACAAAGCAACCAAAATGAGCTTCCTCCATAGGGTGGCTGGGCGCTCCTTGAGCGATAGGAGGAAGAGCCCGATTCACCAGGGAAGCAGCTCAAGCAGCTTGCAACCGCTACTCCTCCCACATCAAGAGAAACTGAGTGAAGTGGCTTAGGAATCAGTTTCAGACACCTCCTGGATGCCTCCCTTGGGTAGTTTCCGGGTACATCCCGCCTGCGAGAGGCCCTGGGAACGAACTATAACTCACTGGAAGAGACTATGTCTCCAGTTGGTCTGGTAACATCTCGGAATCTTCACAGAGGAGCTGAAGGAAGTGTCTGGTTGACAGGGAGTATGGGTATCCCTGCATAGACTACTGCCTCCATGACCTGAACCGAGATAAGGACAGAAGATGGAACGTGAATCAATGGATGGATAGATGGATGGAATTGGTATTGTAGGGTGATAATGATGTAGGTCTATATACGCTATCTTGAAATTTGGTCTTAATTTTCTTTTCAATTGTTTGTCTTTATTAATTTAATGTTTGGTGAATGTTCACTTGGTTTATTGCAAGCCCTCCCTGGGGTATGCTTCAGCCTGGCGAGGGCGAGGCTTATTAAAGGTCAGGAGGCCCTCGTTCTGTGGGAAGGAGATCAACTATGAGATTGTGAATTTATTGTACTATTTTGTGAAATTGCGACCTTACAAATAAAAAAATATTTGGAAACGCAGAACTGGCACCTCATTCTTTCCAGTCCTTCCAACAACATCCAGGCTATTATATAAATGAAGTCTAATAAACATCCTTCTGGAAAACAGTTCTTGTATTGCTGCCTCCTGCTCGGATCGATAGTTCAGTTTAGAAAATAAATTGATCATGGATGTACAATCCTCCATTGTATAAAAAGTGGATCTGCTATTGCTCTGATTGTGAACATGAATGAAGCATACAGCTTTTTATTGCATAAAGCTGTGGCATAAGAGCCTCTTCGATGAAGCTTATTATCATCTGACATATGCTGGAAAGCTTCATGCAGTTTTTCTATTTTTCATTGTATTATGGGCTTCAAATTTCCATTTATTGATTTGTTTATTTCTAATTTGCAGGGTTTTATTTGTTTTTGTTGTTCAGATGTCATCTGTCCTCTGAACACCTACATTTAGAGGAATTCATCTTTTTTAAAAAAATCTGATATTATTTTGTATTTTTGTTTCATGAGGGTCATGAGTGATTTTACCATATGGAGTATTCACGAAGAAGATTGTAAAATAAAAAAAGTTCTGTCATTCATCTGACTAGGAGTTTGTGTAATTATCACCAAGTTCAAAGTCATACATGCCAAACAAATTTGTAATTGTGGTTTGATTTTAATTGAGTCCATTTAATTTCCTTACATCACTCAAGGGGCCAACATGGCCTGTTTCTACAGCTGTGACTTACGTTAACTTTCCTTTTTGGTCTTTAATGATGAATTAATATCATTCAGCTTCACTTGAGTACTTGAGCATATCTCATTGGACATCTCATCAGACACAGGCATGTCATCATTTTTTTTTTTTATTTTGTACATTGAATTTTAAAGAATGTGATCAAATATTGATCCTTTCTTTTTCCCTTTCTTTTGGTTCCTTTATCATCCATATCAATGTGTTTTCAAACTTGGCCGTCTGACTAAAGTCATAGTAGAAAGGTTTATTTGGTCTTGATCTGGGTTCCAGGTGAACTGATTTGTAAATGTTCATCTTCATGGTGATCTCTGTATCATAGTTCCTGTGTGATGGATGTCCCATCAACTGTCATTTATCACCACAATTTCAGTGACACTCAAGCACAGGCAATTTGTTCATATCAGTTTTATTTACATCACAAGCTCACTCATTCCTGAATTGACAAGGAAAAATTGTGTCTACGTATCTTGATACCGAACATTCTGTAATGAAGCATGAAGGGTTTCACACTGGAAAACTTCAAACCAAGTTTGAGTTTGAAAAATTCCCTTGAAATATTTTTCCCGATAGGATGAGTCTGAAAGCTGATCTGAACCAGCTGTAAAAGAAAGCATAGATGAACGGATTGAGCATGGAGTTAAACAATGCAAGCCAGATCACAGCGTTAAACACTTCAATGGGCACCAAGGTCTTTCCCAATATCTTAACAGCAAACAAAGGAAAAAAGGAGTCCAACACATCAGAAAGACTCCCATTACATTGCCAAAGTTCTTGTGGCCTTTCCTTCCACCTTTCTGACTGTCAGTCCTTCTTTTTTGCTGTGACAGTTGGTGTTCTGGATGCCTGCGTGCCTGTTTCTGAGCCACCAGGAAAATCTTCAGGTAGATACACAACATTATTATCATTGGGACAAAAATAAAGCAAAAGTCCTAACCAGATGCAAGCAGAATACCAAATAAACAGTTTTCTTGGCACCTTTCAAAATTCATTCCTGCAACTAGATAACCAACTGCAATCAAAAGTGGGGCGCACCAACTTGTTACAATCATGATCACAACAACATGAACATTAATTTTAGTTCTGTATGTCAGAGGCTGGCACACTGCATAGTACCTGTCAATGGAAATACAGCACAAGTGGAGGATAGACGCTGTGCTCAGTGGTAGATCAAGGCTTTCTCGTACTTTGCAAAACACATTAGGGACTGTACAAAACATGAAACTTGCAGAGATTCCATATTGAGAGGAAACACCACAAAGCCAACAAGCAGGTCGGCCACAGCCAGAGAAAGGATGAGGAAGTTAGTGGGAGTGTGCAGCTGCTCAAAATACATGATGGAGATTATTACCAGAAGGTTCCACACACAGCTTACAGCAGATACAGAGCCAAGAGAATATATGATAAAACACATATTGTGGAAGGAGAGGTTTTAAATGTGGAATATATTATATTATTCTGATAACAGGGATGTGTGACGTCAATATAAGTGCGGTGACTGGGTCTCCTCCTGCCATCTTCCTGGATACCTGAAAATCGTGTTTTTGTTAGGCACACATTTGCAGGTTCAATGTTAAAGAATATAAATTAAAAGAATTTATTTAGTTATTATTATACCTTTAGAAGCTTTAATCGTAGAAAGTCATCCATTTCAGCAGATGTCCACGTTGTGCTGCTGCGCATGAGTTAACTTTTATCACAACAAAACTTATTGTCATACAGAAACATCCTGAAGCCGTCCAATCAAATGCTGGGAGGTTACATCAGACATCACAGAAGCTAACTGACCCAGAAAAGTCGCTGACTTTCTCTTCAAGTCCGTTTATGAACAAAATTAGTAATGTTTGATTTTATTTGCAGGTTCATACAGATACAGTCATGTCCAGTGTTGTTCTTGTATGAGTTCATTGAATTCGTTCATATGTTGGGTGAACGTGAACTCATCGTGCTGAATTTGTGCCTGATCAACGTTATTAACAACAAACTCAAGCGTTTCTGTCAGTCACTCTTTCGTAGTTTAATTTAAAGTTAAACAGTTTTTTTTCTCACATTAAATAATTAAATATGGCATCTTCGAGAACCATCTTCAGTGGTTCTCTAGTGTAATTTCTTGCTGTGTGATGAAACTTCACACCCAGACATCGACATGGACTGAACTGAATATCCCAACACAATATTTAGCACAATTTGTTGGAATCACACCTGTTGTTTTATTGTTGATGTCGTCTGTGTCGAAAACTCAAATTAATAGTAAACGTATTTCATGAAACTGGTATCAGTGAATTAGCTGTCACTTCCTGTTAAGCAGGTGGAGACAGTATGAGTGAGTGAATAAAAACATCAAACGATGGGAATGGCAAGTCCAGACAGATCCTCTAATGTGAAAACTGTCGGTTTTAAGACAGAACCCTGTGGAACTCCATGTTTATTTGATAACTCCTGGTACATCAGAGCTGTGGCTTCATTTTGTTCTGCAGTTTAAATCTAGGAGTGACCAGAGAGTACCTACCTACATGGATAGGGATGAGAATCGAAAACCGATTCTTTTATAGAACCGGCTCCAGTGACTCCATTCCAAGGAATTGTTTTGTCTTTCTCCTTGACGAGTCTGCTTATGGGTTCGATTTTGTACTTAGTTATTGTAGGACAGTCAAAGGACACCGGAGCGGCTCTGCATTGCCAGACTGAGTGGATTTCTGCCAATCAGGGTTTTATTGAACACGTCAGGTGGGTTGATGAAATGGTTATGTGACTATACCGTGGCTGTCGGGGGGCTCACTTATGGGGGGGGGGGGAGTGCGTTCTGCTTCAAGTGACGCTTAAGGCATAGTGCCCCCATGCTTCAATGGTGAGGGCAAGTACTGCATGTGGGCCGCCATCTTTATTAAACTGAAATAGTGACTCGCAAATCATACATTAAAAATGGCCTAATTTTGCATATGATCCATATTATGATCATGCAAAAAATAAAAATAATGTGGCGTACGACGAGCGGCGGAGACAGCGAGGAAGGACTGTCTGCTCTTTAGTTTCACAAACACAGGAGCTTTATTGTGACAACAACTAAGCCCACCGTGCACACTAGCGGCTCGCCATCAACCTGGCCAATCCCGCAGACTAATCACTCACACTAGTGCCCCCCTCAACCATGAGCAGGCCTCGTCACCCCCAAAATAATCCTTTTAACACACGGTGCCAACAGGAAATGAACATAAAAGAACACAAACGGTGGCAAACAGCACACAAACAGCAAACAAAACACACCCACAATGAAAAGAAATGCAAAAAAAAACCCAAAACACACACAAAATGGCCCGGAACGGCCCCAACACAGTCCCACTACCCATAATGCCTAGCGGCGGCAGGCACAGTCCAACAAGGGCAGTGGCCCCTAGCAGCCCCCACGGCTGCTACAATAATAAAATAAAGGAAATACACGGGGGGAAACAGCATTTGCCAATATTAGGGCCCTCCCAAAAGTTCACAAATCATGTTTTCAGGGGGGCTCATGTCTCATGAAGGGGGGCTGAGACCCCCCATGGCCCCCCGTAGTTCGCACCCTGGTTATGTGCTTGTGACGTGTTTTTTATTATGCAAATCCGGTTTTTAAGGTTTTAATGTGCATTTTCAACAGAGGTGGACATTTGGGCTGCCTTCTATTGTTGGACGGGTTTAACATTATGCTTGGGCTGAAAGACTGACCAGATCTGGCAACCTCCTCCAGCGGACAGTAGATGCACTAGAGGCAGTGTGAGTGACAGTGCTGCCGTATTACCAGACTGGAGCCGGACCAGACCACTCACTGCACCCAGAGCCCAGCGGTTTGAGCTTTCCAACATGGCGTCGAGGAAAAAGCACTCCAGAGTTGTTTCTGCAGAAAAATGACTAATCTGCAAGTGTTCAACGCAGGTGTATATTTGTTATATATGATCATTTTTGCATAAGCATTTTTGCATTCAAGTTGAATGCAAAGCGCTGTATATAGATCCAGATGTTGTATTAAAATTTCATGCTTCTTTAGTGATTTTCCTGAGCAGCTTTGTATCTTGTAAGATACACAAACTCTGCATTGAGCCTTTGGGCCTCTGATACTTGAGAAGTAATTCATCTAATTTCTTTTTCTGATGACACTGCACAACAAGTTGCATGGATTTTTTTTTCAGTATGAAGATATTAAAGATTTAATACAAACACTCATTTGTATTATTTCATTTCTCACTCAATGAGAATTGATAAGGAATCGTATCAATAAGCAAGTATCGATAATGGAATTGGAATCGATGAATTCTTAACAATTCCCATCTCTATATATGGATAACCTTTGATACTCAGTTTAAGCTGTGACACAGTGACGGCATGTTCAAACAGTGGGCAGTGAAACATAACGGGTGGTAATGGAGATCGGTGAACAACAGTCTTTTCAAACATTAAAGGAAAACTTTCCCCTCCAGAATCTGGAATTGTTGAGGTACGCTCAGTGTGGAGATCAGCTCACAACATGCAAATCCTGCGATTAAAAAACATAATTAATGGTATAAATATGTCAATCTAACAGTAAAAATGTTAAAAGTAGCTTGATATGCAAGAATCTTGACATGTTTGTACAAGTTCTCAGCAGTTCAGAGTGTTCAATTGGAAGACTTCAGTTTGTTCCTTCATTACACCCGACACAACCATTCAGACCTCTTCAGTCAATGGTCACTCTGTCCTGGACTCCCGCTCATTCATGCTAAGTCTGTTTTTGGGTTTCCACACCCCGGGACTTGGACTCTTTTACAATAAACCCATCTCAACTCCACTCTCGTGTCTGCGTTCGGGCCCATCCTCCGGTGTTTGAAAAAGCTGAAAACAGTTCACGTGCCAGATCAAATGATGGTTGATTCTGTAATGAAACCACACACACACACGCACAGAGAACTATATCAGCAGTAAAAATGTATTAATGTGAGGACAGGGACATTTGTATGGCCAGACAATGAAGTTGAGTTGCTTTAACGAGTGATTTTCAGCTATAAAACCACCAAGTCCCAGCATAATACGAACTGGGAGACAAACTTGCAAATGTGCCAAAGATCAATTTTCTACGCTGTGTGTGTTCAGTAGTGTTTCCGCTGTCTACTTGGGAGACAATCCCAGCGTTTTCCAGAAGTTGCATTTTTCTCTGTTGGGGAGTCGGAGCATCTTCAAACAGTTCAACCTCGTGAGCCATTTTCAAAAGTTACATTTGTAGTGACTCCATTTCCCGTTGTTGTATGAAGAGACACCTGAAACACCATGAGAAGTTTAGCATTTTGTTTTAAAAGCGTTATGTGAACTGACTTTGGTTGTTTGATGTAAGCTTTATAGATATTTTTTAGTAGAATAGAAGAGAGTCTACTGCATATAGCAATTCATCCATTATATATGCTGCCTTTTTCTTAATTTAGGGTCACAGGTTGCTGGAAGGTGCAATACATGGTCAAGGTGAACACAAAGACAGAAGTTGATTACATGGTTTGGACAGCATGAGTGTGATTTCAGAGTTAATCACATTAGAGTCACTCTCAGTAAGTTAGCAGTGCAGTGAAATCTTTACTTCCATTCTATATTTATTTGGTGTGTTTTGTCCAGTTTGTAGACCAGTCTAAAATATTTAGTAGAAGCATTCATCCCAATTCCAACCTGCTCATTACTCTTATTTATGGGCACTTTGCACAAAAAGGATAACTTTGGCTACCAGCTAAATATGGCTGTCATCTGCAATGTGTCTCTTTAATTCATCGTCTTCTTTAATCCATAAAAGTGACACTTTGTTTCATTTGGACAATGTAGGATTAAAAACAGTAAATAAAGAACAATTTCACAATATTTCTTTAAATGACTGACTGATCATGGGTTATGCTATAGATCGCTGTAGTACCATCCAGTACTACTCCCACTGACCTTTTAAAGTGTGCAACTGAACTCACAGGGGGAAGCAAAATACAATCAAATATAGGTTTATAGATTTAAATGGTTCCATTGATTTATGGTTTCATAAGGCAATGATAGCAATGAGACAGAGGCGACAGGTGAGGTTTTATTCTTATCCCACAGTAACACAACCTTCTCATGACAACTGTGTGTAGTTTGCCATACAGAGTTCTTCGTGACGTCAATGACCTCAAAACAGCTTTGAGTTAGAAAAATCACTTCTGACTATTTTCCCAGTCAGGATGAGTCTGAAAGCTGATCTGAACCAGCTGTAAAAGAAAGCATAGATGAACGGATTGAGCATGGAGTTGAACAGTGCGAGCCAGTTGAGGGTTTCATACACTGGATGTGGAACGGTGACTGTATCCAGTAACTGAGAGGAAAAACACAGGAAGAAAGGCAGCCAGCACAAGAGAAACACTCCCATAACGATGGCCAGAGTTCTGGTGGCCTTTCCTTCTGCTTTTCTGGAAGTTGCTCGTGAGTTTACATTCTGACTGTTCTGGATGCTGCGTGCCTGTTTCTGAGCCACCAGGAAAATCTTCAGGTAGATGCCCACCATGACGATCACCGGGAGGTTAAAATGAAAACATCGGTCCCAAATATTCGCAAGTAAGATCCCAAAGAAACAGTTTTCTTGACACTGTCAAAGTTCAACCCTGCACAAGGAAAACCAACCGCGACCAGAACTGAGACGCACCAGGTATTGCAATCATGATCACAACAACGTGAACATTGATCTTAGTTCTGTATGTCAGAGCTGGCACACTGCGTAGTACCTGTCAATGGAAATACAGCACACGTTCAGGATAGACGCCGTGCTCAGCGTTACATCAAAGCTCTCGTCGCACTTTGCCAAAGCAAGTCAGGATAGTAAAAACACACGTAGTGGAGAATTCCATATTGAGAGGAACACCACAAAGCCGACGAGCAGGTCGGCCACAGCCAGAGACAGGATTAAAGAGTTAGTGGGAGTGTGCAGCTGTTTGAAGTAAATAATGGAGATTATTACCAGCAGGTTTCCGCACACAAGTTACAGCAGACACAGAGCTGAACAGAATGTAGAGTAAACACACAGTGTGGAAGGGAGCTTTTCAAAGACGAGGAGACAGTATCGGGACCTGATAACAGGATGAGCGTCGTCCATGTGAGTGCGGTTCACTGGGTCTCCCGCTGCCATCGTCCTGGATACCTGACGATCAGGAGCGTGGCTCTCAGTTCAAGTCATTCCTTTTACAGACCCGGTTACATAACTCCTCATCCACACAGAGGCGGTCATGACTGAGCTGTTTTTAATCTCACGAGAGGCTGTTCCAGATCTGTGAGCGTCCAATCAGATACATCCATGTCAGGCAGACGAACCAGCGACTGGACTCCTTGGTAAAGTAAGGTTTTCTTTCCATGTCCAGAGATCACAGCTTCTGATATTCCTGACAATGGAGACCAGCTCAGATTAGGGTTGAGGATTTGAGTCTAGAGTGAGTGTGATGCTGAGCTGCCAGGAATGAGAATACATTGAGGTTCATGATGGGATTAATGGTACAACCCTCAAGCAGCCATTCCATTTCCAGGCCACATTTTATCTCCAGTTAGTCTGAATCTGTGCGCATCATCCAGATGGTTGAGCACAAAGGCCTTCAAATTGAGATCCATCCCCTTACGTAAACTTACAGTTCATACACTTTTTGTTGACCTTTTTAATGAGGGAGTGAATGTTCTCAGATCTTGCAGGATCTTATTTATGTGATCAAAAAACATATAGTTTTGTGTACTTATCGATCTCTCTTGTCCAGGAGAATCTGGATCATGATACTCTGGAAGCCGCCATGTTTGTTATTGTCTATCAAACTCATATATGCACAGAAGAACTATTTACTACACCTTGTGCAGCTGATCATGCACAGTGGCACTATAGACCGAGCACACGGATTACATTGCTTTTGAAATGCTGACATTTTTATGATTGCTGCAAAAATCCCTGATTATCATGCACATTTTCTTAGAAATTGCAATGAAAAATGTGGGACATTTTTGCAATTTTATACAATGAAATAGTGGAAATTTGCAGTGCAACTTGCAACTGCAGTTTGATGAATCAGAAAAAAAAAAGATCCCCGAACACGCTGTTCTCACTGGCCAGCTGCTTCAGTGTAAAGAATCATTTATAATGGCTTCCGGCGATAATCAAGCAGGCTCCATGACAAAAAGGGCTCTAAGTGTTTCATCATGTTTTGTTCCAGACCAGAGATTTTACAATACACCATCACTTCTGTAAAATGAATAAATAAGTGCTTCCAATGCACAAAATTGGATTGTTTTGGTTGGCAAACGAGACTGATTTGTGGACTTCATCATGTACAAAAACAAGGACAATAGGGAGATGAATATCAGGAAATGTTTCTGTCAGGGTAAAGATTTCAAGGCCTTCTAATTTTTAGGCAAAAGAGAATCAATCTCATAGAATCCGATAAGATCTCCATCAGAAAAGTTGAGGATGGGGCTTTTGTTCTTAAAATTTTGCTTTTATAAAAATTTAGCAAAAGAGCAGCAAGTTCATTTAGAATTAAACTGAATTTTTGTTTTACACTGATGAAAGCCAAACAAAATCAATTTATAATAGAAATTCAAACTAATTTATAATTTACAGCAGATAAAATGAAATTTTTGCCAAAACACCTTCGAATGAAACGAACGAGCCATGTTTCTGGAGAATATTCACAAAAACTGCATACTACATCTGATTCAAATCTTTCAAGAAAAGTTTTAAAGAGAAAACGCAACATTTACAACTTTCTGCGGAGATACATGAAGTTTTGTAATGCAAATGAGGGGATTATGAAATCAAACCAGCCCTGAATATTTTGCAAGTTTTTGTCTGGAAATCAATGTTTTTGCGGGAAAAAAGTGCCTCTTTTTGAAAAAACTGGCGGTCTCGAAGCGTGAATATGCAGGGTTTGGCTGATTATGTGTGGAACAATGCGACTGCATAATAACGTTTTTTCAGGAGGGACTGGTGCTCATGGTGTTGTTTGGATGCTGTCCTGACACTGTGTGAACAGGTCTTGATAACCACGAGGAGATAAAATATTATTTTGTGCCTCAGACCCAGATATCATTCAGCGTTAAAACTTTTAAGTTTGCATTGGTTAAAAATATCCCCAAAACATTTTTTTAACAACATCACTTAAAAATGCATGTCTAATCTCCCTTACTTAATAATTTTTTTTGCACTCAGTAGCTTTTCCAGGGTTTACAGCCGTGGTACAGGAGGCCACCCGGATTTGTGTTTGGGTAAGACAGTTAACTGAGAGGTTTGTGGACATGACGATTCTCCCAAGTTCAAATTAGAAAATACAAAAACTCCAATCATAAAACACCTGGCTATATTATTGGTTAATAACTTGATAAACACTCATGTTCTGGAAGCAGCAGACTCATGCAGTTTGGGGTTTCGCAGACAAGTCGGAGTTAAATATTCACTCTGTGTGTGAATGAAGCTTAATCTGCCCTCCTGGTGTCCTCAGGACCCTCTGTCTCTCTCTGTCTCCTGTCCCAGCCTGTCCTCCCTGCGTTCTCGTCTGAGTCCCTGTTTCAGTCCCTGTCCTCCTCTCCGCTGTGTCCTCGTCTCTGCCTGTTCCACGCTCACATCATTCCTTCAGTCATTCAGTCGTCCCACTGTCCAGTCGTCTCTCTCGCACCGCCCCTTCCTGATGCCCTGTTTCGCTCACGTGTTGTTGGTTCATTTTGTGTTTGCGCTGTTTCCCTGTTTCTGTCTTCCTACAACAAACTAGTTCCTCCTCGTACCTGTGACGCCTGCATTTGAGTCCTTCTGCCGTGACGACGTGGGACTTTGTATATTTACACAAAAGCTTATTTTATAAGTTTATATTAGTCTGAAATGTGCAACATTGAAGAAATATGAAATGCAACACTTCTATCGGATATATGATTGTTTTATTCTCTACTTATACATTTATTTCCTTCCAAAAAAAAAATGATATTATACAGGAGTGGGAAAATCACCATTAAAAAATATGTAACAGTGTTGACGACCTGCTAATGACCCAATGAGGGTCAAGGGGTATGATTCTGAGGGACAATGGGGACACCGCCCAGCGTGGCGGCCCCCCACACCGGCGGGCAGAGTCACTCACTGATACCGGTTATACCAAGTTCCAGCAGATACCACTTTACATGGCATATTAATGTTAATTCTTGTTGCCCTGCTCCCCTAACAGATCTATTGCTGCTGTATGCTCATAATAATCCATCCTTGTTAATGAGCCCTCAGCTTTCAGTGTGTTTTTGTTTTCCCAGCTTATTCGACCTATTGACTCCAAATCACTTGTGAATCACATCACTACAGTGTCTGATTCAGACACGTCATTTTGTTTTAGCTATTGATATTTTCAA
The DNA here is from genome assembly GCF_902148845.1 of Salarias fasciatus. NCBI lineage: Eukaryota > Metazoa > Chordata > Actinopteri > Blenniiformes > Blenniidae > Salarias > Salarias fasciatus. Next base: position 25,270,357 of record NC_043759.1, read on the forward strand.
TCATTTGTTTTAATATTTTTATGAAAAATACAGTATTTTAGCTCATAACTCCCAGGTTATTTGATCTACTGAATCCAAATCACTTGTGAATCACATTACTGCACAGTCTGGTTCAGACACACCTCTTTGTTTTCTCTGGCAATGTTCCGAATGATTTTTATTAATATTTTATGAAAAAGAGTTTTTTTTCTCAGTAGCTTGCAGGTTATTTTACCTATTTACTCCAAATTCACCTGTGAATCCAATTACTGTAGTGTCTCTTTCAACACAGCTCTTTGTTTTAGCTTTAAATATTGCAAATATTTTATATTAATATTTGTAAGAGCAATAAGTATTGTAGCTCAATATCTCCCTGTTCATTTGACCTATTGACTGAAAAACAGCATTACCACAAGCTTTTCTTCATTTACTTTGTTGTTCAGTTTTGGTTTTTATCAACAGTATTCATGTGTATTCTATTATTCTATTAATTATGAATAAGTGTGATCTGTGGCACTTAACATTTGTTTTGCAATCCTCTTGTTTCGCTTTTACCGTAATGCGTAGGACATATGCGCACCGCTAAACAACGTCGGCTCACTTTGCTGTGTTTGTCAGAGCGCCGGCTGGCTTGACCGCAGTTGTTCACTGACGGGTGTGTGTGTGTGGCGAGTGCGGTGAGCAAGCTTTTTTTAGAGCAGCCATTGATTATGCGGGACACGGCCTCAATTTGCGGGACGCGTGGAAATGGGCTTGAAACGCTGCACGCGCTGCGCAGCACGGGTGGTCACCCTATGTTGACCTGACGTTGACCTCAGCAGCCATGAGTGTGTTTACATGACTGGATGAATGTGACATTCAACAGGGTCAACTCCTGATATTTTCATTTTCTAAAGATGTCTTCGTGTGATACGACACAACGGTGCCAAGCGATCTTCCTTTAGGTCTCTCCCAGCAGGAACACAGCTGATTGCAATGAGGAGGATCAGCTTGTGCTGAAGCAGGGAAACATCTGAAGCATGCAGGATGCCGGCCCTTAAGGGAATGAGTCTGACATCCCTGCTAAAGCTCTCATCTGGTCGTTAAGGTACAAAGAAGTGCAACAAAAATACAAATAACAGCGCAAGATGCACACAGCAGTAAAGAAGGCATTTTTTAAAAAAAGCGTGTTAGATGTAAAGTCAATCAAGTCTGACAGTTTCATTAAAAACTCATTGCTGAACTGGACCAGAGGTGAAAAAAAACGCAACTCACAACCTGAACACAACAGGCTCCGATCCAGCCCAAAGAAAGCATGACTCTGCAACACGACAAAGATTTAACTTTACATTATTTTAGCATTTTCCTTCTCACTGCTGACCTTCTGCTTAAGTTCAGTGCAGTTTGGAATTAGCAAAGTCTCCTTGGAATATTTTTCCAGACACGATCATTCTCAGCGCCGACCTGAACCAGCTGTAGAAGAAGGCATAGATAAAAGGGTTGAGCATGGAGTTGGACAGCGTGAGCCAGTTCAGAGCCTCGATCACAGACTCCGGTACCGAGCCGTCAGTGATGGGAAGAAAGGTGATGCAGAGAAAGAAAGGGAGTCCAGCATAAGAGGAACACTCCCAGGACAACAGCCAGGGTTTTGGTGGCCTTCCTCTCCATCTTGCTGGCCGTCGCGCCAGACTTTGCGATCTGGATGCTGCGCGCCTGCTTCACTGCGCCAGGAAGATCTTCATGTATATACACAGCATGACGACCACGGGCAGGTAGAACGACAGGATGGGCCCGATGGTGTTTTCCATGAGGATGTCGATCAAGCACCTCGCCTCGCATTCGTTTAGGCCAGCAATTATCACCCCGATCCCGATCAGGCCGGAAAACCCCCCAGCTCCCCAGGATCATCATCAAGGCCACGCGGCGGTCCGATTCTCGATCGGTACGTCAGCGGCCGGCACACCGCGTGATAGCGGTCAACGGAGATGCAGCAGAGGTTGAGGATGGAGCACGTGCTCAGCGATATGTCGAAGCTGCCCCGGACCTTGCAGAGCAGGCCCTCCTGGTGCACACACAGGCTGAGGGAGAACACCATGGAGAAACGGGAAGACCACCAGCCCCACCAGCAGGTCGGCCACGGCCAGAGACAGGATGAGCGAGTTGGTGGGCGTGTGCAGCTGCTTGAAGTACACGATGGAGACGATCACCAGGAGGTTTCCACACACCGTGATCACACACAGGAATGTCAGGAAAGTGTAGAAGAACACACACATAGCCGATGAGCCGTTGGTCAGGGATGTCATTAAAGTGACTGATCACATAGCAGGGGTGTATGTCAGTCATAACCCCGGTCCGGTTGATGGAATCTCCCGCTTCCATGTTTCCGCAATCTACATAGTTTGGGAGTAAAACTGCACGTCCAGCAATCTGTCCGGAATGATGTGTGCTCCTCTGGACAGTGGGTGGTAAATGCTGCAGAGCAGAGGGCGTGGTGGACGGTCCCAATCACAGCAAGCCCAGCAGCTGTCCAGAAGTTCCTCTGTAACCAATCAGAAAACAGTCTCCTCTTACTTTCTTGACACTTGAATGATTCACTGGACTGATGTTGACTGGAACCCCCTCGGGTCTGCGGGGAGCTTTGGCAGCCCATACACAACTCAGAATATCTGACTAATAAAGAAATTAAACCAAATTTTAGAAATACTATGCAGAATTGAACTTCATTGTGTTTGAATTTAGAAACTAAGGGATTCCTCACATCAACCTTAAATAAAACTTTCAAGCAAAAACAGAAAAAAAACCCGTTCTTTTTGGCCTTAACTGTCATGTACGTATGTCTGAAAAAGACACAAACCAGCTCAGCATGTTCAGCAGACTCATGTTTTTTGCTGATACATGCAGTGTAAACAAACAAAACCCTCCCAACAACAAACTGTAATCATCAAATTATTTACGCTGCGCAGACTGTTTGTAGACTGTAATCCATTACAGATGTAACATTTCAGGTTCTTCCATTCTCTAATCTTAAGAGTTTATGGTTCAGCATTTAAACATCATGCCGTCAGGCTGAGCCCACACAGAACCAGAGCTAGCTCTGCCTTTTCACCGCTTACCAGGGTGTTTTCTGCATTTCAGTAGATTTACCTTCAGAAAAACAGATTTGTAACTTCAAATACTCCAAAAGCAAAAACAATCCAAATGAAATCTATTCATTTCACTGCAAATAGCCTGCGATGTCAAGAATCCACTCCTTTAATCAACTATGAATGCAAACAAATGATTGGCTCGAATTCCACATGACACTGAGATAAAGATCGACAGTGATTTGATACATGCTAAACATTTTGATTAGATAACATATACATTTTTTTCACCCTTTGTTTTTCTGGAGTTTGTCTGATTTATATCCTTCAAAGTGACTTGAGGCTAACTGCTTCACTCCTTAAACACCTGAGTGATAGGAGGACAATTTATTGACATTTTTCAACATGTCATGTGAAACCTGTGACAGATGCTTTCTTCTTGTGTCCACATGTGGCTGCTACACTGTTTGTAGTTTATTTCGTACACTGATAGTTTATCTTCAACATCTGATGATCAGGGTTTTTGATATGCTGTGACGGCATTTCATTTCTCTCAGTAGGAGGAAGTTTCTCATCTGCTGATTCTATGAAATTTAATCGAGATTCAGCATTTGTAGAAAGATACAGTCCAAGCGTCACACATACTATCCTGACAATATAGTACAGCTGTGTCAATAGGTGCACTTATGATTTACAATTACAATTAGTGCTCAAACATTCATTAAACCATTAAAATGTAAAACTGAGTCCAATTTATCTTACTGACGGTACAGACCATGTTTATCAGAAGAACAGCTTCTCTAAACAGAAAAAACGTAACCAAATAAATAATACACCGTCCAGATCTATCACAGCCTCATCCAGGTTCTGTCCAAGGAACGCGTCAGTCTTCCTTGTTTGGCAGACGTTAGAACTTTCTGATGTTCTAACGTCCTGTGGTTGTGGTTGGGGGCGCCTGTGGTTCAGTGGGGAGAGCAGTTGTCTTGCAATTGAGAGGTTGTTAGTTCGATTCCTGTCCTCCCCCTGTCTGCATGTTGAAGTGTCCTTGGGCAAGACACTGAGCCCCAAATTGCCCCAAGTGGATAGACTGAGTGCCTTGCTTGACAGCCGCCTCCACTGGTGTGTGAATGTGTGTGTGACTGGGTGAATGTGATAATGCAGTGTAAAGCGCTTTGGACTCTGTCAATGCAGTGTAAGAAAGGGCGATATAAGTGTAGTCCATTTACCATTTTACCATGTTAGCAAATGGCACAGTCTTCTCAGGAAGTTGGTAGAATCCACGGTGGAATCTTATGTCTTGTCTCGGATATTCAGATAGTCCATCTCGGAGTCTGTCACCTTCAGCACCGCTGAAAAGGTCACTGCTTGCTTTTGTAGTCTGGTGTGTGTCTGGAACTTCATACACTTGGCACCACATTCAATTTCAAAGCCATGAAGGCAGTCTGACCCTCGAAAATGTGACATGGCTCTTGGTCTTGCAAACGTATAACTGTTGTCCTTTAGAAGCCCACCAGCATGTCTCTGCTTAACAATGAGACCTAATGCACTCAACGTTTTAGAGCCAGTAGCACTGGAACTGGGCGACCAGGTTCTCCCCTGCACGGTAACAAGCCTTGAGGAGTATCTGCTGTTTCTTTTATTTTTTTTTCAGGGTCAGAGAGTGTCCAGTTCACGTCCTCATGTGGATCAGAAGCATGTCTGCCAGCTCTCCTCCTGATCTCTGCCTGGTAGTCTGGAACTCACTCCTGGCTACCACAGTGCATTAACCCAGCCTCACACAAAAAAATGAGTAAAAATGAAGCAAATGATTGATGATTGTGCTAGATTTCTTTGTTGCAACATGTAAATACACACACACACACACACGCGCACACACACACACACACACACACACACACACACACACACACACACTTGTCCTAAACACATGTATTGCTGCTATTGTTTGACTTTTATTACTGATCCTCTAAATGTTAGATTCATTAACTTGCTGGGGTTCAGTGAGTCGCAGCTCCTCAGTGAACGGGAAATGCACAGAGAGAGAAAGCAGCTCTGCAGCCGTCTCTTAGAGAAGTAACTGGACCGGTTATTTACTGATCCAGACCAAAAGCAGGCGTTGGACGGAAGGTGTCACGTTTTTAACTCGCTTTCCAAAGATCCAAGGCCTCCGCTCTGTAGTCATTGTCCTGCTCCAGACGGCAAGACAATGAAATCATGGGCACAGGAGTTCACTGCGGAGACATGACTACAATAAAGAGACAGGTGGAGAGCAGGATAATGAGCTTCACACCTGCCACACACACACACACACACACACACACATCTGCCACACACAGTCTCCTATTCTCCCCCTGGGAATACTGGAGGGATAATCCCTGCAACCTGCTGGACCTCTCACTGAACACCTTCAGTCTGTCTTTCTCTTTGTTTGCTGAGGAACCCAAATTAGGCAAAAGGTCATGTTCGCCGGTACTTCAGCGTAACCAACACAACTCCGTTTCTGTCATTACAGGAGCTGTACGGCGTTGCTCACAGTCCACACAATCTACACATGCAACCAACCACAGATCTTCATGAATGAAGTCGATCAGAGTTGAAGCCTTTTGGGTGTCCATTACATTCCAGTGGTGGTTCTTAATGTACACGGCAGCACTGCTGCCACTGCCGGACATCATTCCACTGCACATGCTCAGTACATGGAGAAGAAGAACAGTGTTGTCCTCCGCACTGTCATGACTCCCAGTCCAGGTTCTCCTGGTTTAGTCCCAATCCATATTTTCCTGGTCCCGGTCGATATGTCCTAGCTATGGTTCAAGTCCATATCCTCCTGGTCTTGGTCCTGGTTCATATTACTCTGGTCCTGAATATCCTGGATTTGGCAGTTTTAGAGCTGACAGTCATCGTAATAATAATGCAAGTTGATGGTCTGTCTGTACAACTCTCTGTGTTCTCCATTGTTAATGTTTAGAGTGTATTGTTCTCCGTGTTCCCCATTGTTAATGTATACACTACAGTGTATTGTTCTCTGTCCACTTGAGTGGTTTCAATACAGAAACAAACAGCGGCACCTTCTTGTGGTTAAACATGAAAATTACATCTTGTTCAGTGTTTCCGTGTCATGCGCCTTCACTGTTGGAACTTTGATCGCATGACAATTGATTGTGATATCAACCTCGCAGCAAGGACAGCAAGCTGCGGCAGCCCAAGAAAGCCAACGTTCACAAATGCAGCACTTTGCGATGCAACTGAAAAACTGGGGAATGGCGCCGACCGCAACATCGGTGAGCGCACGGGCTTCCCAAAATCTTTGGCCAGAAGTCGATCCAAATGTGGTCATAATCCAGTTGTGAACGGGTGTAAACAACATCAAACCTGAAACATCTGCAGCGAAAACTCAACAATCATGTTGTGTAAAAGAGGCCATTTTCTTTAACTTTAGCTTTCAAAACCAAGGCTGTAGCCAAGCGACGGTCCGGATGATACCAACACAGACGTCTGTGGACATAAAACTGCAATTCAGATAAATATTGACCAACTTACGCAGCCGAACAGATCAGAGTGCCTCGACAGGCCAGAATGAGTGTTTCACAATGATCCTAGGAGTCAAACAGGTCGACCGAACCGGAGAAACCAAAAGGGTTTACTGAAACCAAAACACCAAGTTTCTCAATATGTCGTGGTTTAAATGTGGTCTCAGATGTAGTGACTCACTTTTTCAAAATTCCTGATACAAAAACCTGCGTGTGTAATGACAGGTGTGTGTAACGACAGGTGTGTGTAATGACAGGTGTGTGTCGGGACGCACAGGTCTGTCCAGATACTGCATTCTAATTCATCTCGATGCTCTGCATTTTATTAGTAAAAGCATAATTAGATCTGGACACAGTGAACACAGTGGTTCAGTCAGTGTCTGATTCCGGTGTTTCCCTGTGATGACCGTCCAACACTCTGAACTCTGAACCTGCCACGCATGTCTCTGAGCTGTCAGAAAACATGCTCTCAGGCTTTCTACTGTCAACAGGGTGGAGCAAAAACTGATTATGATGACTGACAGTCAGAGGGAAATTCAGATTTGAAAAACTTTCCCTCCATTGTTTCCTGCTTCTTCACTGACAGTGAACTTCAGCAGTGTTCATAAACACGTCATTTCAGCCACTTCAGTTCTCATTCATTCATTCATTCCTGTTTCCCAATTTCTTTATGTTTCATGCTCATATTCGTGCTTTGGTGATTTGTTGTTGGAAATAGAAATATTTTGTCGCTTTTTGTTGAAAACACAACTTTATTCTGCACGTATATGGAAACAGACATCATTCTCAAAACCTTGAAAACAATATTCATTTGAAACATTGCTGCGTGAACAGGGCTTCAGTGTCTTCATTTTGTTGAAAGCCACACTTCTACCAGATGATCTGTTATACCAACACAGATTTTGTGGACTTCAGAGGGCAGTTGAGTTAAATATTGACCAGTTTAATCGGTCAGAGTTCCCAGAAAATCCGAAACGACAGACGAGTTAACCAGTTTAACCGAACCACAGAAATAAAGTCATTTAGGGAGGAACTCAGTGATCAGTGGTGAATGTGGTCTTCTCATGAATGCAGGTAGAAAGAGCGGTGGAATATCCTGAAGTGAAGAACTACAAGACTTTTACTGCAACTGATCCAGACTATATGTTCAGGTGATCATTGACCACAAAAAATTTAAAAAAAAATCTGCGGAAAAAAGATCACTAAATGAAATTATTTTTACTTTTTCTGAACGTTTATTTGGCAATTTTTTATTATATTTTTTTTTCACAAGAATTGCTTCTGATGCATAATGTGTTTCAACACATCAACATGTTGTTGATTCATTTCTGTTGTTTGTCGAGAGGCGAAACAAAGAAAGTTGATCATGTTGATGCAACATGTCGCCTGTTCCCTCTGAGTGAAGTCTCAGGATGGAATATGTGACCAGCTTCATTAGAGGTGTGAAGTTTTACCAGCAGTTTCTCAAACACACTCACAAACACACACACACACACACACACACACACACACACGCACAGTCTTGTATTTCTATCCTTGTGGGGACCGTCCATTGACTCCCATTCATGTCTAGCCCCTAACCCTGACCCTTACCCTAACCCTAACCCACACCACAACAAAGACTAACCCTAAAGAAATGTTTTTGCACTTTTACTTTTTTCAGTAACAACAACATGGTCAAGAAAACACCTTTTCTCCTACTTAGGACCGGGAAAAGGTCCCCACAAGGCACGTCGTTCCACGTTTTGCTATCCTTGTGGGGACATTTGGCCCCAACAAGGATAGAAATACGAGAACACACACACACGCACGCACACACACACACACACACACACACACACACACACACACGGGAGACACCTGAGTTCACACAACACAATAATGACCATGATCCATGTCAGCTGTTTTCGTGAACTTTTTTGAAAGTTAGAAAAACTCAATACAAACTGTGAACTTTGTTGCTTTGAGTTCGCTAAATCACTTCTTAACATTTTCACACTGAGACCCACACATTGAGTTTCCATTGCATACTTTAGTCAGCTGACAATTGAAAATGAGCAATGCCTTGCTTATTTTTATTATGTATGCTCTCAGTTTTAGCCACTGAAACCTTAAAGCAATTATTGCTCACAGCAGAGCTGCGGCTTTGTTCTGTTGTTCCTCCGGATCACTTCAGGAAGTCGTCTGAGACGAGTGACGCAGCAGATGCTGATATTTGGCGCCATTATAACCCAGCGTTTCACGTGAAATCCTGACAGAAAAACCTGCTTTCCACAAGGTGCTCCCCGCTTCGATACGTGACACGACGTCCAACGTCAGCAGCCTGGTTTCAGTCGCAGAGCAGCAGCAGCTGGACACATGTTTATGGAGAGCAGCCGTTCAGACAACCTGCGGACTGGATGACCTGTTTGACTGCATTTAGTTCAGCTGATGATGGTGGGAGCTCATGAAGTCTTGAAACACTCGGTCAAAAACATATAAAGTGTTTGTCGTACTTATATGCCAACATTTTAAAGCAAGAACGGAAAATGGAAAAACCTTTGTTGTGTTTTTCTGATCCGTTTACATGAAGACAGCAGTGGGAGCCACTGGAAAGTATTGTGCATCGGTCAACAAAAACCAGGTAGAGAAAACAGTTTGGGCTACGAAATCAGGGGAATTTGAGCTGATTTTGTAGCCAAAATCACAGTGCTTTCATTCCAGTCAGTTTTAACTGTTTTTGAACCCAATTTTGTGGGGTTTTATTTACCTATGTGCATTAGAACAATGTTCTGCATTCTTGCACGTTCCAGGTTCCTGGTGTTTGGAGTCAGGCAGTGAACAGAATCTATTAGCCAAGCTGCCCTTCAGCATGTAGATTCAGCAGAAAGTAGTCCCTCTAAATGTAGACAGTTGCTGCTTCAACCAGGCTGCATGATTTGAATGCTCACCAGGTAGACTTGATTGAATAATTTGGTGGCCAGTAGAACTGATTAAATCAACATGTTAAGCCTAATTGTTTTCATGCTTTATTTTGTACTGGAACTTTTGATCAATCGACAACGTTAAGCGACACTGACAGCTCGCGCTCTTACATTTTGCCTCCCTGGACATGTTACGTGTACCGTACGTTTGGCTGGTCGTCCTGTGACTTATAGTCAGATGAGATTCATCTGTCAAAATATATCTAATCTAACATGTAGTGACTGACATGAACCAAGGTGCAAACATGACGGTCTGCAGCCACCAGAGGGCGCTCTGGGCTCGTGACCACGAGAGGGAGGCTGATCCTGAAGCACAATGGATCAATAGATGGATGGTGATGTGGGGCTGTAGTGAAAAAAACTCCAGGTCCAGACATTAAAGGAACAGACAGTTCATAGGTTTCCGGGTCTGACTCCCACTGCGGGTCCCTGAGTGGGGCCCTGGCCCCCAACAACCCACTGGGCCTGATATGTGGAGTTAACTTCAAGTACAGCAGGGTGTGTTGAATGCTGAGATACCATTTCACTTCAGACGTCACTGGGATGTCTAAAAAAAATCCCAAAACACACCCGACAGGAAGAGTGGCGACACGTCACTGAGTGAGTCGAGGTTTTGAGTGTTTTCCAGCTGTAAGCCTGTCCCGGGCGGACACAGCCTTCGGCCCTGTGGGGAAGGAAAGTGGAAGAATCTCAGAGAGAACAAGCAAACTCTGATAACACTGCTCACCACTGACTCCCGCAGCAGGAATGCATGGTTTTACATTTTGGAGAACATTCAACAATGTTGTGGAAGTTATGGAGCAGAAACCTGTTAAAGGTGTTCAATCAAACCACGCTCAGGCGCAGAGTATCTGATTTACCACTGAAAGAGAGGAAATCTTTAGTGTAACCGCTGAAATATCTACTGAATTTTTCTATAGATTAGCAGATTTTGCCTGAAATCACGTGTAAACCGTGAATGTTGAGCTGCTCCGCTCTCACGTTTGTGATCTTAGTGTAATTCAGTGGCCACTTTTAAAATAAAACATGTTCATTAACATTAAATTCAGAAGTTGAAGGCATGAAGGTTGAACTTCTTTTCCTGTATTGTGTCTCGTGTCAGACAACGTGATGCAACCCTCTTCAATTAAAGGTGTTAATATGTTGTGCGGCTGTTGTCGGTCCCTGAACAACCGCACACACACTCTCTCACACACGCACACACACATGCACACACACATGCACACACACACGGGAGACACCTGAGTTCACACAACACAATAATGACCATGATCCATGTCAGCTGTTTTCGTGAACTTTTTTGAAAGTTAGAAAAACTCAATACAAACTTTGAACTTTGTTGTTTTAAATTCTCTAAATCACTTCTTAACAGTTTCACACTGAGACCCACACATTGAGTTTCCATTGCATACTTTAGTCAGCTGACAATTGAAAATGAGCAATGCCTTGCTTATTTTTATTATGTATGCTCTCAGTTTTAGCCATTGAAACCTCAAAGCAATTATTGCTCACAGCAGACCTGCGGCTTTGTTCTGTTGTTCCTCCGGATCACTTCAGGAAGTTGTCTGAGACGAGTGACGCAGAAGATGCTGATAATTGGCGCCATTATAACCCAGCGTTTCACGTGAAATCCTGACAGAAAAACCTGCTTTCCACAAGGTGCTTCCCGCTTCGATACGTGACGCGACGTCCAACATCATCGCTGCTTCAACCAGGCTGACTGACAACGTTAAGTGACACTGACAGCTCGCGCTGTAACATTTTGCCTCCCTGGACATGATCTGAGGTGGTTAGTTTATGTGTACCGTACGTTTGGCTGGTCGTCCTGTGACTTATAGTCAGATGAGACTCATCTGTCAAAATATATCTAATCTAACATGTAGTGACTGACATGAACCAAGGTGCAAACATGACGGTCTGCAGCCACCAGAGGGCGCTCTGGGCTCGTGACCACGAGAGGGAGGCTGATCCTGAAGCATAATGGATCAATAGATGGATGGTGATGTGGGGCTGTAGTGAAAAAAACTCCAGGTCCAGACATTAAAGGAACAGACTGGAGTTCATAGGTTTCTGGTCTGACTCCCACTGCGGGTCCCTGAGTGGGGCCCTGGCCCCCAACAACCCACTGGGCCTGATATGTGGAGTTAACTTCAAGTACAGCATCTTGTGTTGAATGCTGAGAAACCATTTCACTTCAGACGTCACTGGGATTTCTAAAAAAAATCCCAAAACACGCCCGCCAGGAAGAGTGGCGACACGTCACTGAGTGAGTCGAGGTTTTGAGTGTTTTCCAGCTGTAAGCCTGTCCCGGGCGGACACAGCCTTCGGCCCTGTGGGGAAGGAAAGTGGAAGAATCTCAGAGAGAACAAGCAAACTCTGATAACACTGCTCACCACTGACTCCCGCAGCAGGAATGCATGGTTTTACATTTTGGAGAACATTCAACAATGTTGTGGAAGTTATGGAGCAGAAACCTGTTAAAGGTGTTCAATCAAACCACGCTCAGGCGCAGAGTATCTGATTTACCACTGAAAGAGAGGAAATCTTTAGTGTAACCGCTGAAATATCTACTGAATTTTTCTATAGATTAGCAGATTTTGCCTGAAATCACGTGTAAACCGTGAATGTTGAGCTGCTCCGCTCTCACGTTTGTGATCTTAGTGTAATTCAGTGGCCACTTTTAAAATAAAACATGTTCATTAACATTAAATTCAGAAGTTGAAGGCATGAAGGTTGAACTTCTTTTCCTGTAATTGTGTCTCGTGTCAGACAACGTGATGCAACCCTCTTCAATTAAAGGTGTTAATATGTTGTGCGGCTGTTGTCGGTCCCTGAACAACCGCACACACACTCTCTCACACACGCACACACACATGCACACACACATGCACACACACACGGGAGACACCTGAGTTCACACAACACAATAATGACCATGATCCATGTCAGCTGTTTTCTGTGAACTTTTTTGAAAGTTAGAAAAACTCAATACAAACTTTGAACTTTGTTGTTTTAAATTCTCTAAATCACTTCTTAACAGTTTCACACTGAGACCCACACATTGAGTTTCCATTGCATACTTTAGTCAGCTGACAATTGAAAATGAGCAATGCCTTGCTTATTTTTATTATGTATGCTCTCAGTTTTAGCCATTGAAACCTCAAAGCAATTATTGCTCACAGCAGACCTGCGGCTTTGTTCTGTTGTTCCTCCGGATCACTTCAGGAAGTTGTCTGAGACGAGTGACGCAGAAGATGCTGATAATTGGCGCCATTATAACCCAGCGTTTCACGTGAAATCCTGACAGAAAAACCTGCTTTCCACAAGGTGCTTCCCGCTTCGATACGTGACGCGACGTCCAACATCATCGCTGCTTCAACCAGGCTGACTGACAACGTTAAGTGACACTGACAGCTCGCGCTGTAACATTTTGCCTCCCTGGACATGATCTGAGGTGGTTAGTTTATGTGTACCGTACGTTTGGCTGGTCGTCCTGTGACTTATAGTCAGATGAGACTCATCTGTCAAAATATATCTAATCTAACATGTAGTGACTGACATGAACCAAGGTGCAAACATGACGGTCTGCAGCCACCAGAGGGCGCTCTGGGCTCGTGACCACGAGAGGGAGGCTGATCCTGAAGCATAATGGATCAATAGATGGATGGTGATGTGGGGCTGTAGTGAAAAAACTCCAGGTCCAGACATTAAAGGAACAGACTGGAGTTCATAGGTTTCTGGGTCTGACTCCCACTGCGGGTCCCTGAGTGGGGCCCTGGCCCCCAACAACCCACTGGGCCTGATATGTGGAGTTAACTTCAAGTACAGCATCTTGTGTTGAATGCTGAGAAACCATTTCACTTCAGACGTCACTGGGATTTCTAAAAAAAATCCCAAAACACGCCCGCCAGGAAGAGTGGCGACACGTCACTGAGTGAGTCGAGGTTTTGAGTGTTTTCCAGCTGTAAGCCTGTCCCGGGCGGACACAGCCTTCGGCCCTGTGGGGAAGGAAAGTGGAAGAATCTCAGAGAGAACAAGCAAACTCTGATAACACTGCTCACCACTCACTCCCACTGCAGGAATGCATCGTGTTGCATTTTGGACAAAGTTCAGCAATGTTGTGGAAGTTATGGAGCAGAAACCTGTTAAAGGTGTTCAGTCAAACCACGCTCAGGCGCCAAGTATCTGATTTACCACTGAAAGAGAGGAAATCTTTGGTGTAACAGCTGAAATATCTGCTGAATTTTTCTATAGATTAGCAGATTTTGCCTGCCTCCGCTCTCACGTTTGTGATCTCAGTGTAATTCAGTGGCCACTTTTAAAATGAAACTTTTTATGAACATTAAATTCAGAAGTTGAAGGCATGGAGGTTGAACTTCTTTTCCTGTAACTGTGTCTCGTGTCAGACAACGTGATGCAACCCTCTTCAATTAAAGGTGTTAATATTTTGTGCGGCTGTCGGTCCCTGAACAACGCACACACTCACTCACACACACACACACACACACACACACACACACACACACGTTCTCCCTGCTGAGGCATTCTCACCCATTTGGCCTGGGGCCGTATTGGCTTTCTGCAACAACACAAAAGATGAAGCAAAACAAATTCATGGCCAATTAGAAATGTGACAAAACACCACAGAGTCCAGTTTAATGAGGAACAGAGAAACAAACACGGCGCTGCGTCGTGAACCAGGGAATACTGTAGGCCTGTTTTGCTGAGTGTTGGAAGGTGTGAAACCTGTGGAGTTGTTGGGAGTTGCGTCAGGATGTTGTGCACAAAGTTCACTTTCTTCTCTGCACTGTTCTGAACTTAGAGAGGAAGTTTTAAGGCTGAGAAAGATCATGTGTTGGATTATTAAAATGAAGCATCAGTAAATGCATTGTCGGTTATTTGTCCTGTAATTAAAATTCCTTTCAGTGACAAGAGAATTTCAAACTATTCACTTCATGTTTGAAAAGTTTCCGTCCGTCACTGAACAACTATAAATCCCAGAGATCGGATAAAAATGCAAACATTTGATTGTATTTCTACCTTAAAATCCTTAGTAGTATTTAACTGGCCTTCATGATCAATCTGTGGACCCATTTAAAATTAAAAAAAAAAAAAAAACAAGGAATTTAAAGCTAAGAAAAACAAATGTCTTCCAAATCTGGCAGATGTTTTTATATGTTAATCCTTAGAAAGTCTTAATGCGTTCGGTGAAGTTGTCAGAGAGCTAAACTGAGCTGAAGTTAATGACGTGATGGGAAGGCGTCTGATTCGGACTTACTGGAAGCAGGCATTGAATCCAGGTTAGCGGCATGCGGCGCTCATCGCGGAACTATGTGGTTCGTCGGCATGACATGTAGTTCAAACCTGATGAGTCGAACCGTTCGCACACATCCTGCGACCTGAATGTCACTGTGCATTGCATTCTGGACTCGCTGGTTTTAGCATCTTCTCCTGTGACCACAGTCTGTCCAGGTGAAACAGCATTTTCAAAACGTGGGACTGTTCTGAACAACGGGTTACCACTTGAAACTCGCTGCTATACTCTACATGCCCGCATGCTTATGTGGCAGGATGGGAGTGTTTATTGTTGTTCTCAGCCTATTGGCTGGGGGCGCTATAAAAACCCCTCGTATGTCTGTGTCGGCCTCTGGTTCTTGCACTTCCGGGTTGGTGCTGGTTGGTAGCGGTGTTCCATGAGAGCAGGCGAAGGCTAATTCCCCTTCTGATATATGTCGTATTGGTCCTGATGAAAGTTATGCCTTGCAGTATCGCGATGGCTCCGGGGAGCGCGTCAAGCGCATGCCGCAGCAGCTGCAGATCGGGCGCGTGGGTCCCGATGGTCCGGTGCTGGTCTGAGCATTTGTCCCGCTAACGGAAGTAGGAAGCGGTATGTTGTGGTAACTTTCTGTTAATCAACAGGTGTGCAGGCTGTAACAAATCCTTTTCTTATTAGGTTCTGCCCTGTTCGAGCCCCGTTTCCAGTGCAGACACACCACGGCTGTCTTTGTCTTGGTCTTTGTCCGTCCCGGAGCTGCTGTCATGTTGAATGTTACCCTGTGTCGTGTCCTCCTGTTACGGTGGCGTGTTGGTGTGGGCCAGCCCAACCACGCACGGGACTTTGGGACCGAAATGAAGCGCTCGCCTCTCTGTGTACTTCAAAATGATCATTTCACCGAACTCAATTAAGAACAGAATAAATTATTTTCAAAAAGGAACCACTGTACTCCTTTGTTAACCGGTGAACCTGTGTCCTTCTGTGTGACTGGGGAAGCTGAGGAGATTACTACCATCCAAATTGACCAGACGCACCACTCTGTTACACTTATACACAAAGGCACATAATTATCAGTTGTTGAGGCTTTAGCATTATAATCTTATTACATTTGTCTTTTTCTGACTGACAACACATTTAAAAGGTGGACGATACAATTTCACAACACCTCACCCTGATAAAGAGTTTAAATGAGACTGAAGAGCAGCAGGAGTGAACAGAACAAGAGCGTCTCTGTCTGGACTGTTCTACATGTTTCCCATTTCCACTGAAGACTGAAACGTCCAAGTGTGTTGGAAAGAGTCTTGCCTTCTGTGTCATCTCGTCTAGTTTATCCTGGAGAGGATGGCGATAAACTCACTGCCAAGAAAAAGTCACACTGTCACTCCAAATTAAAAAGGCCTGTGGACGCCACGCAGCGCGGCGTTCATGCTTTGTGTTGGCAAAAGGATTGCCGTTCATGGAATTAAAGTTTTACTGTCTGCCAAACTCTTCCCTGCACAGACATGTGCACCTTTTGTCTGCTTACTCTAAAAGGTGTGGTGCATCTCTCTACTACCACCAATTACAGCTGTACTGTCATTACATTGTAGAAATAAAGGTTGGGAGTTTTCCTGGAGGCGTTTCTCTGAGTCTCACTCTGCAGCCACAGCAAAAGGCTCTGGGAGAAGGTTCTTTGCATGAATTAACGTAAACGTTTTGCACACACTCACAGTGAGAATGTTAATTCTGTATTTATAATATAGATGCATCGTTCTGAGAGACACATGCAGGTTTTGCAGGGTTCGTTGAGCCTCGGATGACTTTGACACCGTCGCTCGGCCGTGATCGTCTTTCAGATTTCTGAAGTCTAGAAGCGTCCCTCATGAAGTGCTGGTTTGCTTTCAGGTTTGTATTGTGACTGTTCTCCAGCAGTCACTGCTTGGCCTTTATCAGAGGTGTTCACAGGTAGAGAAGTGTCAACTCTCTCTGTGTTTTGCAAAAGAAGGTATAATTGAAATTAGCTTCATGCAGAAAGTTTGATTTTTGACAAATATTGATATTTTCGTCACGAATACTCTGCAGCACAACAAGGAAAATCTGTTAACTTTTTAAACATAAAGGTGATTGAGGCACTATTTTACCAGTCCAGCCATGTGTCTCTCATGTGGAGGACGAGCCACGTTACAGATAGACCCATATGGTTTGTTTCAGGGCCAGGGTCGATTGTCAAGGGGGCCGATAACAGCAGATTTGCAGTAGTAGTGAAAATACTGGTGTCATTATTTTGAATGCTACAAAGCCTTTCAGGCTTTGTGCTGGATTTTCAGGCTGTTTGTGTTTTATAGGCTAACGAGGGAAAAAGCGAGGGAACTATCTGCCTGTTAGCACTGAAATAATTAGCGTTTGTTTCTTGTGTTCAGTAGGTGAAATGTTTCTCAGTTTAATTTGTTCCAACAACTTCCATGACTGTTGTGTTAACTGTTAGCATGTCAATGAGTTTTCCCATTTGAGCTAGCATTAAGCTAGTGGGAGTTTTTTTCATAATGCATTTTGTGGTTTACTGTGTTTTTTGCCGTCACGTCCGTGCAGAAAGCAGAATTCAGCCTCTACATGATGAATCTGCTGGTCAGAAGGCATATCTCTTCTCTCCAGAGCTTCTTTCACTGACAAAGCTTCTGTCCTCTCCTCTAGGCTCATATATCTATGACTCCACAGGCACTGCGCTGATTGGCTGTTAGCCCTGCCGGCTCTGAGTGTAACCAATCAGATGGTGCTGTGGGCTGGACAAAGCTGGAGGCTGAGTGGAGTCCAGGTTGAGAAATGCGGCAGAAAAAAATAATTCCAGTTTCATATGGATCTCTTATCATCCTTCGGATTAAAAAAAAGGCTGATGCCGGCACATGTCAAAAGGCCGAATATCAGGGTCAATCCCTCCACATACACACCAGTTTGAGCCTAACCTGGCCAAAACATCAGCTAAATTATTTAAATATTATGATATTTAGCATGAGATTGAACTCATGTTTTGTTTTGTTTTTTGTTTTTGATCGAGAAATAATAAAACTTCAATCACTTTTTTTTTTTTTTTTTTTAAATAAATACTAGGGTTTGATGGGTTCTGGCCTGCAGACCTCAGGTTTGACACCATGATGCCCACAGAGCAGGTCAGTCGTCACACTGGCACCGATACTCTGATAGGGAGTGAGTTTACGGAGTCAGGCACCGCGACCGGCCTGACAGGTGTGTGACTCACACTCTCTGACGAAGGCCACAAACAGACGCTCGTCCAGGTGTGATCATCAGAATCCATTGTCAGCGTGGAGCCGGACGGGAACATAACTTCCTCCTGGCAGGAGTCTGTCTGCACACTGGAGGGATAGAAAGAGGTAAAACACAGCTTTTTAAC
The DNA here is from genome assembly GCF_902148845.1 of Salarias fasciatus. Classification (NCBI taxonomy): domain Eukaryota; kingdom Metazoa; phylum Chordata; class Actinopteri; order Blenniiformes; family Blenniidae; genus Salarias; species Salarias fasciatus. Next base: position 25,288,551 of record NC_043759.1, read on the forward strand.
CTTATTCCTTACTCTGGACAGTTATTCTTGATAAATCTTCAAGAAAACCAGAGACATGTTCAGTGACCAGGCGCAGCTCCCAAGGGATGGTTTGATTTATTTAACCTGTTGTTATTGTAGCTCACATGTTTCCTTAAAATCCTTTGACGACGTTGACACTCAGTAATACCCACAGTTCAATACTTTAAAGAACTTGATGAATGCGTTGGTGAGGATGAAGGCAGCAGCAACGATTCCAGCTGATTAATGCGGATTAAATCATTTATTGCTCGAGCAAATCAGAAATATGTGAACTGATTATAATTATTGAGCAGTGAGATAAAACTGTTTGACTGAGCAGCTTGCAGCCATGACGGTGTAATTTGACGCTGTTTCAGCTAAAAGAAGAGAACCCAGAGAAAATCATGACTGTTAAAAGCTAAATCCCCCAAACTCTGGAAGTATTTTCTAAACCACTAAAACAAAATAATAAAAATTGAAAATTAAAAAAAAAAAGAAATAGAAATGAAAACAGAAATAGCAATTTTAGAAATAGAATAAATTACTTTTTTTTTTTTCATTTTTTTACAAACAGTGTATAAATTATCTTCTGCTAAAATATTAAGAGGAGCAGAAAGATCATTCATTCAAAACCACTGCGATGGTTCACAGCACTGATGCATCCTCAGCACACGTGATTTGTTTCAGGAACATAAATTAGCCTTTAAGGCATTTAAAGTGTTTGAATCAGGACTCGGCATCAAGTCTCTAAAGGTCACTTTTCTCGTATTACTACTTTAAAAATAGGTAAAGCTGCATTCTGAACATGGATATCATATTTCCATGAATCATAATGTGTTTAAATAACTGTTTCATCAGCAGATTGCTCTTTACTTAAACTAATCATGAAGTCTTAAATTATCTTTTCCTTGTATCCTGACAGTTTTTGAAAAAGTTTGAGTGATGTGACAAAAACAAAGCGACTAAACAAGCCGAGGAACGTTGCAGTGACCTGCAGAACTGACCATTTTCATGGGCCTGGAACAGATTGATACACACTGCTGCAGCTTCAGTCTGCTGGAAAACCTTCACACTGCTCTCTGGCTCCACCCAGTGGCTCCACGCTGTCATGTCATCATGGAGACAGAGTTCCTCCTGTGCAGAGCGCTGGATTAACGAGTGGACTGCACCATTTTCCGCACATGTAGCATTAAAAGATGCTGAAACGTTCGGTTTGGTTTTGCAGACAGGACTGTGAAGAGAAGCACTGTGGCAGACAAAGCTGGACCGGAAACAAACTCACAACCTCAGCTGGCGCCACGGCTCTGAGGGAGGAAGTGTTTCAGGACTCTGGTATATCAGGTTCTGTTGTTTCTACGACGCTGAGATATTTAAAAAAGAAAAAGTAGGCATATTTCTTTAATTCTTACGATTTGCTTGGTCGCTCGGTGGGCCGAATTGGAGCTTCCTGTGGGACAATATTGGCCCATGGGCCTTATGTTTTACACCCCGTGGTTTAAATCTTAAAATCAAGCAAATGAATACAAAGTCGGCTCATTCAGAAATGTGTCACTTTGTGTAAACTAAAACTTTCCTCGTCTAATATCACAGTTAAATTCATGCAAATATATAATTTCTGAGTGTCCGAACCTTCTGCTTTCATAGAGGGATGGGGGGGGGGGGGTCAGGGGGCACAGTTGGGGGGGGGTCTGACGCCCCTGGTGGCAGAATGTCGTGGCAAAGTGTCATGTTTTCAGCAGGTCTGACATAAATCCAAAAAGAAAATCTGTGTCTGTCCTGTAGGACATGTTTTGACTGTATTTGACACTGAAACCAGAGTCATTACGATGTGATTTGATTGTACCTTTTTGCACAAAGACAAAAGCAAACATTTAAAGTTCTCACACTGGCCGGCATTTGTCTCCTGAAGTTAAATTAGTTTGACTTAAAAACATGTTTTAACATTGTTTTAATTTTTTTTCTGACATGTTTTAATCGCTTGGGAACGTTTGTTTCACTCTGGCTCAGAGCTTCTGTCTTAATAAGACAGTCCTTTAAAATATTTTCATATAGTTTTGTGTTTCTTTTGATGTTCATTTAGACAACCCTCTTCAGAATCTTTTTTATCACAGTAGAAACGCCTGGCTCACGGCACGTAATTCAGCTCGACACAATAACAATTATCAAGAGAAATAAAAGAACAAAGGGAAGCAGTTCAGCTTCCTCGTTCCGAGACAGCATGCCTAACAGCGTCGGGGGGTTTTTCTATTGTTTTCTCCACTCAGTTTGTAACACCTCGTAAAACCTCATAGTAACCTGCTTTATATAACTCCAAGAATGTATCATGTTGTGACGGACCTCAGCTGATTCCCTGGCTCATTTCAAACAGATACGAGCAGGTTTACCTCGAACGCCGTCCACGTGAAGGAAACACGAACTGACCGCGTTTTGTTTTGTTTGTTCAGTTTGTTCTTGGAGACAATCAACAGCGACACGAGGGCGGAATATGAATATTTGTGGTTCAAGTGAAGAATCCGTCTGCTCGTGTGTTAAATGTTAAAGGAAACATACCATCAGACAGGACAAACAGCGTGCCATTAACCGGCTGCGTCCAGGTTTTATTTAGACTGAATTATAATTTCCTGGTAACACCAAGCCCAGCATCTCAGACCAATATGACCTGTTTCCAGCCGCGGAGCTGAACCTAACGCCTGCAGGTGTGTGTTGACTGTGTGTGTGTGTGTGTGTGTGTGTGTGTGTGTGTGTGTGTCAGTGATCAGGATGGCGTTTGGAAAGGCAGCGCTGCACATGGTCCTTCTTCTGGTTGTATGCTACCATCTGGAGGTCCAGGAACACGTTCTGAACGTCTTCTTTAAGGTAAGAATAACGCTAAAGCTGCTGCAGTCAGTGCAGGTGTTATAAAAAGGTTTTTTTTATATATTTTTTTATATTATATATATTTTTTTTATATTCTGGTCTATTTTTATCTTTTCACTTTAAATATGGAAAAACACAGAAAATTGGAAGGTTAAACCATGATTAATGATACCAAAACATTTATTTTTATCATTAAATTTGCTGCCAGTGTAACGGAGGTGAATTTAAAAAATGAGACATGCGGCTTCAAGCACTTTGCCCGTCGTCATGTTTCTGTGGACAAACTCTACAGCTAAAGCAGCTTTTCTTTATTCTTTTTTTTTTTTTCCAGTTAATGGACAGCAGCTCGTCCCTCGTCCGCCCCAGACAGAAACGGGAAAGCGAGTCACTTCTTAACGGTACGTTATAAACACAGCGTTTCCAGTGGTGCCTGAGCTCTTATTGTGGAAACTCATCAGTCCCGTTGTGTCTGTTTCAGCTCTCTCTTCTGAAAATATCACCTACGAGATCCAGGCTGGGGTCAACGTGTCGGACTTGGACACAGTTCGAGACATTTTGAGCAGTTTGACTTTCCCTTTAACATTAAGTGAGATCGGTGTAATTCTCGACATCGAGACCACGACAGGTAAAGGACATGCTTTCATCGACTGACTCCAGTTATTTCGGTGTATCATCACGTCGCCGAGCTGTGAGACTCACGCTGCTGGTGTTTCATCGTCTCCCCCCCAGTGTGTTCCTCGGAGGAGTCGGGATACCGGTGCAGATGTCAGGAGGACTTCGTCTGGCCGCTGGACCGCTGCCAAGTGGACGGCTGTTCCGGTTCCGGTGAAAATCCGTGCCGGTGCCTCACGGTGATTCCCAGAGACGGCCAGTACTGCCAGCGCGCCACAGATCCAGACCCAACAGGTACGGAGCGCCGCCTCGCCGTGTGCCATCATGGGGGGGTCGGGGGTGACGGGTGTTTCATCCACTTTGAAGTACTCCATTACACACATCACTATTTCTTTGTTACTTTTACTTTTTGAAAAAGGCTTCAAAGGTGGAGCTTTCTTTACTGTAAAACACTCCGACTCCGTCTCCATGGGAACAGGAGGAAGTGGGGGAAACAGTAGTTCTGCACACGCTCAGTAGACGGACAGTAAGAGAGTCACGACTGCCAGTCCACATTCTCCTGGTCCTCATCCGGGTTATCCTATTCCTGGTACTGGTCCCAGTCCAGATTCTCCTAGTCCTCGTCCTGATCTATATCCTCCCGGCCCTGGTTCTGGTCCTTGTCCTGGTGCTGGTCCTGGTCCTGGTCCTTATTCTCCTGGTCCTAGTCCTGGTCAATATTCTGCTGATCATTGTCCCAGCACATATTCTTCTGGCCCTGGTCCTGGTCCTGGTCCTGGTCCTGGTCCAGTTTGCCAGTTTTGCCAACAAACCTCCAGAACGTCAGCGTTTGACTCGTTGGCATGAAGAAAAATCGACAGCAAAATTCAAGCTGAAAATGTTGATGAGGGACTGGAGAGAAGCAGGGAAATGACCACAGAAGGATTATCACTCGGTCCGTCTGGACATTGACATGTTCTTATAAACCACGTGTGACGAAGAAGTATTGTATGACATTGTGCTGAATGCCCGGTATATAAAGGTATTCTGCATTATTACTGATGGATGTTGGCATCTGAACACAAGACAAAGAAAAACTCTTGGTGTGCATTAAGGATATTTAAAGAAACTGGAAGTTTTGTTATAGGCTATTCATCCCAACTCCAGTCTGAGAGGACGGCTCGGTGCCTGCACTTGGAATAATTAATCATTTTTGGCGCAGTGCCAGAAACGCATAGCGTGACACACACCCTGTGGAGTTTCGGGAAGTTTTCACTCTCCTGCATCGAGGAACTTCATTATGATTTTGAGTTATGACTCATTAAATGTCATTTTATAGGTGGGAAACTGGCCAAGCCGTGTTGATTGACACTATTGTACTTTGGGCTTTTATTAGCCGCACCTTGTTTTACAAGCAAACACCTGCAGGAACATCAGATTGACTGATGTTAACTTTCGTTTTGAAACTTTTCATTTGCAGCATTGAACCTGTTGCAACCTTCAAACAAGAGAACATTCATGTGTTTCACATCAAAAATCTCTGAGTTACAAACCTGAATATTTTTCTCTGTTCTTGTGTCATTTTGACTGTAATGTTTCACTAGTGCAAATGCAAGTTTGACTGACAACCATGTGTTTGTCAATGAGTCCCGGTCACTCTTTCTTTACCATGCTTGTCTCCACTTTTGTTTTCTTCCTAGACCCAGTAAACTTTGACCTAGTGGTGCAGGTGCGAATCGCAGCTTCCAGTGTGACACCAGATTTAATTGACAGCATCAGGAGAGCTGTGGAGAACACGGAGGTTCCCCTCCCGATCGCACGTTCCATCAACCTGACAAGCATAGATCTAACCACAGGTGAGGCATCCATTGTCACACTTCTTTTTTTTGTTTGTTTTTCCTGCTTGTTTTGTTAGTAATTGTTTCCATGTTCTGAACTGTCTAAAACAGTGTGCGATGACGTGTTTGAAGACCTGCGGTGTGAATGTGAGCCGGGCTTTGCGTGGCCTCCTGTTAAATGTGAGTCCAGCCGTTGCAGCGCCGTCAACTGCAGCACCTGCAGCTGCATCAGAGGACTTCCTGGAGACGGGACGATCTGTGAACCCTTCCAAGGTGAGCAAGTTCTGCTTCTGACAAATATCACTGTGTTCTCTCGATCCTCAAAACACTTCAGTCCCCTGTGCTGATCCACAGACATCGCCGTGTGCCCAAATTCTACAACGACAACAACATCAGCAATAAATCCCACAACAACAACTGGAGTAATAAATCCCACCACTGAAACTGTGGAAATCACGCTGGAACGAGACTTTGATGAGGATTTTATTCAAGAGAATTCTGAAACAATAAGCAATATTGTAAGTCTTGATGCTGTTTCTGTTTGATATGCTCAGTTTTTTACTACAATGGTGACTCAGTGTAATATCATAAATGTGGATCATGATAATCTGTGACTTCACAGATTCAACGTCAAGCTCGTGAACATATTACAGGTCTGATCTCAGTGACCTCGCCTGGATTCAGGTACGTGACACACACACACACACACACACACACACACACACACACACACACACACACACACACACACACACACGCATATTATTTCTGACAGAGGTGTCAAACTCATTTTACTTGAGTGGCCACATTCAGTCCAATTTCATCCCAAGTGAGTTGGGAAAGTAGAGCAGGACCACAGTAACCTTTCAATTAAATTAAAATATCACAGTTTTTTGTTCTTGTAGTGTTGAGTATGCATGATGAAAATCTTTATATTTTCTCAAACTCAAACAATTACTGCAGAACATTACCACTATCAACATAAAACCAACACATTTTAACGATACCTCCAACTCCGAAATACAGTGCAACGTATAGAAAACATTGTGCATGATTTTCCAAATGGTTTGAGGCCAGTCGGTTGAATCTTTCATGGCAGAATCTTTTATGGCAGTGATATTTCAGCTCAGGTTTCAGTGCTGAGTTGTGTTCTGAAGAAATGTATTAATTACATCAGTCTCTGTTTCAGAACACTGTTTTCATGGCTTTGTTAAATCCCTGCTCTGTGTGAAGTCGCTGTTTAGCAACGTCTTCGTATGAGATTAAAATTTAGCAGTGTCATGTTTCCAGAGCATCTGCAACACATCTGTAACTGGAAAACAAGATGAACATACTGACCAAGATGACTTGGTCATTATGTCTCCTTACTCTGCTGGTCTGCAGCAGTTATTGAGAGTTTGCTCTGAGTATGGACAGCAATATGACATCAAATTTAACTCTAAAAAGAGCGTGGTGATGATAGTGAGAGCCAAAGGGCACCTAAAGGCTGTGTTTCCTGTTTTTCATCTGGCTGGAGGTGACCTAGAGGTGGTTGACAAGGTCAAATATCTCGGTCACATTATCAGTGATGACCTGAGCGATGACAGTGATATCCAGAGGCAGTACTGCAAACTGTACGCACAGGCTAACATGTTGGCACGAAAGTTTCATATGTGCACTAACAATGTTAAGGTGGCCCTGTTTAAAGCCTACTGCACCTCTCTCCATACTGCCCATTTGTGGTGCAGCTACAGTAACAGTAAATACAAGAAGTTGCAGGTGGCTTATAATGATGCACTTCGGATTCTATTGAAGGTGCCTCGATGGGCCAGGGGCAGTTTGTTATTTGTACAAAATAATGTGCCTTACATTGAATGTTGTTATTAGAAAATGTATGTATTCTTTTATGCAGTGTCTTGATGCCTCAGAAAATGGTATTGTGAATGTGTTAACACAGCCTAAGAAGAGCAGTGTCCGTTTTACTTCTACTCTCTGGAAGCACTGGAGATATTGTTTGTATGGACTCTAGTTATTATATTTGTGTTGTATGTGTAATGTCTTTTGTCAGTTTCTGTGTTTTTTTCTTTTTAATATGGACCCTTTGTGTCTGAAATAAAGATCGATTTGATTTGATTTGAATAGAGAAGGGTGGCTGGTCTGTGATGAGATTTCACGTTGTCCTTGCAGGAGGGGAAGCACCATCATCTCCTTTAACGTCACAGCTCCTGATATCAGTGAGGAGGAGCTGCAAGCACTAAAAACAGGATTATTCAACGAGCTGTCGGAACGATATCCTGTAGTATTTGACAGTAAGACACTCTTATGCCTTGGTGATTTTTGTTTTTGGTAGATTTGGCCGTTTATACTGTTTCATCAAATTAATGATAAAAGATCAATTATTGCATAATAATTGTCTGATATTGTTTCAATCTTTTAAAGGTCCACGGGATTTGCAGATTGATCCACCCGGCGATGTATTTTTTAGCAGTAATATCACATTGATATGTGGCCCTACCCCAGAAGAACTAAATTTTGGTGCCATTGACAGTGTTGAGTGGATCCGAGACGGCGTGCCTATTGCTGATGTTCCCAACATTATTTCTTCAACTGTGGATGGAAAGGGAGTGTTGACTTTGTCTAACATTCTCCCTACAGATGACGGTGAGACAAACATTGCTTTGGCACAAAACAGGAACTTAATTTTAGGTTGAAATCTATGAATTTATAATGAAATATAACGCTGTGGTAGTTATTTTCATAACTGTTCTCCGAATGAAATGACATGGATGCATGATAAGTGAATCAAATTTAGTTGTATTTTATCCCTCCTGACCGCCAAGAGGCGTTGCTGAAAGCACAGAATGTTACCATCACACATGTGCAGTTCGACCATGTATACCAACAACGTTACTTTTGACCCCTGGGTTATCCACGAGGATATAAGTTCCTGTGTCCAACCTCAGGTCTGGTTCTGGTTTTTTTTGTTGGTATCACTCAAGACTGCTTTTCCACGTCCTGGGCCACCCTGAGGAGAGTGGTCCTGGATGAGATAGTTGCCACTACCTCCTGGACTGGCACCCAACACTTTTTCCAGGTTTTACAGCTTAAACATGCCCCTTCCCCAGCCACTGATCGTGGTCGTGGGCCCTGTAAGGGCTTCTCAGTGAAACTGGTCTCTGGGATTCCTTGTGACTAAGTTGGGATACGTCATTCTGTGCTTTCTGCATCGCCTTCTGGCAGTCAGTAGGGATGAAATAGAATGACAATTACAAATGTAACTACGGTTCTATGAATCCCAGATGACCACCAGAGTGCTCTGTCACTCAGAATCCTCGTGATCACGAGAAGATTCTGCAGGAAATGAATCTGGGTTTGATACCGGAACTTATAGCTTTCTAACCTCACCCAGGGGTCACAAGTGGCATTGTTGATATACATATTGCAACTGTGCATGCATGAAGAAAACATTCTGTGCTTTCAGCACTGCCCTCTGGTGGTTAATTGGAATTCATAGAACCAGTTACATTCATAACTTTTGTTTGATGTTGTTGTTTGTTCTTTATGATTGTCATCTTGCTGATGCAACAATGAAAATGTCCATCTTGTGGGACAAATAAATGATGATCAATTTAATCTAAGGAATGGCAGAAATGACAGGTTAGAATTCTTCAAATAGGTTGAACTTTGAAAGCACTGCAACGCTGTCTTTGTAGAAACACACTGATCCTACAAACGAGCCTAACTTGGCCACCTGTCCATTTTCTTGGCGTCATTACAAAAACAAACAGCAGCACCCACGAGTGTCCCAACAAAGAAAGTGCATCTTTTTCAGTGTTTCTGCCATTTCTGTGTGAATGGATGTCATTTTCAGAATGCTGTTTTGTCACTTTTCTGACAGAAAACTCAAAAACGAGTGCAACGTGAAGTGTAATAAATGTGTATTCTCTTGAAAGGTTGTGCTGCAGATGGCGTCAAATTGACAGCACTACTCCACCTCAGATTAAGTTCTCCTTGTCACACTATAATAAATAAATCTTTCATTCCAGGGGAATATGAATGTCTGATGAGAAATGAAAACGGTTCATTTTTTCGTCAGAAAAAAGTGATTTTGGAAGTTCTCGATAAGCCTGTGATTCACGTAACACCACTCACACAAACAGTGAGATGCGACAATGGCACTGTAGAACTGAGGTGCTCTGTCGAAGGCAATTACACAGTTTTGTTCACAGGATTGGAAAATCAAGGTAAGCTATACATTTTTTAAATTTAGTTGTAAAATACGAAATGTTCAAACAATGCCCACGTTATATGTGCATAATACAATGTTATGTGTGATTTGAAATTTGTTATTCATACCTTTCTTTGTGTAGAAGCTGCTCAGAGCATCACGAGTGAGATTGATGTCCCTGAGGATTGTACAGCAGGAAGCCAAACATTTATCTGTTCATTAGCTCCCCATCGACAATTCAGTCAAACCATAACATTAAGATTTACCAGAAGTGGTGAGTACTGATCAACTACAAGAAAATTCTATTAAATGACAGATACTTTTTTTTTTTTTTTTTTTTTTTTTTGATAGATTTATGATTAAAGCGACTGTGTTTTCCTTCTAGAGATTGTCTGTGACGACAGAGATGATGACAACGAGTTTGGAACGGCAGCTTTAAACGATACGGTCGCAGCAAGCTGCAACAACGGCAGCGTGGGAGAAATAACAGCAGTGTGTCGACAGAATGGTAATTTTGAAGACCGACAAGATAACTGTGTCCTGGCACCCATTCAGAGACTGCTCGATTGGTCAGAGGTGAGTTGAGCAAACACTGACGAAATGAAATGAAATGAAATGATTGACGTGGAATACTGATCTCCCCTCCCTCCTGTCCTCATTGCAGTTGCTGACTAACCTGACACTGCCAGTGTTCTTGGAAGAACTCAGCAATGTCACCGTCGAACTCCAGTTTGATGTGGCTCAATCCCCTACAACCATCATTGCCATTGTTAAAATCCTCAACAATGTTGCCGCTGTAGCACGAACGACTGTTTTAAATGAAACATTAATGGAGGTATGTCAGTTAAAACATTTTGGACAGAAGGAATATTTAGGTAAAAGAAGGCTTTTGTTTTCCCTTTTGGGATTCTTAAACCTGGATTGTTTTTTTATTTTATGGCAGAAGTCTCCCTTTATTCAGTTTGAATCATAATGGGCCATTTTCACAGCTTCACTACTTCCTGAAATTAACTGTGCACATTCATTTCCTTTCTTGCATTATTGGCCAAACTGATTAATCCAGGTGTGTCTGGTTTAGACTGCTGCAACAAGACACACCTGGATTAATCATTTTGGCCAATAATGCAAGAAAGGAAATGAATGTGCACAGTTAATTTCAGGAAGTAGTGAAGCTGTGAAAATGGCCCATTGACCATGCTTCAAACGACATGTGAACACTTGGACAAAAGAAAACAGGAAGATTTGACTGACATCTATTATCGAGTCAAAACACTCCTTTTCATATATCCATACCATGTCGAGCTCAAACGCGTGTCAGTGCACCAAAACCAGAGATTGGTTTCTCCCAATGTACTGCCACTGAGTCCACCATGAGCCAACCATGTTGTGTTTCCCCTCAATTACAGACAGAGCATCTGAGAAACGTTCTACTCTGGGAGCTTTTTTCAAAAAGTAGTTTTTTTCTGTGATTCCCAGAACCGTTCTCATGTTGACAGAAATGCAACGACGCCTACGAGAGTTCCTTCAACGTTTCACTATGTCCACACAATTATTCCTCTGAAATTTCCACATTCTAAATGAATATATTCTTGTTACTGATGTTCATTGTTTCTGTTATTTCAGGATGTCCTTTTAACCGCCGGCGTTCTCACCATAGACGAAGCGAGGGAATCATGGAGATCGTTGTACGATGTCACCGTCAACTCCACGGAAACTAATTTCCCTGGAAGAAGTGCCTTTGAAAGAAGATTGTCAAACATCATCAGCTTCGTGCAACAGTTCTTTGCAACAAGGATATCAGAAATCCTCAGCGTTAGCTTCTTGCTTCTGCAGTCTCTTGAGACGATAACAACCCGTGTAGTTAATGAGACTTTGAATTTTCCCACACCTCTGATTCTCTTCAACAAAACTGAGGAGAGAGGCTTTTTTAACCTTGAAACTAACCTCACAGAGATCGACATTCCAGAAGTAAATGGATTCGTCACTGCGATTACATTCATCTCCATGGATAATGTGCTTCCTGCGAGAGACGAGGCTAATTCATCATCAAAGTTTATCAATGGCAGGGTCGTGCTCATACAGTCCACTGACACCTTCGACAATATTTCGTTCACCTATGAATGTCTGAATCAGTCACTGGAGAACCCTGAGTGTGTCTTCTGGAACTTCATCCTGTTTGATGGTCTGGGCGGATGGGACGACGAAGGCTGCCAGTTTGTACGGAGAGAGAACAACACTTTCACCTGTACCTGCGACCATCTCACCTCCTTCTCCATGCTGATGTCACCTGGGACTCCAGGCAACAACGGTGTGATTAACATACCCTTCATTGGACTTTGTATTTCCCTGATATCCTTGATCTCATGTCTTATTATTGAAGCTGTTGTTTGGAGAAAGATCAGGACCAGCCGCCTTTCCTACTTGCTCCACGTTGCCATTGTTAACATCGCCGTGTTAACAGTGGCATTTGGCATTTGGTTGATCGTTGCGTTGACCATTCCAAATCACAGTAACGTTCCTGTTTGCATTGCAGCCACATTTTTAGTACATTTTTTTCTACCTTGCCCTCTTTTTCAGGATGCTTGTCTCGGCTCTACTGCTGCTCTATCGGACAGTCGATGTTTAACTGTTCTTTTCAGTTTTAGGCCCATCTCCAAGCTGCCTTTTAGTTCCAAAATCTTGCAGACGGTTGTCCCCTGACAATTTAGGCTGTACCTGGATGAAAGCAGTATCCTGGCGGGTTTTTCCGTTCAATTTTAAAATCTTGCACAGTACCGAGCCAGGATGGCTCAGGGCTTGTAATAATGTCTACCTGGTCAATGATTCTGGTGACCACATGGTTCTAATTCTGCCGCATTCGGCACAGAGGACCACGACATCCTGATAGCCCGACTTCAGCACCTGCTGGGTGTTAGTGGTTGGGCACTCGCATGGTTTAGGTCCTATCTGGCAGACAGAACCATATGCATCATTCTTGCTGGCGCGGAATCCTCATCGGCTTCTGTCATTTATTAGACCCTCCAGAAAAACGCGATTATGTGATCGCATGAATTCACGCATAAATCACCCTTTTGCCGCTGATTATGCAGGGGCCACATATTTTCCAAAAGGGCGCATAATTCCCGCAATAATCTTATATTTACCACGAAAAAAAGAGAAATGATCTCGCTTGAAGTGCTGTGACGTTCAATGAACGGGTTGTTCATTTGAACGCGTTCTTTTAAGTGAATGATGAGCGCCGGATCACAGCTGTCTGAGAACAGTTCCTTTGTGCAAATAGTCCACGTTTCCGTCACGTGTCTCCTGAGTGTCTCCTGAGTCCAGCTGTCTCCGCTGCCTTCATGCGAACGACCGAGTTTCAGTTTTCCGCCGCTCGCTCCAGTCACCTGAACGCAGCAGCTAACTAGCGGAGGAGAAGTATCCAGAAACTGGAGAGGGGCCGGTGTTTTGGAAGAACTGGTTTCCCTACTAACTGGCGACTGGGTTTCTTTTACGTCCCTTGTTGCTGATAGATGTTAAAAACCAGACAAAAAGCCGTGTCCGACCTTTAATTAGTCTGATTTCAACATTCGCTGCTACTAGCAGCAGCAGCAGGAAGTGCTAAAGGAAGTCAGTCACCAGTTAACAAGGAAACCAGTTCATTTGAAACACCGTATTGACGACTGTCTTTCGCAATTGCACACACACACACACACACACACACACACACACACACACACACACACATTATCACAGGTTTTAGCAATTGTGTGTGTGTGTGTGTGTGTGTGTGTGTGTGTGTGTGTGTGCGTGTGTGTGTGTGTTCCATTGAAGAGCATTGGTGAGTAACAATTTAAGATAAATAACGAACTAATATAAAACTAGAATTTAGCACTCAGAGAGCGCAGACCTCCGCCACAGGTGAAATCAGTCACTAACAACAATACGAACACCATATATAAATATCAGTAAACAGATGTACACAAACCCTGTCATCAATTTAAGACGTAGTACTGAGGCCCTCTGCTGGATAGCTACAGTACTACACTGGTCAAATGAAAGTCGTCATCCTAACATAACTCAGCAATTAAAAAAACAACACAATGACGGACATGCAGAGATGCATAACAAAGGAAACAAACAGTCCAACATCGGGTGAAATCACTTACAGACGAAGCTCTGATCAAGTTTAGAAGAGAAGTCAACTTGTGGCGATTTTGTCCTGCTGCTGCGCGACTGTTCCGTCCGTGAAACAGGTCCGACGAGAAACTAAAACTAAAGTTCCACTGGGCGGTACACCCTATCGGTCAATGATAAAGAATCCTTTGAAGAATTCATGATGATCCGGATCATCACCAAAATTTAATGGATTCTAAGTTAGCCCAAGACCCACCTTTCCACAAAGTTTCATTGCAATCCGTCCATTACTTTTTCCATGATCTTGCTAACAAACCAACCAACAAACCAACCAACAAACCGACCAACAAACCGACGTGATTACATAACCTCCTGGCGGAGGCAATGAATGTGATTTAATGGTGTGTGCGTGTGTGTGTGTGTGTGTGTGTGTGTGTGTGTGTGTGTGTGTGTGTGTGTGTATGTGCACGCGTGTGTGTGCGTGGGAGAGAGAGAGAGAGAGAGAGAGAGTGGGTAACCTACATATCTGGCATCCTTTCGCATATTTCACAGCATACTTCATAACTGTCTGCAATTTCACCGCATAAAATGGCATAAAAAACCCACATATTCGTTTGCATAATCAAGCATTTTAGCACGCATAATCTAGGATTTAGGTACGCATAATCAAGAATTTTTGCTCGCGTTTTTCTGGAGGGTCTAATTTATGGAGTTCCACAGGGCTCCTTATTAGGCCCTTTGCTTTTTTTCTCTGTACCTGTTACCACTGGGGTCCATCCTATTGAGGGCCCTCCTCTGCTATGCTGACGATACCCAGCTGTGTTTTCCATTCAGGTAAAACCAAGCCTTCACTGAGGCCTCTGTTTCAAAATCTTGAAGACATTCAGGCCTGGATGGCATTGAACATTTTAAATTTTAATGAAAAAAAATAACATGGGATACTGTGTGGCCCCACTGGCTCCCGTGGCCTCCTGTGCATTTAGATTTTCTTGCCCGGGTTCAGCACTTTATTGCCATAATGGTTGTTCTAAAGTGCTTTTTAAATAGAGTTGAGTTGAGTTTAGGAAATGTTCATCATTTTGGGCAGAGTACAAAAAACACAGCATGACACACATCCTGTGGAGTTACAAGAAGTTTTCACTCTCCTGCATCAACAGACTTTGTTATAACTTCAAGCTGTGACTCATGAAGAACACGAAAGGACATCAGACTGGTTGATTTTTGCTGTCCAACTTCTGTCACTGCAGAGAGAATTTAAGTCATTTGCAGCATTTCACTTGGCGCATTGCAGCTGAATCTTCTTTTTAAACAAGAGAATGTTCACGTGTTTCAAATCGAAAATCTTTGAGTGACAAATCTGAATATTTTTCTCTGTTCTTGTGTCATTTTGACTGCAATGTTTCACTAGTGCAAATGCAAGTTTGACTGACAACCATGTGTTTGTCAATGAGTCCCGGTCGCTCTTTCTTTACCATGCTTGTCTCCACTTTTGTTTTCTTCCTAGACCCAGTAAACTTTGACTTAGTGGTGCAGGTGCGAATCGCAGCTTCCAGTGTGACACCAGATTTAATTGACAGCATCAGGAGAGCTGTGGAGAACACGGAGGTTCCCCTCCCGATTGCACGTTCCATCAACTTGACAGGCATAGATCTAACCACAGGTGAGACATCCATTGTCACACATTTTTTTTTTTGTTTTGTTTGTAATCGTTTCTTTTCCATGTTCTGAACTGTCTAAAACAGTGTGCAATGAAGACGTGTTTGATGACGTGTTTGAAGACCTGCGGTGTGAATGTGAGCCGGGCTTTGCGTGGCCTCCTGTTAAATGTGAGTCCAGCCGTTGCAGTGCCGTCAACTGCAGCACCTGCAGCTGCATCAGAGGACTTCCTGGAGACGGGACGATCTGTGAACCCTTCCAAGGTGAGCTAGTTCTGCTTCTGACAAATATCACTGTGCCCTTTCGATCCTCAAAACACTTCAGTCCCCTGTGTTGATCCACAGACATCGCCGTGTGCCCAAGTTCTACAACGACAACAACAACATCAACAATAAATCCCACCACTGAAACAGTGGAAATCACGCTGGAACGAGACTTTGATGAGGAGTTTAATCAAGAGAATTCTGAAATAATAACAAATATTGTAAGTCTTGATGCTGTTTCTGTTTGATATGCTCAGTTTTTTACTGCAATGGTGACTCAGTGTAATATCATAAATGTGGATCATGATAATCTGTGACTTCACAGATTCAACGTCAAGCTCGAGAACATATTACAGGTCTGATCTCAGTGACCTCGCCTGGATTCAGGTACGTCACACACACACATGCACATATTACAGTTTTTTGTTCTTGTAGTGATGAGTATACATGATGAAAGTCTTTATATTTTCTCAAACTCAATTACTGAAGAACATAACTACGATCAGCATGAAACCAACACATTTTCATGACACCTTCAACTGAAAAAAATACAGTGTGAAGTTCAGAAAACATTCTGCATGATTTTCCAAATGGTTTGAGGTCAGTCTGTTGAATCTTTCATGGCAGAGTCTCTGGTATGTCAGCTCAGGTTTCAGTGCTGTGTTGTGTTCCAAAGAAATGCATTTAAAATTCAGTGTATTCCTTATAATTTTTGCCATTTGTTTTTGTGGTTTGGCCGGAATGGAGCCACGAGTGGGCCGGTTTTGGCCCATCGGCCTTATGTCCGACACCCCTGCTCCAGCACTACCAGCAGATTTTAGAGAACCGTCATTGGTTTTGTTTAATTCACTGTGTTCCGTGTGAAGTCACCACAGGAACAGAAGCAATGTCTTTGTATGAGAGTAAGGTTTGGCAGCATCATGTTTCCAGAGCATCTGCAACACATCTGTAACTGGGAAAAAAGATGAATAGAGAAGGGTGGCTGGTCCGTCATGAGATTTCACATTTTCCTTGCAGGAGGGGAACCACCATCATCTCCTTTAACGTCACAGCTCCTGATATCAGTGAGGAGGAGCTGCAAGCACTAAAAACAGGATTATTCAACGAGCTGTCGGAACTATATCCTGTAGTATTTGACAGTAAGACACCCTTATACCTTGATGATTTTTGTTTTTGATAGATTTGGCCATTTATTCTGTTTCATCAAATTAATGATAAAAGATCAATTATTGCATAGTAATTGTCTGATATTGTTTCAATCTTTTAAAGGTCCACGGGATTTGCAAATTGATCCACCCGGCGATGTATTTTTTAGCAGTAATATCTCATTGATATGTGGCCCTCCCCCAGAAGAACTAAATTTTGGTGCCATTGACAGTGTTGAGTGGATCCGGGACGGCGTGCCTATTGCTGATGTTCCCAACATTATTTCTTCAACTGTGGATGGAAAGGGAGTGTTGACTTTGTCTAACATTCTCCCTACAGATGACGGTGAGACAAACATTGCTTTGGCACAAAACAGGGATTTAATTTGAGGTTGAAATCTATGAATTTATAATGAAATATAACGCTGTGGTAGTTATTTTCATAACTGTCTCTCCAAATGAAATGGCATGGATACATAATGAGTGAATCAAATGTAGTTCTGTGTCATCCCTCCTGACCTCCAGGAGGCGATGCTGAAAGCACAGAATGTTACGTTTACTCATGTGCAGCTTAAAAAGAAAAAGGATTCCGGACCGGTGAGCATTGCAGCCAGTGTTACTACTGTTGCTGATGAAAATGCATCGGTCCTGCCTGCGCAGAGGGAGCCACCCTGCAGCCAATCCCTCTCCTGAGCATGGCCCCAGCTGGAACTTACATGTTTGATAGTCTCGCGTCTGCTGTGTTGGCGGGGAATGGCCACTTCCCTCAGCTTATCGCACTACCGTTGTTTTCTGACCTTCTGCGCGCACCTCCCCGTCCCGGTGGGGACTATGACGGCAGAAGGAAGAGGGATCAGCTGTTCCCTCTCCCAGGCAGAGCTTTAGCTACTAGCTTGGTGATCTACATCTGCTGTGTAGCCCCGTCCCTCAGTTTACCACAGATAGGAAGTGTCATTCGGAAAAGAGAGCCGGGTGTACAGGAATGGACAGTTCTCACTATTGCGCTGCCTCAGTGACCCGGCAAAAGCATTAGCAGTGGACCAAGAGCTTTCCACCCTTTGGAGCAGTCGAGGCTGTGAATCCTGTAGTGAATCCTGGAAGGTTAGACTCAACCTATTTCCTCGTGCCAAAGAGACCTGGCGGATACCACCCGATACTGGACCTAAGGGGACTCAACCGCTAGTTGAAGGATGCTGATGGTGAAGGAGGTCTTGCAAACCATCACTCAGGGTGAGTGGTTCACATCAGTAGATCTGAGGGACGCCTACTATCACGTCCCGATTGCACCTCAGGTGGTTCATACGGTATGTCTATGTGGGCTGTAGGGGCCACTAGCAGTTCTAGGTGCTTGCTTTCAGGTTCACCCTTATGCATTTTAAATGCTCTTGTACCTGGACGACTGACTGATTTGTGCACCATCATCTGCACAGATGGTTCAGGATTCTCCAGGCTCCTTCCCCAAGTGGATCAGTGGGACTTGAGAGTCATTCTTCTGAAGCCCTGCCTGGATCAGTCTAGGAGAGTGACTTTTATTGGAAATTATTGGGATCTCGTAGGGTGGACGATGCTCCTTGCTTTGTTCCAAGAATAAGGAACAAAGCAATCTTGTTGAATGAACTTTACCTCACTTTCCTGTGCCTGCCAGGCAAGCTGACGTCAATAACAGCTGTGGGGACCACAGCTGTTATTGACGTCAGCTTGCCTGGCAGTCTTTCAGAGAGGGGCGCCGTCTGGAAGCACAGGGCAGTTCGTCGACTGTGGTCGGTGCAAGACAACCCGGATCATATATCAATGAGTTGGCGCTGTGGGCAGTGCACTTGGCCATTTAAACAGTTCTTTCCATACCTGAGAGAACTGCAGATACTCGTACAGTCAGGAGACACCTCGGCCATCTTCCACATCAAGCACCAGAGCGGCACAAGGTCCACTCGGCTGCTGCAGGTCTCTCAGCAACTGCTCAGGTGGGCAGCCCCCCCGTCAGGCCAGTCTTCAGGCCATGTTTCTAACAGGGGACCTGAATCAGCCGGCAGACTCCCTCTCCCGTCGGAGTCCCCCATCAGGGAGTCGTCCCTCCACCAAGAGGTGGCACGCACAATCTGGGGTCGTGTCTTTGCCTCAGAGGAGACGACCCTCTGTCTGTTTGCTTTGGTTTTGCGTGAGGAAAACCACCAGCCCTCTGGGCCAGGACACACTGGCTACTGCTGGTGGCTCCATTCTGGCCAGCACAGACATGGTTTCCCCTGCTTTGCTGCAGGCGATACTCTGTGGCCAAATGTCTCTTTTGTAATGAAGGTGCTGTTGGGTTTGCGTTCGAATCAGTCTGCAAGACTCATCTCATTTGATTCTCCATCGGGCAGTCCTGGAGGCAGGGCAGAGCTCCTGTGCCCAGTCAGAACTCTGAGATGCTACATGGGCGGAACCACATATGTCAAAAAGCTGTTTGTCTACTGTGGAAGCCCTAATAAGGGCTCTGCTCTCTCCATGCAGCACCTATCCCACTGGGTTGTGGATGCCTTTCGCTGCTCTTACCAGACAGTGGGCCGCCCTCTGCCACTGGGCATATCCTGCCGCTCCACCAGAGCGGTGTCCATGTCCTGGGCCACCCTGAGGGGATTACTCCTGGATGAGATATTTGGCACTACCTCCTGTAAGGTGCCCAGCACTTTTTCCAGATTTTACATCTTGAAGCTCGTGTCCGGAGTTTTGAAACAAGGAGAGTTTCTTTTAATCCAATGTCTCAAGGTTAAGTCCTCCCTCTGCTTTCGTGAGCAACCCTTTAATTGTGCACGCACATTATCTGTCGGGTGAAAATGAGAGCCTCTGAGTCCTACAGCATCCTACATGTTTAGCTGTTTAAAGTGGATGTTCAGCAGACAATGGATACATCTGAGGTAAGCGGGGTGGCTGCTACAAAGCTAACTCACCTCTGCCTGGGCGAGTGCGCGTGCTCTCTGGCACAAGTTGATTGACAGCATGACAAAGCGGAAGCTCAAAATCTATTGGTTGAAGCTTACCGGCGTTTTTTCAGATAATATGGGGGTCTCTGAGAGGAAGGCGGGGCTCATAAATAATTTTTTATATTGCTTTATGCTAATATTAAATTATAGTATCGAACCAGACAAACACATTTAAGCTCTGTTAAAAAATGATACATACATTGGAAACGAACGGAAACTCCGGACACGAGCTTTAAGTGAGGCCACTCCCCAGCCACTGTTCGTGGTCCTGGGCCCTGTAGAGGCTTCTCAGTGAGGTCATTCTGTGAGTGACGTCATTCTGTGCTTTCTGCACTGCCTTCTAGTGGTCAGTAGGGATGTAATAGAACAACAGTTACAAATGTAACTACGGTTCTATAAATACCGGTTGACCACCGAGTGCTCTGTCACTCAGAAAATGTGATCATACGAGAATATTCTGAAGAAACCGAACCTGGGTTTGACAGGAACATATAACTTTCTAGGCTCACCCATCAGTCACAAGTGACATTGTTGGTATTCATACTCGAACTGCGCATGCATGAAGAAACCATTCTGTGCTTTCATCACTGCCTTCTGGCAGTTATTTGAAATTCACAGAACCGTAGTTACATTTGTAACTTTACTTTGATGTTAATTTTTGTTCTTCAAGATTTTCATCTTTGCTGACGCAACAATGGAAATGTTCCAATTGTGGCACGAGTAAAGAATTAAATAAGGAATGACAGAAATGAGGATGGACTGGGATTCTTTAATAGAACAAAACCATCATAAATAAAAATGTTCCACCTGTGCTGTTGGATCAGAACTGGGTCAACATTTTTGTTGAGTGTCTATTTACAAAGCAACTGAAAAACCAACTTTTTGAAAACAGTTTCTGCACATGCTCAGTAGATGTCATAACTCCCAGTCCAGATTCTCCTGGACCTTGTAGTTTCAGAGTTGACGTGACAGTAATAACAATCCAACTGGTTCATCTGTCTATTTCATTGTTACAAAAACAAACAACAGCACTCACAAGTGGCCCAACATGAAAACTACATTCTTTTCCGTGTTTCTGCCTTTTCTGTGTGAATGGATGTCATTTTAACAACATTGCTGTGCAACTGCTAAACTTTTCTGATAGCAAAACTTAAAAAATGTGTGAAGCGTGGCGTGCAATGTGTTTTAACTTGAAAGGTTGTGCTGCAGACGGCGTCAAATTGACAGCACTACTCCACCCTAGATTAAGTTCTCCTTGTCACACTATAATAAAGAAATCTTTCATTCCAGGGGAATATGAATGTCTGATGAGAAATGAAAACAGTTCATTTTTTCGTCAGAAAAAAGTGATTTTGGAAGTTCTCGATAAGCCTGTGATTCACGTAACACCACTCACACAAACAGTGAGATGCGACAATGGCACTGTAGAACTGAGGTGCTCTGTCGAAGGCAACTTCACAGTTTTGTTCACAGGATTGGAAAATCAAGGTAAGCTATACATTTTTTAAATTTAGTTGTAAAATACGAAATGTTCAAACAATGCCCACGTTATATGTGCATAATACAATGTTATATGTGATTTGAAATTTGTTATTCATACCTTTCTTTGTGTAGAAGCTGCTCAGAGCATCACGAGTGAGATTGATGTCCCTGAGGATTGTACAGCAGGAAGCCAAACATTTATCTGTTCATTAGCTCCCCATCGACAATTCAGTCAAACCATAACATTAAGATTTACCAGAAGTGGTGAGTACTGATGAACTACAAGAAAATTCATTTAAATGACAGATAAACTACATTTTTTTGATAGACTTAAGATTAAAGCGACTGTGTTTTCCTTCTAGAGATTGTCTGTGACGACAGAGATGATGACAACGAGTTTGGGACGGCAGCTTTAAACGATACGGTCGCAGCAAGCTGCAACGACGGCAGCGTGGGAGAAATAACAGCAGTGTGTCGACAGAATGGTAATTTTGAAGACCGACAAGATAACTGTGTCCTGGCACCCATTCAGAGACTGCTCGATTGGTCAGAGGTGAGTTGAGCAAACAATGACGAAATGAAATGAAATGAAATGATTGACGTGGAATACTGATCTCCCCTCCCTCCTGTCCTCATTGCAGTTGCTGACTAACCTGACACTGCCAGTGTTCTTGGAAGAACTCAGCAAAGTCACCGTCGAACTCCAGTTTGATGTGGCTCAATCCCCTACAACCATCATTGCCATTGTTAAAATCCTCAACAATGTTGCCGCTGTAGCACGAACGACTGTCTTAAATGAAACATTAATGGAGGTATGTCAGTTAAAACATTTTGGACAGAAGGAATATTTAGGTAAAAGAAGGCTTTTGTTTTCCCTTTTGGGATTCTTAAACCTGGATTGTTTTTTTATTTTATGGCAGAAGTCTCCCTTTATTCAGTTTGAATCATAATTGACCATGCTTCAAACGAAACGTGAACACTTGGACAAAAGAAAACAGGAAGATTTGAGGGACATCTATTATCGAGTCAAAACACTCCTTTTCATATATCCATGCCATGTCGAGCTCAAACGCATGTCAGTGCACCAAAACCAGAGATTGGTTTCTCCCAATGTACTGCCACTGAGTCCACCATGAGCCAACCATGTTGTGTTTCCCCTCAATTACAGACAGAGCATCTGAGAAACGTTCTACTCTGGGAGCTTTTTTCAAAAAGTAGTTTTTTTCAGTGATTCCCAGAACCGTTCTCATGTTGACAGAAATGCAACGAGGCCTAAAACTTTTCACTATGTCCACACAATTATTCCTCTGAAATTTCCACATTCTAAATGAATATATTCTTTTTACTGATGTTTTACTGATGTTCATTGTTTCTGTTATTTCAGGATGTCCTTTTAACTGCCGGCGTTCTCACCATAGACGAAGCGAGGGAATCATGGAGATCGTTGTCTGAAGTCACCGTCAACTCCACGGAAACTAATTTCCCTGGAAGAAGCTCCTTTGAAAGATTTTCTAACATCATCAGCTTCGTGCAACAGTTCTTTGCAACAAGGATATCAGAAATCCTCAGCGTTAGCTCCTTGCTTCTGCAGTCTCTTGAGACGATAACAACCCGTGTAGTTAATGAGACTTTGAATTTTCCCACACCTCTGATTCTCTTCAACAAAACTGAGGAGAGCGGCTCTTTTAACCTTGAAACTAACCTCACAGAGATCGACATTCCAGAAGTAAATGGATTCGTCACTGCGATTACATTCATCTCCATGGATAATGTGCTTCCTGCGAGAGACGAGGCTAATTCCTCATCAAAGTTTATTAATGGCAGGGTCGTGCTCATACAGTCCACTGACACCGTCGACAATATTTCATTCACCTATGAACGTCTGAATCAGTCACTGGAGAACCCTGAGTGTGTCTTCTGGAACTTCAGCCTGTTTGATGGTCTGGGCGGATGGGACGACGAAGGCTGCCAGTTTGTACTGAGAGAGAACAACGCTTTCACCTGCACCTGCGACCATCTCACCTCCTTCTCCATGCTGATGTCACCTGGGACTCCGGGCAACAACGGTGTGATTAACATACCCTTCATTGGACTTTGTATTTCCCTGATATCCTTGATCTCATGTCTTATTATTGAAGGGGTTGTTTGGAGAAAGATCAGGACCAGCCGCCTTTCCTACTTGCTCCACGTTGCCATTGTTAACATCGCCGTGTTAACAGTGGCATTTGGCATTTGGTTGATCGTTGCGTTGACCATTCCAAATCACAGTAACGTTCCTGTTTGCATTGCAGCCACATTTTTTATACATTTTTTTTCTACCTTGCCCTCTTTTTCAGGATACTTGTCTCGGTTCTACTGCTGCTCTATCGGACAGTCGATGTTTAACTGTTCTTTTCAGTTTTAGGCCCATCTCCAAGCTGCCTTTTAGTTTCAAAATCTTGCAGACGGTTGTCCCCTGACAATTTAGGCTGTACCTGGATGAAAGCAGTATCCTGGCGGGTTTTTCAGTTCAATTTTAAAATCTTGCACAGTACCGAGCCAGCATGGCTCAGGGCTTGTAATAATGTCTGCCTGGTCAATGAGTCTGGTGACCACATGGTTCTAATTCTGCCGCATTCGGCACAGAGGACCACGACATCCTGATAGCCCGACTTCAGCACCTGCTGGGTGTTAGTGGTTGGGCACTCGCATGGTTTAGGTCCTATCTGGCAGACAGAACCATATGCATCATTCTTGTTGGCGCGGAATCCTCATCGGCTTCTGTCATTTATTAGACCCTCCAGAAAAACGCGATTATGTGATCGCATGAATTCACGCATAAATCACCCTTTTGCCGCTGATTATGCAGGGGCCACATATTTTCCAAAAGGGCGCATAATTCCCGCAATAATCTTACATTTACCACGAAAAAAAGAGAAATGATCTCGCTTGAAGTGCTGTGACGTTCAATGAACGGGTTGTTCATTTGAATGCGTTCTTTTAAGTGAATGATGAGCGCCGGATCACAGCTGTCTGAGAACAGTTCCTTTGTGCAAATAGTCCACGTTTCCGTCACGTGTCTCCTGAGTGTCTCCTGAGTCCAGCTGTCTCCGCTGCCTTCATGTGAACGACCGAGTATCAGTTTTCCGCCGCTCGCTCCAGTCACCTGAACGCAGCAGCTAACTAGCAGAGGAGAAGTATCCAGAAACTGGAGAGGGGCCGGTGTTTTGGAAGAACTGGTTTCCCAATGAACTGGCAACTGGGTTTCTTTCACGTCCCTTGTTGCTGATAGATGTTAAAAACCAGACAAAAAGCCGTGTCCGACCTTTAATTAGTCTGATTTCAACATTCGCTGCTACTAGCAGCAGCAGCAGGAAGTGCTAAAGGAAGTCAGTCACCAGTTAACAAGGAAACCAGTTCATTTGAAACACCGTATTGACGACTTTCTTTCGCAATTGCACACACACACACACACACACACACACACCCCATTATCACAGGTTTTAGCAATTGTGTGTGTGTGTGTGTGTGTGTGTGTGTGTGTGTGTGTGTGTGTGTGTGTGTGTGTGCGTGTGTGTGTGTGTGTGTGTGTGTTCCATTGAAGAGCATTGGTGAGTAACAATTTCAGATAAATAACGAACTAATATAAAACTAGAATTTAGCACTCAGAGAGCGCAGACCTCCGCCACAGGTGAAATCAGTCACTAACAACAATAAGAACACCATATATAAATATCAGTAAACAGATGTACACAAACCCTGTCATCAATTTAAGACGTAGTACTGAGGCCCTCTGCTGGATAGCTACAGTACTACACTGGTCAAATGAAAGTCGTCATCCTAACGTAACTCAGCAATTAAAAAACAACACAATGACGGACATGCAGAGATGCATAACAAAAGAAACAAACAGTCCAACATCGGGTGAAATCACTTACAGACGAAGCTCTGATCAAGTTTAGAAGAGAAGTCAACTTGTAGCGATTTTGTCCTGCTGCTGCTCGACTGTTCCGTCCGTGAAACAGGTCCGACTAGGAACTAAAACTAAAGTTCCACTGGGCGGTACACCCTATCGGTCAATGATAACGAATCCTTTGAAGAATTCATGATGATCCGGATCATCACCAAAATTTAATGGATTCTAAGTTAGCCCAAGACCCACCTTTCCACAAAGTTTCATTGCAATCCGTCCATTACTTTTTCCATGATTTTGCTAACAAACCAACCAACAAACCAACAAACCAACCAACAAACCGACCAACAAACCGACGTGATTACATAACCTCCTGGCGGAGGCAATGAATGTGATTTAGTGGTGTGTGCGTGTGTGTGTGTGTGTGTGTGTGTGTGTGTGTTCTCGTATTTCTATCCTTGTTGGGGCCAAATGTCAGGTCGTTCCACGTTTTGCTATCCTTGTGGGGACCTTTTTCCAGTCCTAAGTAGGAGAAACAGTGTTTTCTTGACCATGTTGTTGTTACTGAAAAAAGTAAAAGTGCAAAAACATTTCTTTAGGGTTAGGCTTTATTGTGGTGTGGGTTAGGGTTAGGGTAAGGGTCAGGGTTAGGGGCTAGACATGAATGGGAGTCAATGGACGGTCCCCACAAGGATAGAAATACAAGACTGAGCGTGTGTGTGTGTGTGTGTGTGCGTGGGAGAGAGAGCGAGAGAGAGAGTGGGTAACCTACATATCTGGCATCCTTTCGCATATTTCACAGCATACTTCATAACTGTCTGCAATTTCACCGCATAAAATGGCATAAAAAACCCACATATTCGTTTGCATAATCAAGCATTTTAGCACGCATAATCTAGGATTTAGGTACGCATAATCAAGAATTTTTGCTCGCGTTTTTCTGGAGGGTCTAATTTATGGAGTTCCACAGGGCTCCTTATTAGGCCCTTTGCTTTTTTTCTCTGTACCTGTTACCACTGGGGTCCATCCTTTTGAGGGCCCTCCTCTGCTATGCTGACGATACCCAGCTGTGTTTTCCATTCAGGTAAAACCAAGCCTTCACTGAGGCCTCTGTTTCAAAATCTTGAAGACATTCAGGCCTGGATGGCATTGAACATTTTAAATTTTAATGAAAAAAAATAACATGGGATACTGTGTGGCCCCACTGGCTCCCGTGGACCTCCTGTGCATTTAGATTTTCTTGCCCGGGTTCAGCATTTTATTGCCATAATGGTTGTTCTAAAGTGCTTTTTAAATAGAGTTGAGTTGAGTTTAGGAAATGTTCATCATTTTGGGCAGAGTACAAAAAACACAGCATGACACACATCCTGTGGAGTTACAAGAAGTTTTCACTCTCCTGCATCAACAGACTTTGTTATAACTTCAAGCTGTGACTCATGAAGAACACGAAAGGACATCAGACTGGTTGATTTTTGCTGTCCAACTTCTGTCACTGCAGAGAGAATTGAAGTCATTTGCAGCATTTCACTTGGCGCATTGCAGCTGAATCTTCTTTTTAAACAAGAGAATGTTCACGTGTTTCAAATCGAAAATCTTTGAGTGGCAAATCTGAATATTTTTCTCTGTTCTTGTGTCATTTTGACTGCAATGTTTCACTAGTGCAAATGCAAGTTTGACTGACAACCATGTGTTTGTCAATGAGTCCCGGTCGCTCTTTCTTTACCATGCTTGTCTCCACTTTTGTTTTCTTCCTAGACCCAGTAAACTTTGACTTAGTGGTGCAGGTGCGAATCACAGCTTCCAGTGTGACACCAGATTTAATTGACAGCATCAGGAGAGCTGTGGAGAACACGGAGGTTCCCCTCCCGATTGCACGTTCCATCAACTTGACAGGCATAGATCTAACCACAGGTGAGACATCCATTGTCACACATTTTTTTTTTTGTTTTGTTTGTAATCGTTTCTTTTCCATGTTCTGAACTGTCTAAAACAGTGTGCAATGAAGACGTGTTTGATGACGTGTTTGAAGACCTGCGGTGTGAATGTGAGCCGGGCTTTGCGTGGCCTCCTGTTAAATGTGAGTCCAGCCGTTGCAGCGCCGTCAACTGCAGCACCTGCAGCTGCATCAGAGGACTTCCTGGAGACGGGACGATCTGTGAACCCTTCCAAGGTGAGCTAGTTCTGCTTCTGACAAATATCACTGTGCCCTTTCGATCCTCAAAACACTTCAGTCCCCTGTGTTGATCCACAGACATCGCCGTGTGCCCAAGTTCTACAACGACAACAACAACATCAACAATAAATCCCACCACTGAAACAGTGGAAATCACGCTGGAACGAGACTTTGATGAGGAGTTTAATCAAGAGAATTCTGAAATAATAACAAATATTGTAAGTCTTGATGCTGTTTCTGTTTGATATGCTCAGTTTTTTACTGCAATGGTGACTCAGTGTAATATCATAAATGTGGATCATGATAATCTGTGACTTCACAGATTCAACGTCAAGCTCGTGAACATATTACAGGTCTGATCTCAGTGACCTCGCCTGGATTCAGGTACGTCACACACACACATGCACATATTACAGTTTTTTGTTCTTGTAGTGATGAGTATACATGATGAAAGTCTTTATATTTTCTCAAACTCAATTACTGAAGAACATAACTACGATCAGCATGAAACCAACACATTTTCATGACACCTTCAACTGAAAAAAATACAGTGTGAAGTTCAGAAAACATTCTGCATGATTTTCCAAATGGTTTGAGGTCAGTCTGTTGAATCTTTCATGGCAGAGTCTCTGGTATGTCAGCTCAGGTTTCAGTGCTGTGTTGTGTTCCAAAGAAATGCATTTAAAATTCAGTGTATTCCTTATAATTTTTGCCATTTGTTTTTGTGGTTTGGCCGGAATGGAGCCACGAGTGGGCCGGTTTTGGCCCATCGGCCTTATGTCCGACACCCCTGCTCCAGCACTACCAGCAGATTTTAGAGAACCGTCATTGGTTTTGTTTAATTCACTGTGTTCCGTGTGAAGTCACCACAGGAACAGAAGCAATGTCTTTGTATGAGAGTAAGGTTTGGCAGCATCATGTTTCCAGAGCATCTGCAACACATCTGTAACTGGGAAAAAAGATGAATAGAGAAGGGTGGCTGGTCCGTCATGAGATTTCACATTTTCCTTGCAGGAGGGGAACCACCATCATCTCCTTTAACGTCACAGCTCCTGATATCAGTGAGGAGGAGCTGCAAGCACTAAAAACAGGATTATTCAACGAGCTGTCGGAACTATATCCTGTAGTATTTGACAGTAAGACACCCTTATACCTTGATGATTTTTGTTTTTGATAGATTTGGCCATTTATTCTGTTTCATCAAATTAATGATAAAAGATCAATTATTGCATAGTAATTGTCTGATATTGTTTCAATCTTTTAAAGGTCCACGGGATTTGCAAATTGATCCACCCGGCGATGTATTTTTTAGCAGTAATATCTCATTGATATGTGGCCCTCCCCCAGAAGAACTAAATTTTGGTGCCATTGACAGTGTTGAGTGGATCCGGGACGGCGTGCCTATTGCTGATGTTCCCAACATTATTTCTTCAACTGTGGATGGAAAGGGAGTGTTGACTTTGTCTAACATTCTCCCTACAGATGACGGTGAGACAAACATTGCTTTGGCACAAAACAGGGATTTAATTTGAGGTTGAAATCTATGAATTTATAATGAAATATAACGCTGTGGTAGTTATTTTCATAACTGTCTCTCCGAATGAAATGGCATGGATACATAATGAGTGAATCAAATGTAGTTCTGTGTCATCCCTCCTGACCTCCAGGAGGCGATGCTGAAAGCACAGAATGTTACGTTTACTCATGTGCAGCTTAAAAAGAAAAAGGATTCCGGACCGGTGAGCATTGCAGCCAGTGTTACTACTGTTGCTGATGAAAATGCATCGGTCTTGCCTGCGCAGAGGGAGCCACCCTGCAGCCAATCCCTCTCCTGAGCATGGCCCCAGCTGGAACTTACATGTTTGATAGTCTCGCGTCTGCTGTGTTGGCGGGGAATGGCCACTTCCCTCAGCTTATCGCACTACCGTTGTTTTCTGACCTTCTGCGCGCACCTCCCAGTCCCGGTGGGGACTATGACGGCAGAAGGAAGAGGGATCAGCTGCTCCCTCTCCCAGGCAGAGCTTTAGCTACTAGCTTGGTGATCTACATCTGCTGTGTAGCCCCGTCCCTCAGTTTACCACAGATAGGAAGTGTCATTCGGAAAAGAGAGCCGGGTGTACAGGAATGGACAGTTCTCACTATTGCGCTGCCTCAGTGACCCGGCAAAAGCATTAGCAGTGGACCAAGAGCTTTCCACCCTTTGGAGCAGTCGAGGCTGTGAATCCTGTAGTGAATCCTGGAAGGTTAGACTCAACCTATTTCCTCGTGCCAAAGAGACCTGGCGGATACCACCCGATACTGGACCTAAGGGGACTCAACCGCTAGTTGAAGGATGCTGATGGTGAAGGAGGTCTTGCAAACCATCACTCAGGGTGAGTGGTTCACATCAGTAGATCTGAGGGACGCCTACTATCACGTCCCGATTGCACCTCAGGTGGTTCATACGGTATGTCTATGTGGGCTGTAGGGGCCACTAGCAGTTCTAGGTGCTTGCTTTCAGGTTCACCCTTATGCATTTTAAATGCTCTTGTACCTGGACGACTGACTGATTTGTGCACCATCATCTGCACAGATGGTTCAGGATTCTCCAGGCTCCTTCCCCAAGTGGATCAGTGGGACTTGAGAGTCATTCTTCTGAAGCCCTGCCTGGATCAGTCTAGGAGAGTGACTTTTATTGGAAATTATTGGGATCTCGTAGGGTGGACGATGCTCCTTGCTTTGTTCCAAGAATAAGGAACAAAGCAATCTTGTTGAATGAACTTTACCTCACTTTCCTGTGCCTGCCAGGCAAGCTGACGTCAATAACAGCTGTGGGGACCACAGCTGTTATTGACGTCAGCTTGCCTGGCAGTCTTTCAGAGAGGGGCGCCGTCTGGAAGCACAGGGCAGTTCGTCGACTGTGGTCGGTGCAAGACAACCCGGATCATATATCAATGAGTTGGCGCTGTGGGCAGTGCACTTGGCCATTTAAACAGTTCTTTCCATACCTGAGAGAACTGCAGATACTCGTACAGTCAGGAGACACCTCGGCCATCTTCCACATCAAGCACCAGAGCGGCACAAGGTCCACTCGGCTGCTGCAGGTCTCTCAGCAACTGCTCAGGTGGGCAGCCCCCCCGTCAGGCCAGTCTTCAGGCCATGTTTCTAACAGGGGACCTGAATCAGCCGGCAGACTCCCTCTCCCGTCGGAGTCCCCCATCAGGGAGTCGTCCCTCCACCAAGAGGTGGCACGCACAATCTGGGGTCGTGTCTTTGCCTCAGAGGAGACGACCCTCTGTCTGTTTGCTTTGGTTTTGCGTGAGGAAAACCACCAGCCCTCTGGGCCAGGACACACTGGCTACTGCTGGTGGCTCCATTCTGGCCAGCACAGACATGGTTTCCCCTGCTTTGCTGCAGGCGATACTCTGTGGCCAAATGTCTCTTTTGTAATGAAGGTGCTGTTGGGTTTGCGTTCGAATCAGTCTGCAAGACTCATCTCATTTGATTCTCCATCGGGCAGTCCTGGAGGCAGGGCAGAGCTCCTGTGCCCAGTCAGAACTCTGAGATGCTACATGGGCGGAACCACATATGTCAAAAAGCTGTTTGTCTACTGTGGAAGCCCTAATAAGGGCTCTGCTCTCTCCATGCAGCACCTATCCCACTGGGTTGTGGATGCCTTTCGCTGCTCTTACCAGACAGTGGGCCGCCCTCTGCCACTGGGCATATCCTGCCGCTCCACCAGAGCGGTGTCCATGTCCTGGGCCACCCTGAGGGGATTACTCCTGGATGAGATATTTGGCACTACCTCCTGTAAGGTGCCCAGCACTTTTTCCAGATTTTACATCTTGAAGCTCGTGTCCGGAGTTTTGAAACAAGGAGAGTTTCTTTTAATCCAATGTCTCAAGGTTAAGTCCTCCCTCTGCTTTCGTGAGCAACCCTTTAATTGTGCACGCACATTATCTGTCGGGTGAAAATGAGAGCCTCTGAGTCCTACAGCATCCTACATGTTTAGCTGTTTAAAGTGGATGTTCAGCAGACAATGGATACATCTGAGGTAAGCGGGGTGGCTGCTACAAAGCTAACTCACCTCTGCCTGGGCGAGTGCGCGTGCTCTCTGGCACAAGTTGATTGACAGCATGACAAAGCGGAAGCTCAAAATCTATTGGCTGAAGCTTACCGGCGTTTTTTCAGATAATATGGGGGTCTCTGACAGGAAGGCGGGGCTCATAAATAATTTTTTATATTGCTTTATGCTAATATTAAATTATAGTATCGAACCAGACAAACACATTTAAGCTCTGTTAAAAAATGATACATACATTGGAAACGAACGGAAACTCCGGACACGAGCTTTAAGTGAGGCCACTCCCCAGCCACTGTTCGTGGTCCTGGGCCCTGTAGAGGCTTCTCAGTGAGGTCATTCTGTGAGTGACGTCATTCTGTGCTTTCTGCACTGCCTTCTAGTGGTCAGTAGGGATGTAATAGAACAACAGTTACAAATGTAACTACGGTTCTATAAATACCGGTTGACCACCGAGTGCTCTGTCACTCAGAAAATGTGATCATACGAGAATATTCTGAAGAAACCGAACCTGGGTTTGACAGGAACATATAACTTTCTAGGCTCACCCATCAGTCACAAGTGACATTGTTGGTATTCATACTCGAACTGCGCATGCATGAAGAAACCATTCTGTGCTTTCATCACTGCCTTCTGGCAGTTATTTGAAATTCACAGAACCGTAGTTACATTTGTAACTTTACTTTGATGTTAATTTTTGTTCTTCAAGATTTTCATCTTGCTGACGCAACAATGGAAATGTTCCAATTGTGGCACGAGTAAAGAATTAAATAAGGAATGACAGAAATGAGGATGGACTGGGATTCTTTAATAGAACAAAACCATCATAAATAAAAATGTTCCACCTGTGTTGTTGGATCAGAACTGGGTCAACATTTTTGTTGAGTGTCTATTTACAAAGCAACTGAAAAACCAACTTTTTGAAAACAGTTTCTGCACATGCTCAGTAGATGTCATAACTCCCAGTCCAGATTCTCCTGGACCTTGTAGTTTCAGAGTTGACGTGACAGTAATAACAATCCAACTGGTTCATCTGTCTATTTCATTGTTACAAAAACAAACAACAGCACTCACAAGTGGCCCAACATGAAAACTACATTCTTTTCCGTGTTTCTGCCTTTTCTGTGTGAATGGATGTCATTTTAACAACATTGCTGTGCAACTGCTAAACTTTTCTGATAGCAAAACTTAAAAAATGTGTGAAGCGTGGCGTGCAATGTGTTTTAACTTGAAAGGTTGTGCTGCAGACGGCGTCAAATTGACAGCACTACTCCACCCTAGATTAAGTTCTCCTTGTCACACTATAATAAAGAAATCTTTCATTCCAGGGGAATATGAATGTCTGATGAGAAATGAAAACAGTTCATTTTTTCGTCAGAAAAAAGTGATTTTGGAAGTTCTCGATAAGCCTGTGATTCACGTAACACCACTCACACAAACAGTGAGATGCGACAATGGCACTGTAGAACTGAGGTGCTCTGTCGAAGGCAACTTCACAGTTTTGTTCACAGGATTGGAAAATCAAGGTAAGCTATACATTTTTTAAATTTAGTTGTAAAATACGAAATGTTCAAACAATGCCCACGTTATATGTGCATAATACAATGTTATATGTGATTTGAAATTTGTTATTCATACCTTTCTTTGTGTAGAAGCTGCTCAGAGCATCACGAGTGAGATTGATGTCCCTGAGGATTGTACAGCAGGAAGCCAAACATTTATCTGTTCATTAGCTCCCCATCGACAATTCAGTCAAACCATAACATTAAGATTTACCAGAAGTGGTGAGTACTGATGAACTACAAGAAAATTCATTTAAATGACAGATAAACTACATTTTTTTGATAGACTTAAGATTAAAGCGACTGTGTTTTCCTTCTAGAGATTGTCTGTGACGACAGAGATGATGACAACGAGTTTGGGACGGCAGCTTTAAACGATACGGTCGCAGCAAGCTGCAACGACGGCAGCGTGGGAGAAATAACAGCAGTGTGTCGACAGAATGGTAATTTTGAAGACCGACAAGATAACTGTGTCCTGGCACCCATTCAGAGACTGCTCGATTGGTCAGAGGTGAGTTGAGCAAACAATGACGAAATGAAATGAAATGAAATGATTGACGTGGAATACTGATCTCCCCTCCCTCCTGTCCTCATTGCAGTTGCTGACTAACCTGACACTGCCAGTGTTCTTGGAAGAACTCAGCAAAGTCACCGTCGAACTCCAGTTTGATGTGGCTCAATCCCCTACAACCATCATTGCCATTGTTAAAATCCTCAACAATGTTGCCGCTGTAGCACGAACGACTGTCTTAAATGAAACATTAATGGAGGTATGTCAGTTAAAACATTTTGGACAGAAGGAATATTTAGGTAAAAGAAGGCTTTTGTTTTCCCTTTTGGGATTCTTAAACCTGGATTGTTTTTTTATTTTATGGCAGAAGTCTCCCTTTATTCAGTTTGAATCATAATTGACCATGCTTCAAACGAAACGTGAACACTTGGACAAAAGAAAACAGGAAGATTTGAGGGACATCTATTATCGAGTCAAAACACTCCTTTTCATATATCCATGCCATGTCGAGCTCAAACGCATGTCAGTGCACCAAAACCAGAGATTGGTTTCTCCCAATGTACTGCCACTGAGTCCACCATGAGCCAACCATGTTGTGTTTCCCCTCAATTACAGACAGAGCATCTGAGAAACGTTCTACTCTGGGAGCTTTTTTCAAAAAGTAGTTTTTTTCAGTGATTCCCAGAACCGTTCTCATGTTGACAGAAATGCAACGAGGCCTAAAACTTTTCACTATGTCCACACAATTATTCCTCTGAAATTTCCACATTCTAAATGAATATATTCTTTTTACTGATGTTTTACTGATGTTCATTGTTTCTGTTATTTCAGGATGTCCTTTTAACTGCCGGCGTTCTCACCATAGACGAAGCGAGGGAATCATGGAGATCGTTGTCTGAAGTCACCGTCAACTCCACGGAAACTAATTTCCCTGGAAGAAGCTCCTTTGAAAGATTTTCTAACATCATCAGCTTCGTGCAACAGTTCTTTGCAACAAGGATATCAGAAATCCTCAGCGTTAGCTCCTTGCTTCTGCAGTCTCTTGAGACGATAACAACCCGTGTAGTTAATGAGACTTTGAATTTTCCCACACCTCTGATTCTCTTCAACAAAACTGAGGAGAGCGGCTCTTTTAACCTTGAAACTAACCTCACAGAGATCGACATTCCAGAAGTAAATGGATTCGTCACTGCGATTACATTCATCTCCATGGATAATGTGCTTCCTGCGAGAGACGAGGCTAATTCCTCATCAAAGTTTATTAATGGCAGGGTCGTGCTCATACAGTCCACTGACACCGTCGACAATATTTCATTCACCTATGAACGTCTGAATCAGTCACTGGAGAACCCTGAGTGTGTCTTCTGGAACTTCAGCCTGTTTGATGGTCTGGGCGGATGGGACGACGAAGGCTGCCAGTTTGTACTGAGAGAGAACAACGCTTTCACCTGCACCTGCGACCATCTCACCTCCTTCTCCATGCTGATGTCACCTGGGACTCCGGGCAACAACGGTGTGATTAACATACCCTTCATTGGACTTTGTATTTCCCTGATATCCTTGATCTCATGTCTTATTATTGAAGGGGTTGTTTGGAGAAAGATCAGGACCAGCCGCCTTTCCTACTTGCTCCACGTTGCCATTGTTAACATCGCTGTGTTAACAGTGGCATTTGGCATTTGGTTGATCGTTGCGTTGACCATTCCAAATCACAGTAACGTTCCTGTTTGCATTGCAGCCACATTTTTTATACATTTTTTTTCTACCTTGCCCTCTTTTTCAGGATACTTGTCTCGGTTCTACTGCTGCTCTATCGGACAGTCGATGTTTAACTGTTCTTTTCAGTTTTAGGCCCATCTCCAAGCTGCCTTTTAGTTTCAAAATCTTGCAGACGGTTGTCCCCTGACAATTTAGGCTGTACCTGGATGAAAGCAGTATCCTGGCGGGTTTTTCAGTTCAATTTTAAAATCTTGCACAGTACCGAGCCAGCATGGCTCAGGGCTTGTAATAATGTCTGCCTGGTCAATGAGTCTGGTGACCACATGGTTCTAATTCTGCCGCATTCGGCACAGAGGACCACGACATCCTGATAGCCCGACTTCAGCACCTGCTGGGTGTTAGTGGTTGGGCACTCGCATGGTTTAGGTCCTATCTGGCAGACAGAACCATATGCATCATTCTTGTTGGCGCGGAATCCTCATCGGCTTCTGTCATTTATTAGACCCTCCAGAAAAACGCGATTATGTGATCGCATGAATTCACGCATAAATCACCCTTTTGCCGCTGATTATGCAGGGGCCACATATTTTCCAAAAGGGCGCATAATTCCCGCAATAATCTTACATTTACCACGAAAAAAAGAGAAATGATCTCGCTTGAAGTGCTGTGACGTTCAATGAACGGGTTGTTCATTTGAATGCGTTCTTTTAAGTGAATGATGAGCGCCGGATCACAGCTGTCTGAGAACAGTTCCTTTGTGCAAATAGTCCACATTTCCGTCACGTGTCTCCTGAGTGTCTCCTGAGTCCAGCTGTCTCCGCTGCCTTCATGTGAACGACCGAGTATCAGTTTTCCGCCGCTCGCTCCAGTCACCTGAACGCAGCAGCTAACTAGCAGAGGAGAAGTATCCAGAAACTGGAGAGGGGCCGGTGTTTTGGAAGAACTGGTTTCCCAATGAACTGGCAACTGGGTTTCTTTCACGTCCCTTGTTGCTGATAGATGTTAAAAACCAGACAAAAAGCCGTGTCCGACCTTTAATTAGTCTGATTTCAACATTCGCTGCTACTAGCAGCAGCAGCAGGAAGTGCTAAAGGAAGTCAGTCACCAGTTAACAAGGAAACCAGTTCATTTGAAACACCGTATTGACGACTTTCTTTCGCAATTGCACACACACACACACACACACACACACACACATTATCACAGGTTTTAGCAATTTTGTGTGTGTGTGTGTGTGTGTGTGTGCGTGTGTGTGTGTGTGTGTGTGTGTTCTTGTATTTCTATCCTTGTCGGGGCCAAATGTCCCCACAAGGATAGCAAAACGTGGAACGACGTGCCTTGTGGGGACCTTTTTCCGGTCCTAAGTAGGAGAAACAGTGTTTTCTTGACCATGTTGTTGTTACTGAAAAAAGTAGAAGTGCAAAAACATTTCTTTAGGGTTAGGCTTTATTGTGGTGTGGGTTAGGGTTAGGGTAAGGGTCAGGGTTAGGGGCTAGACATGAATGGGAGTCAATGGACGGTCCCCACAAGGATAGAAATACAAGACCGTGCGTGTGTGTGTGTGTGTGTGTGTGCGTGTGTGTGTGTGTGTGTGTCTTCCATTGAAGAGCATTGGTGAGTAACAATTTAAGATAAATAACGAACTAATATAAAACTAGAATTTAGCACTCAGAGAGCGCAGACCTCCGCCACAGGTGAAATCAGTCACTAACAACAATAAGAACACCATATATAAATATCAGTAAACAGATGTACACAAACCCTGTCATCAATTTAAGACGTAGTACTGAGGCCCTCTGCTGGATAGCTACAGTACTACACTGGTCAAATGAAAGTCGTCATCCTAACGTAACTCAGCAATTAAAAAACAACACAATGACGGACATGCAGAGATGCATAACAAAAGAAACAAACAGTCCAACATCGGGTGAAATCACTTACAGACGAAGCTCTGATCAAGTTTAGAAGAGAAGTCAACTTGTAGCGATTTTGTCCTGCTGCTGCTCGACTGTTCCGTCCGTGAAACAGGTCCGACTAGGAACTAAAACTAAAGTTCCACTGGGCGGTACACCCTATCGGTCAATGATAACGAATCCTTTGAAGAATTCATGATGATCCGGATCATCACCAAAATTTAATGGATTCTAAGTTAGCCCAAGACCCACCTTTCCACAAAGTTTCATTGCAATCCGTCCATTACTTTTTCCATGATTTTGCTAACAAACCAACCAACAAACCAACAAACCAACCAACAAACCGACCAACAAACCGACGTGATTACATAACCTCCTGGCGGAGGCAATGAATGTGATTTAGTGGTGTGTGCGTGTGTGTGTGTGTGTGTGTGTGTGTGTGTGTGTGTTCTCGTATTTCTATCCTTGTTGGGGCCAAATGTCACGTCGTTCCACGTTTTGCTATCCTTGTGGGGACCTTTTTCCGGTCCTAAGTAGGAGAAACAGTGTTTTCTTGACCATGTTGTTGTTACTGAAAAAAGTAAAAGTGCAAAAACATTTCTTTAGGGTTAGGCTTTATTGTGGTGTGGGTTAGGGTTAGGGTAAGGGTCAGGGTTAGGGGCTAGACATGAATGGGAGTCAATGGACGGTCCCCACAAGGATAGAAATACAAGACTGAGCGTGTGTGTGTGTGTGTGTGTGCGTGGGAGAGAGAGCGAGAGAGAGAGTGGGTAACCTACATATCTGGCATCCTTTCGCATATTTCACAGCATTCTTCATAACTGTCTGCAATTTCACCGCATAAAATGGCATAAAAAACCCACATATTCGTTTGCATAATCAAGCATTTTAGCACGCATAATCTGGGATTTAGGTACGCATAATCAAGAATTTTTGCTCGCGTTTTTCTGGAGGGTCTAATTTATGGAGTTCCACAGGGCTCCATATTAGGCCCTTTGCTTTTTTTCTCTGTACCTGTTACCACTGGGGTCCATCCTTTTGAGGGCCCTCCTCTGCTATGCTGACGATACCCAGCTGTGTTTTCCATTCAGGTAAAACCAAGCCTTCACTGAGGCCTCTGTTTCAAAATCTTGAAGACATTCAGGCCTGGATGGCATTGAACATTTTAAATTTTAATGAAAAAAATAACATGGGATACTGTGTGGCCCCACTGGCTCCCATGGACCTCCTGTGCATTTAGATTTTCTTGCCCGGGTTCAGCACTTTATTGCCATAATGGTTGTTCTAAAGTGCTTTTTAAATAGAGTTGAGTTGAGTTTAGGAAATGTTCATCATTTTGGGCAGAGTACAAAAAACACAGCATGACACACATCCTGTGGAGTTACAAGAAGTTTTCACTCTCCTGCATCAACAGACTTTGTTATAACTTCAAGCTGTGACTCATGAAGAACACGAAAGGACATCAGACTGGTTGATTTTTGCTGTCCAACTTCTGTCACTGCAGAGAGAATTGAAGTCATTTGCAGCATTTCACTTGGCGCATTGCAGCTGAATCTTCTTTTTAAACAACAGAATGTTCACGTGTTTCAAATCAAAAATCTTTGAGTGACAAATCTGAATATTTTTCTCTGTTCTTGTTTCATTTTGACTGCAATGTTTCACTAGTGCAAATGCAAGTTTGACTGACAACCATGTGTTTGTCAATGAGTCCCGGTCGCTCTTTCTTTACCATGCTTGTCTCCACTTTTGTTTTCTTCCTAGACCCAGTAAACTTTGACTTAGTGGTGCAGGTGCGAATCACAGCTTCCAGTGTGACACCAGATTTAATTGACAGCATCAGGAGAGCTGTGGAGAACACGGAGGTTCCCCTCCCGATCGCACGTTCCATCAACCTGACAGGCATAGATCTAACCACAGGTGAGACATCCATTGTCACACTTATTTTTTTTTTTTTTTTTGTAATCGTTTCTTTTCCATGTTCTGAACTGTGAACAGTGTGCAATGAAGACGTGTTTGATGACGTGTTTGAAGACCTGCGGTGTGAATGTGAGCCGGGCTTTGCGTGGCCTCCTGTTAAATGTGAGTCCAGCCGTTGCAGCGCCGTCAACTGCAGCACCTGCAGCTGCATCAGAGGACTTCCTGGAGACGGGACGATCTGTGAACCCTTCCAAGGTGAGCAAGTTCTGCTTCTGACAAATATCACTGTGTTCTCTCGATCCTCAAAACACTTCAGTCCCCTGTGTTGATCCACAGACATCGCCGTGTGCCCACCTTCTACAACGACAACAACAACATCAACAATAAATCCCACCACTGAAACTGTGGAAATCACTCTGGAACGAGACTTTGATGAGGAGTTTAATCAAGAGAATTCTGAAATAATAACAAATATTGTAAGTCTTGATGCTGTTTCTGTTTGATATGCTCAGTTTTTTACTGCAATGGTGACTCAGTGTAATATCATAAATGCGGATCATGATAATCTGTGACTTCACAGATTCGACGTCAAGCTCGTGAACATATTACAGGTCTGATCTCAGTGAGCTCGCCTGGATTCAGGTACGTCACACACACACACACACACGCACATATTACAGTTTTTTGTTCTTGTAGTGATGAGTATACATGATGAAAGTCTTTATATTTTCTCAAACTCAATTACTGAAGAACATAACTACGATCAGCATGAAACCAACACATTTTCATGACACCTTCAACTGAAAAAAATACAGTGTGAAGTTCAGAAAACATTCTGCATGATTTTCCAAATGGTTTGAGGTCAGTCTGTTGAATCTTTCATGGCAGAGTCTCTGGTATGTCAGCTCAGGTTTCAGTGCTGTGTTGTGTTCCAAAGAAATGCATTTAAAATTCAGTGTATTCCTTATAATTTTTGCCATTTGTTTTTGTGGTTTGGCCGGAATGGAGCCACGAGTGGGCCGGTTTTGGCCCATCGGCCTTATGTCCGACACCCCTGCTCCAGCACTACCAGCAGATTTTAGAGAACCGTCATTGGTTTTGTTTAATTCACTGTGTTCCGTGTGAAGTCACCACAGGAACAGAAGCAATGTCTTTGTATGAGAGTAAGGTTTGGCAGCATCATGTTTCCAGAGCATCTGCAACACATCTGTAACTATGAAAAAAGATGAATAGAGAAGGGTGGCTGGTCCGTGATGAGATTTCACGTTTTCCTTGCAGGAGGGGAAGCACCATCATCTCCTTTAACGTCACAGCTCCTGATATCAGTGAGGAGGAGCTGCAAGCACTAAAAACAGGATTATTCAACGAGCTATCGGGAATATATCCTGTAGTATTTGACAGTAAGACACCCTTATACCTTGATGATTTTTGTTTTTGATAGATTTGGCCATTTATTCTGTTTCATCAAATTAATGATAAAAGATCAATTATTGCATAGTAATTGTCTGATATTGTTTCAATCTTTTAAAGGTCCACGGGATTTGCAGATTGATCCACCCGGCGATGTATTTTTTAGCAGTAATATCACATTGATATGTGGCCCTCCCCCAGAAGAACTAAATTTTGGTGCCATTGACAGTGTTGAGTGGATCCGGGACGGCGTGCCTATTGCTGATGTTCCCAACATCATTTCTTCAACTGTGGATGGAAAGGGAGTGTTGACTTTGTCAAATGTTCTCCCTACAGATGACGGTGAGACAAACATTGCTTTGGGACAAAACAGGGATTTAATTTGAGGTTGAAATCTATGAATTTATAATGAAATATAACGCTGTGGTAGTTATTTTCATAACTGTCTCTCCAAATGAAATGGCATGGATACATAATGAGTGAATCAAATGTAGTTCTGTGTCATCCCTCCTGACCTCCAGGAGGCGGTGCTGAAAGCACAGAATGTTACGTTTACTCATGTGCAGCTTAAAAAGAAAAAGGATTCCGGACCGGTTAGCATTGCAGCCAGTGTTACTACTGTTGCTGATGAAAATGCATCGGTCCTGCCTGCGCAGAGGGAGCCACCCTGCAGCCAATCCCTCTCCTGAGCATGGCCCCAGCTGGAACTTACATGTTTGATAGTCTAGCGTCTGCTGTGTTGGCGGGGAATGGCCACTTCCCTCAGCTTATCGCACTACCGTTGTTTTCTGACCTTCTGCGCGCACCTCCCAGTCCCGGTGGGGACTATGACGGCAGAAGGAAGAGGGATCAGCTGCTCCCTCTCCCAGGCAGAGCTTTAGCTACTAGCTTGGTGATCTACATCTGCTGTGTAGCCCCGTCCCTCAGTTTACCACAGATAGGAAGTGTCATTCGGAAAAGAGAGCCGGGTGTACAGGAATGGACAGCTCTCACTATTGCGCTGCCTCAGTGACCCGTCAAAAGCATTAGCAGTGGACCAAGAGCTTTCCACCCTTTGGAGCAGTCGAGGCTGTGAATCCTGTAGTGAATCCTGGAAGGTTAGACTCAACCTATTTCCTCGTGCCAAAGAGACCTGGCGGATACTACCCGATACTGGACCTAAGGGGACTCAACCGCTAGTTGAAGGATGCTGATGGTGAAGGAGGTCTTGCAAACCATCACTCAGGGTGAGTGGTTCACATCAGTAGATCTGAGGGACGCCTACTATCACGTCCCGATTGCACCTCAGCGCAGGCGGTTCATACGGTATGTCTATGTGGGCTGTAGGGGCCACTAGCAGTTCTAGGTGCTCGCTTTCAGGTTCACCCTTATGCATTTTAAATGCTCTTGTACCTGGACGACTGACTGATTTGTGCACCATCATCTGCACAGATGGTTCAGGATTCTCCAGGCTCCTTCCCCAAGTGGATCAGTGGGACTTGAGAGTCATTCTTCTGAAGCCCTGCCTGGATCTGTCGAGGAGAGTGACTTTTATTGGAAATTATTGGGATCTCGTAGGGTGGACGATGCTCCTTGCTTTGTTCCAAGAGTAAGGAACAAAGCAATCTTGTTGAATGAACTTTACCTCACTTTCCTGTGCCTGCCAGGCAAGCTGACGTCAATAACAGCTGTGGTCCCGCTGGATCTGCTGTTATTGCACCCCCTGCAGAGGTGGCTGAACGGCTTCAACTTGGATGCCATGTTCACCACCAGAAGCTCACTGTCAAGAGTCATTCCATTGGGTGTGGCCCCAGCCCAACACAAGACCATCATTGTAGGTGCCAGTCTTTCAGAGAGGGGCACCGTCTGGAAGCACAGGGCAGTTCGTTGACTGTGGTCTGTGCAAGACAGCCCGGATCATATATCAATGAGTTGGCGCTGTGGGCAGTGCACTTGGCCATTTAAACAGTTCTTTCCATACCTGAGAGAACTGCACATACTCGTACAGTCAGGAGACACCTCGGCCATCTTCCACATCAAGCACCAGAGCGGCACAAGGTCCACTCGGCTGCTGCAGGTCTCTCAGCAACTGCTCAGGTGGGCAGCCCCCCCGTCAGGCCAGTCTTCAGGCCATGTTTCTAACAGGGGACCTGAATCAGCCGGTAGACTCCCTCTCCCGTCGGAGTCCCCCATCAGGGAGTGGTCCCTCCACCAAGAGGTGGCATGCACAATCTGGGGTCATCTCTTTGCCTCAGAGGAGACGACCCTCTGTCTGTTTGCTTTGGTTTTGCGTGAGGAAAACCACCAGCCCTCTGGGCCAGGACACACTGGCTACTGCTGGTGGCTCCATTCTGGCCAGCACAGACATGGTTTCCCCTGCTTTGCTGCAGGCGATACTCTGTGGCCAAATGTCTCTTTTGTAATGAAGGTGCTGTTGGGTTTGCGTTCGAATCAGTCTGCAAGACTCATCTCATTTGATTCTCCATCGGGCAGTCCTGGAGGCAGGGCAGAGCTCCTGTGCCCAGTCAGAACTCTGAGATGCTACATGGGCGGAACCACATATGTCAAAAAGCTGTTTGTCTACTGTGGAAGCCCTAATAAGGGCTCTGCTCTCTCCATGCAGCACCTATCCCACTGGGTTGTGGATGCCTTTCGCTGCTCTTACCAGACAGTGGGCCGCCCTCTGCCACTGGGCATATCCTGCCGCTCCACCAGAGCGGTGTCCATGTCCTGGGCCACCCTGAGGGGATTACTCCTGGATGAGATATTTGGCACTACCTCCTGTAAGGTGCCCAGCACTTTTTCCAGATTTTACATCTTGAAGCTCGTGTCTGGAGTTTTGAAACAAGGAGAGTTTCTTTTAATCCAATGTCTCAAGGTTAAGTCCTCCCTCTGCTTTCGTGAGCAACCCTTTAATTGTGCACGCACATTATCTGTCAGGTGAAAATGAGAGCCCCTGAGTCCTACAGCATCCTACATGTTTAACTGTTTAAAGTGGATGTTCAGCAGACAATGGATATATCCGAGGTAAGCGGGGTGGCTGCTACAAAGCTAATTCACCTCTGCCTGGGCGAGTGCGCGTGCTCTCTGGCACAAGTTGATTGACAGCATGACAAAGCGGAAGCTCAAAATCTATTGGCTGAAGCTTACCGGCGTTTTTTCAGATAATATGGGGGTCTCTGAGAGGAAGGCGGGGCTCATAAATAATTTTTTATATTGCTTTATGCTAATATTAAATTATAGTATCGAACCAGACAAACACATTTAAGCTCTGTTAAAAAATGATACATACATTGGAAACGAACGGAAACTCCGGACACGAGCTTTAAGTGAGGCCACTCTCCAGCCACTGTTCGTGGTCCTGGGCCCTGTAGAGGCTTCTCAGTGAGGTTGGGCTCCGGCATTCCTCGTGACTAAGTTGAGATACGTCATTCTGTGCTTTCTGCACTGCCTTCTAGTGGTCAGTAGGGATGTAATAGAACAACAGTTACAAATGTA
Source organism: Salarias fasciatus (assembly GCF_902148845.1). Taxonomy (NCBI): domain Eukaryota; kingdom Metazoa; phylum Chordata; class Actinopteri; order Blenniiformes; family Blenniidae; genus Salarias; species Salarias fasciatus. The sequence goes on from NC_043759.1 coordinate 25,332,296, forward strand.
ACTACGGTTCTATAAATACCGGTTGACCACCGAGTGCTCTGTCACTCAGAAAATGTGATCATACGAGAATATTCTGAAGAAACCGAACCTGGGTTTGACAGGAACATATAACTTTCTAGGCTCACCCATCAGTCACAAGTGACATTGTTGGTATTCATACTCGAACTGCGCATGCACGAAGAAAACATTCTGTGCTTTCATCACTGCCTTCTGGCAGTTATTTGAAATTCACAGAACCGTAGTTACATTTGTAACTTTTCTTTGATGTTAATTTTTGTTCTTCAAGATTGTCATCTTGCTGACGCAACAATGGAAATGTTCCAATTGTGGCACGAGTAAAGAATTAAATAAGGAATGACAGAAATGAGGATGGACTGGGATTCTTTAATAGAACAAAACCATCATAAATAAAAATGTTCCACCTGTGCTGTTGGATCAGAACTGGGTCAACATTTTTGTTGAGTGTCTATTTACAAAGCAACTGAAAAACCAACTTTTTGAAAACAGTTTCTGCACATGCTCAGTAGATGTCATAACTCCCAGTCCAGATTCTCCTGGACCTTGTAGTTTCAGAGTTGACGTGACAGTAATAACAATCCAACTGGTTCATCTGTCTATTTCATTGTTACAAAAACAAACAACAGCACTCACAAGTGGCCCAACATGAAAACTACATTCTTTTCCGTGTTTCTGCCATTTCTGTGTGAATGGATGTCATTTTAACAACATTGCTGTGCAACTGCTAAACTTTTCTGATAGCAAAACTTAAAAAATGTGTGAAGCGTGGCGTGCAATGTGTTTTAACTTGAAAGGTTGTGGTGCAGACGGCGTCAGATTGACAGCACTACTCCACCTCAGATTATTTTCTCTTTGTCACACTATAATAAATAAATCTTTCATTCCAGGGGAATATGAATGTCTGATGAGAAATGAAAACGGTTCATTTTTTCGTCAGAAAAAAGTGATTTTGGAAGTTCTCGATAAGCCTGTGATTCACGTAACGCCACTCACGCAAACAGTGAGTTGCGACAATGGCACTGTAGAACTGAGGTGCTCTGTCGAAGGCAACTTCACAGTTTTGTTCACAGGATTGGAAAATCAAGGTAAGCTATATATTTTTTAAATTTAGTTGTAAAATACAAAATGTTCAAACAATGCCCACGTTATATGTGCATAATACAATGTTATGTGTGATTTGAAATTTGTTATTCATACCTTTCTTTGTGTAGAAGCTGCTCAGAGCATCACGAGTGAGATTGATGTCCCTGAGGATTGTACAGCAGGAAGCCAAACATTTACCTGTTCATTAGCTCCCCATCGACAATTCAGTCAAACCATAACATTAAGATTTACCAGAAGTGGTGAGTACTGATGAACTACAAGAAAATTCATTTAAATGACAGATAAACTACATTTTTTTGATAGACTTAAGATTAAAGCGACTGTGTTTTCCTTCTAGAGATTGTCTGTGACGACAGAGATGATGACAACGAGTTTGGAACGGCAGCTTTAAACGATACGGTCGCAGCAAGCTGCAACGACGGCAGCGTGGGAGAAATAACAGCAGTGTGTCGACAGAATGGTAATTTTGAAGACCGACAAGATAACTGTGTCCTGGCACCCATTCAGAGACTGCTCGATTGGTCAGAGGTGAGTTGAGCAAACACTGACGAAATGAAATGAAATGAAATGAAATGAAATGATTGACGTGTAATACTGATCTCCCCTCCCTCCTGTCCTCATTGCAGTTGCTGACTAACCTGACACTGCCAGTGTTCTTGGAAGAACTCAGCAAAGTCACTGTTGATCTCCAGTTTGATGTGGCTCAATCCCCTACAACCATCATTGCCATTGTTAAAATCCTCAACAATGTTGCCGCTGTAGCACGAACGACTGTCTTAAATGAAACATTAATGGAGGTATGTCAGTTAAGACATTTGGACTGAAGGAATATTTAGGTAGGAGAAGGCTTTTGTTTTCCCTTTTGGGATTCTTGGTAAATGATAAATGGACTACACTTGTATAGCGCCTTTTACCCTGCATGACAGAGCCCAAAGCACTTCACACTGCAATATCACATCACCCTTTCACACCATACTGGGTGGTGGTAAGCTACTATTGTAGCCACAGCTGCCCTGGGGCAGACTGACGGAAGCGAGGCTGCCAATCTGCGCCATCGGCCCCTCCGACCACCACCAACCATTCACTCTCACAACTTTCATACTAGGCAAGGTGGGTGAAGTGTCTTGCCCAAGGACACAACGCCAGTTTTACGCCTGCGGGAGCGGGGATCGAACCACCAACCTTCCGGTTACAAGACGACCCGCTCTACCAACTGAGCTTCTTAAACCTGGATTGTTTTTTATTTTATGGCAGAAGTCTCCCTTTATTCAGTTTGAATCATAATTGACCATGCTTCAAACGCCATGTGAACACTTGGACAAAAGAAAACAGGAAGATTTGAGGGACATCTATTATCGAGTCAAAACACTCCTTTTCATATATCCATGCCGTGTCGAGCTCAAACGCATGTCAGTGCACCAAAACTAGAGATTGGTTTCTCCCAATGTACTGCCACTGAGTCCACCATGAGCCAACCATGTTGTGTTTCCCCTCAATTACAGACAGAGCATCTGAGAAACGTTCTACTCTGGGAGCTTTTTTCAAAAAGTAGTTTTTTTCTGTGATTCCCAGAACCGTTCTCATGTTGACAGAAAATGCAACGAGGTCTAAGAGAGTTCCTTCAACGTTTCACTATGTCCACACAATTATTCCTCTGAAATTTCCATATTCTAAATGAATATATTCTTGTTACTGATGTTCATTGTTTCTGTTATTTCAGGATGTCCTTTTAACCGCCGGCGTTCTCACCATAGACGAAGCGAGGGAATCATGGAGATCGTTGTCCGAAGTCACCGTCAACTCCACGGAAACTAATTTCCCTGGAAGAAGCTCCTTTGAAAGAAGATTGTCAAACATCATCAGCTTCGTGCAACAGTTCTTTGCAACAAGGATGTCAGAAATCGTCAGCGTTAGCTCCTTGCTTCTGCAGTCTCTTGAGACGATAACAACCCGTGTAGTTAATGAGACTTTGAATTTTCCCACACCTCTGATTCTCTTCAACAAAACTGAGGAGAGAGGTTCTTTTAACCTTGAAACTAACCTCACAGAGATCGACATTCCAGAAGTAAATGGATTCGTCACTGCGATTACATTCATCTCCATGGATAATGTGCTTCCTGCGAGAGACGAGGCTAATTCCTCATCAAAGTTTATTAATGGCAGGGTCGTGCTCATACAGTCCACTGACACCGTCGACAGTATTTCATTCACCTATGAACGTCTGAATCAGTCACTGGAGAACCCTGAGTGTGTCTTCTGGAACTTCAGCCTGTTTGATGGCCTGGGCGGATGGGACGACGAAGGCTGCCAGTTTGTACGGAGAGAGAACAACGCTTTCACCTGTACCTGCGACCACCTCACCTCCTTCTCCATGCTGATGTCACCTGGGACTCCAGGCAACAACGGTCTGATTAACATACCCTTCATTGGACTTTGTATTTCCCTTATGTCCTTGATCTTATGTCTCATTATTGAAGGTGTTGTTTGGAGAAAGATAAGGACCAACTGCCTTTCCTACTTGCTCAATGTTGCCCTTGTTAAAACCGTTGTGTCTCTGCTCATAGCAGACATTAGGTTGATCATTACGCTGACCATTCCAAATCAGAATAACGTTCCCATCTGCATTGCAGCCACATTTTTTTGTCCATTTTTTTTTCTACCCTCTTTTACAGGATGCTTGTCTTGGCTCTACTGCTGCTCTATCGGACAGTCGATGTTTAATCTGTTCTTTCCAGTTTTAGGCCCATCTCCAAGCTGCCTTTTACTTCTGAAATCTTGAAGAAGTGTGTCCCCTGACAATTTAGACTGTACCTGGTTGGAAACAGTATCCTGAAGGGTTTTTCAGTCCAATTTTAAAATGTTGCATAGTTCCGAGCCAGCATGGCTCAGGGCTTGTAATAATGTCTACCTGGTCAATGAGTCTGGTGACCACATGGTTCTAATTCTGCCGCATTCGGCACAGAGGACCACGACATCCTGACATCCCGACTTCAGCACCTGCTGGGTGTTAGTGGTTGGGCACTCGCATGGTTTAGGTCCTATCTGGCAGACAGAACCATATGCTTCAGCCTTGCTGGCGCGGAATCCTCATCGGCTTCTGTCTATTATGGAGTTCCACAGGGCTCCATATTAGGCCCTTTGCTTTTTTACTCTCTACCTGTTACCACTGGGGTCCATCATTTTGAGGGCCTTCCTCTGCTATGCTGACACCCAGCTGTATTTTCCAGTCAGGAAAACCAAAGCCTTCTCACTGACACCCATGGGTTGACCTGGGCCCTCTGGCTCCATCTGTGAAGCCAACAGTTTTAAACCTGGGTTTTAAGAAGAACAGTGATTTTGAACTGGGCTCACAAAAAACCCAAGTGTTTAAGTCTAGCTTCTTCCACCTTCGAAAGCTGGCCAAGGTGGAGTCCATCCGTGCATGTGAGTACTACAAAACAGTAATCCATGCCTTCGTTACATCTCGGCTGAATTACTGCAAAGCATTTTATGTTGGAGTCACCCAGTCGTCCCTCGCCCATCTCCAGTTGGTTCAAAATGCTGCAGCCTGCCTACTAACTGGAGTAGGTAAGAGGAGCACGTCAGTCCCATCCTGGCCTCCTTCCACTGGCTACCCATCGCCTTTAGAGTTCAGTTTAAGGTTCTTTTATTTGTTTTTACATTTCTGAATAGCCTTGCCCCGCCTTACCTCTCTGAGCTGCTTCACCCCTACACTCCTGCTCGGTGCCTCAGATCAGCTGATCAGCTGCTCCTGGAGGTACCCACATCCGAGCGTAAGCTCTGAGGTGACAGAGCTTTTTCTGTTGTGGCCCCCAAGCTGTGGAATGTTCTGCCACTACACATCAGACAGGCCCCCTTACTGTCCATTTTTCAAAGAGATCTTTTTACTCTTTGGCTTTAAACCCAGTGTGAGCCTTTGCTCCTGCTTGAGTGTCGTCAGTACAATTGTATTATCTTATTGTCTTTTATTGTATTCATATTTGTTTTTAGATTTCCTTGCCCAGGTTCAGCACTTTTGTGCCGTAATAGTTGTTCTAAAGTGCTTTTTAAATAGAGTTGAGTTCAGGTGAGAAGGAATTACTCATTCTGGGAAGAGTACAAAAAAACACAGCGTGAAACACACTCTGTGGAGTTATGTGCAGTTTTCACTCTCTTGCATCGACGGTCTTCGCTATGACTTCCAGTTGTGACTCATGAAGGACACAAAAGGAACATCAGACTGACTGATGTTGACTTTTGTTGTCAACTTCTGTCACTGAAGAGAGAATTTAAGTCATTTGCAGCATTTCACTTGGCGCATTGCAGCTGAATCTTCTTTTTAAACAAGAGAATGTTCACGTGTTTCAAATCAAAAATCTTTGAGTGACAAATCTGAAAATTTTTCTCTGTTCTTGTTTCATTTTGACTGTAATGTTTCCTTAGTGCAAATGCAAGTTTGAGTGACAACCATGTGTTTGTCAATGAGTCCCAGTCGCTCTTTCTTTACCGTGTTTGTCTCCACTTTTGTTCTCTTCCTAGACCCAGTAAACTTTGACTTAGTGGTGCAGGTGCGAATCGCAGCTTCCAGTGTGACACCAGATTTAATTAACAGCATCAGGAGAGCTGTGGAGAACACCAAGGTGCCCCTCCCGATTGCACGTTCCATCAACTTGACAGGCATAGATCTAACCACAGGTGAGACATCCATTGTCACACTTCTTTCTTTTTTTTTTTTTTTTTTTTGTTTGTTTTGTTCGTAATCGTTTCTTTTCCATGTTCTGAACTGTGAACAGTGTGCAATGAAGACGTGTTTGAAGACTTGTTTGAAGACCTGCGGTGTGAATGTGAGCCGGGCTTTGCGTGGCCTCCTGTTAAATGTGAGTCCAGCCGTTGCAGCGCCGTCAACTGCAGCACCTGCAGCTGCATCAGAGGACTTCCTGGAGACGGGACGATCTGTGAACCCTTCCAAGGTGAGCTAGTTCTGCTTCTGACAAATATCACTGTGTTCTCTCGATCCTCAAAACACTTCAATCCCCTGTGTTGATCCACAGACATCGCCGTGTGCCCACGTTCTACAACGACAACAACAACATCAACAATAAATCCCACAACAACAACTGGAGTAATAAATCCCACCACTGAAACTGTGGAAATCACGCTGCAACGAGACTTTGATGAGGATTTTAATCAAAACAATTCTGAAATAATATCAAATATTGTAAGTCTTGATGCTGTTTCTGTTTGATATACTCAGTTTTTTTACTGCAATGGTAACTCAGTGTAATATCATAAATGTGGATCATGATAATCTGTGACTTCACAGATTCAACGTCAAGCTCGTGAACATATTATAGGTCTGATCTCAGTGACCTCGCCTGGATTTAGGTACGTGACACACACACACACACACACACACACACACACACACACACACATACATCTTATTTCTGACAGAGGTGTCAAACTCATTTTAGTTGAGCGGCCACATTCAGTCCAATGTCATCTCGAGTGAGTTGGGAAAGTAGAGCAGGACCACAGTAACCTTTCGATTAAAATATTACAGTTTTTCATTCTTGTAGTAATGAGTATACTTGATGAAAATCTTGATACTTTCTCAAAATCAAACACTTGCTCTAGAACATTACCACTATCAACATAAAACCAATATATTTTAATGACACCTCCAACTCCAAAATACAGTGTAATGTCCAGAAAACATTCTGTGTGTTTTTCCAAGTGCCTTGGAGGTCAGTCTGTTGAATCTTTCATGGCAGAGTCTCTGGTATGTCAGCTCAGGTTTCAGTGCTGTGTTGTGTTCCAAAGGAATGCATTAAAAATTCAATGTATTCATTACAATTTTTGCCATTTGTTTGGTGGTTTGGCTGGATTGTAGCTACGAGTGGGCCGGTTTTGGCCCACAGGCCTGACGTCCGACACCCCTGCTCCAGCACTACCAGCAGATTTTAGAGAACCGTCATTGGTTTTGTTTAATTCACTGTGTTCCGTGTGAAGTCACCACAGGAACAGAAGCAATGTCTTTGTATGAGAGTAAGGTTTGGCAGCATCATGTTTCCAGAGCATCTGCAACACATCTGTAACTGGAAAACAAGATGAACAGAGACGGGTGGCTGGTATTTGATGAAAATTCTTGTTTGTCTTGCAGGAGAGGAAGCACCATCATCTCCTTTAACGTCACAGCTCCTGATATCAGTGAGGAGGAGCTGCGAAACCTGACAACAGGATTATTCAACGAGCTGTCGGAACTATATCCTGTAGTATTTGACAGTAAGATACTCTTATACCTTGATGATTTTTGTTTTTGGTAGATTTGGCCATTTATTCTGTTTCATAAAATTAATGATAAAAGATCAATTATTGCATAATAATTGTCTGATATTGTTTCAATCTTTTAAAGGTCCAGGGGATTTGCAAATTGATCCGCCCGGCGATGTATTTTTTAGCAGTGCTATCACACTGACATGTGGCCCTCCCCCAGAAGAACTAAATTTTGGTGCCATTGACAGTATTGAGTGGATCCGAGAAGGCGTGACTATTGCTGATGTTCCCAACATCATTTCTTCAACTGTGGATAGAAAGGGAGTGTTGACTTTGTCAAATGTTCTCCCTACAGATGACGGTGAGACAAACATTGTCTTGGGACAAAGCAGGGATTTAATTTTAGGTTGAAATCTTTGAATTTATAATGAAATATAACGCTGTGGTATTTATTTTTATAACTGTCTCATAGAATTAAATAACATGGATACATAATGAGTGAATCAAATGTAGTTCTGTTTCATCCTTCCTAACCACCAGGAGGCGTTGCTAAAAGCACAGAATGTTACCTTCACACATGTGCAGTTCGAGTATGTATACCAACAACCTCACTTGTGACCCCTGGGTTACCGAAGAGGTTATAAGCTCCACTGTCTGATCCCAGGTCCGGTTCCTTTTTTTCTTCTCGCGTTCTGTTGGCTTAGGTGGAGGCACAGCTCATGCTCCCCTCACTCAGCTTAAAAAGAAATAAAGATTCTGGACCGGTTAACATTGCAGTCAGTGTTAATACCGTTGCTTGTGGAAACGCATTGGGCAATTTCCCTGGCTTATCGGGCCCTGCCGTGACCTCTAGCTGCATGGTGGGTGTTAGCATATCTATGGCCAGGGACGGCCGCTGTTGTGTTTCATTTCCCTGCTTATTGTCATCGGTCCTGCCTGCCCAGAGGGAGCCACCCTGCAGCCAGTCCCTCTCCTGAGCATGGCCCCAGCTGGTACTTTCATGTTTGATAGTCTCGCGTCTGCTGTGTAGGCGGCAAATGCTCACTTCCCTCATCGCACTACCGTTGTTTTCTGACCTTCTGCGCCCACCTCGCAGTCCCGGTGGGTGGTACCGCTATGACTGCAGAAGGAAGAGGGAGCAGCCGTTCCCTCTCCCAGGCAGAGCTATAGCTACTAGCTTGGTGATCTACATCTGCTGTGTAGCCCCCGTCCCTCAGTTTACCGCAGATAGGAAGTGGCATACGAAAAAGAGAGCCGATGTACAGGAATGGACAGCTCTCACTATTGTGCTGCCTCGGTGACCCAGCAAAAAGCATTAGCATTAGCAGTAGACCCGGAGCTTTCCACCCTTCTGGGCAAAGGAGCAGTCGAAGCTGTGAATCCTGTAGTGAATCCTGAAAGGTTAGACTCAACCTACTTCCTCGTTCACTTCCTCGTGAGTGGTTCACGTCAGTAGATCTGTGGGACGCCTTCATTCATGCTCCGATTGCCCTTCAGCACAGGAGGTTCATTCGGTTTGCCTATATGGGCTACAGCAGCCACGAGTAGTTCTGGGTCCTCACTGTCAGGCTCTTCCTTATGCCAAGGGTGATCATCCAAGTCATGAGGGCTGCTCTTTCCACAATTAAGTTTCAGGGTATGAAAATGCTCTCGTACCTGGATGACTGACTGATTTGTGCACCGTCATCTGCACCGATGGTTCAGGATACTCCTTCCTCATGTGGACCAACTGGACCTCAGGGTCAATCTTCTGAAGTCCTGCCTGGGTCTCTCTCAGAGAGTGACCTTGATTGGGATTTATTGGGATCTCGTAGGGTGGACGATGCTCCTTGCTTTGTTCCAAGAGCAAAGAACAAAGCAATTTTGCTGAATGAACTTTATATCACTTTCCTGCGGCTGCCAGGCAAGCTAACATCAATAACAGCTGTGGTCCGGCTAGGTCTGCTGTTATTGCGTCCCCTGCAGAAGTGGCTGGATGGCTTCAACTTGGATGCCAAGTTCACCACCAGAAGCTCACTGTCGAGAGGTATCCTATTGGGTGTGGCCCCAGCCTGATAGAAGACCATAATTGCGGGTGACAGTCTTGCAGGGAGGGACATCATCTGGAAGCACAGGGCAGTTCGTCGACTGTGGTCTGTGCAAGACAGCCCAGATCATATAAATGAGATGGCACTGTGGGCAGTGCACCTGGCCCTTAAACACTTCTTTCCATACCTGAGGGAACGGCATGTACTCGTACAGCCAGACAACACCTTGACCATCTTCCACATCAAGCACCAGAGCGGCACAAGGTCCACTCGGTTGCTGCAGGTCTCTCAGCAACTGCTCAGGTGGATGGCCCCCTATTTGGCCAGTCTGCTGGCCATGTATCTAACAGGGGACCTGAATCAGCCAGCAGACTCTTTCCCCCTTCTGAATGCCCCACAGCGGAGCTGCAGAGGGTATCACGCAAGTCTGCTTTTCTACTGGCCATTACCTCGGTGAAACGCATGGCTGAGTTGCATGCTCTATTAATCCGTCATGACTGAGGTGGCATCTGGATGGTGCAGGCAATACTCTTTGGCCAAATGTCACTTTTCTAATGAAGGCACTGTCGTGTTTGCACTCTAATCAGCCTGTAAGACTGATCCTCCATCGAGCTGTCCTGGAGGGAGGGCAGAGCTCCTGTGCCCAGTCAGAGCTCTGAGATGCTACATGGGCGGAACCACATATGTGAAAAAGCTGTTTGTCTACTGCGGAAGCCCGAATAAGGGCTCTGCTCTCTCCATGCAGCACCTGTTCCACTGGGTTGTGGATGCCTTTCGCTACTCTTACCAGACAGTGGGCTGCCCTCTGTCACCAGGCGTATGCTGTCACTCCACCAGAGCGGTGTCCCTGTCCCGGGGAGTGCCCCTGGATGAGATATTTGCCACTACCTCCTGGAAGGCGCCAAGCACTTTTTCCAGATTTTACAGCTTAAGCAAGGCCACTCCCCAGCCACTGTTTGTGGTCCTGGGCCCCATAGAGGCTTTTCAGTGAGGTTGGGCTCTGGCATTCCTCGTGACTAAGTTGGGATACGTCATTCTGTGCTTTCGGCACCGCCTTCTCGTGGTCAGTAGGGATGTAATAGAACAACAGTTGCAAATGTAACTACGGTTCTATAAATACCGGCTGACCACCAGAGTGCTCTGTCACTCAGAATCCATGTGATCATACGAGAATATTCTGCAGGAACCGAAGCTGGGTTTGACAGGAGCTTAGAACTTTCTCGGCTCACCCATCAGTCACAAGTGACATTGTTGGTATTTATACTCGAACTGCGCATGCATTAAGAAAACATTCTGTGCTTTCAATTCCGCCTTCTGGCAGTTATTTGGAATTCATATAACCATAATTACATTTGTAACTTTTGTTTGATGTTATATTTTGTTCTTTATGATTGTCATCTTGCTGACGCAACAATGGAAATATCCCAATTGTCAGACAAATAAATGATGATCAATTTAATCTAAGGAATGGCATAAATGAGGATGGGCTGGAATTCTTAGAACAAAACCATTGTATTGCAGATTAAAATGTTCCACCTGTGCTACTGCACCCCAGTATTGGGGTCAACATTTTCGTTGAGTGTCAATTTACATAACAACGGTGCTCGGAGTTTATGAAAAACCAACTTTTTAAAACAGTTTCTGCACATGCTCAGTAGATGTCATAACTCCCAGTCCAGATTCTCCTGGACCTTGTAGTTTCAGAGTTTGACGGTGACAGTAATAAAAATCCAACTTGGTCATCTGTCTATTTCATTGGCTTCATTACAAAAACAAACAACAGCACACACTTGCGGCCCAACTTGAAAACTACATTCTTTTCAGTGTTTCTGCCATTTCTGTGTGAATGGATGTCATTTCAACAACATTGCTGTGCAATTGCTAAACTTTTCTGATAGCAAAACTTAAAAAAAGTGTGAAGCGTGGCGTGCAATGTGTTTTAACTTGAAAGGTTGTGGTGCAGACGGCGTCAGATTGACAGCACTACTCCACCTCAGATTAAGTTCTCTTTGTCACACTATAATAAATAAATCTTTCATTCCAGGGGAATATGAATGTCTGATGAGAAATGAAAACGGTTCATTTTTTCGTCAGAAAAAAGTGATTTTGGAAGTTCTCGATAAGCCTGTGATTCACGTAACGCCACTCACACAAACAGTCAGTTGCGACGCTGAGACTGTAGAACTGAGGTGCTCTGTCGAAGGCAACTTCACAGTTTTGTTCACAGGATTGGAAAATCAAGGTAAGCTGTATATTTTTAAATTCAGTTGTAAAATACGAAATGTTCAAACAACTTCCACGTTATGTGTATAATACAATGACATGTGTGAATTGAAATTTGTTATTCATACTTTTCTTTGTGTAGAAGCTGCTCAGAGCATCACGAGTGAAATTGATGTCCCTGAGGATTGTACAGCAGGAAGCCAAACATTTACCTGTTCATTAGCTCCCCATCGACAATTCAGTCAAACCGTAACATTAAGATTTACCAGAAGTGGTGAGTACTGATCAACTCCAAGAAAATTCTATTAAATGACAGATAATTTTTTTTTTTTTTGATAGATTTAAGATTAAAGCGACTGTGTTTTCCTTCTAGAGATTGTCTGTGACGACAGAGATGATGACAACGAGTTTGGAACGGCAGCTTTAAACGATATGGTCGCAGCAAGCTGCAACAACGGCAGCGTGGGAGAAATAACAGCAGTGTGTCGACAGAATGGTAATTTTGAAGACCGACAAGATAACTGTGTCCTGGCACCCATTCAGAGACTGCTCGATTGGTCAGAGGTGAGTTGACCAAACACTGACGAAATGAAATGAAATGAAATGAAATGATTGACGTGGAATACTGATCCCTCCTCCCTTCCTCCCGTCCTCATTGCAGTTGCTGACTAACCTGACACTGCCAGTGTTCTTGGAAGAACTCAGCAATGTCACCGTTGGACTTCAGATTTTTGTGGCTCAATCCCCTGCAACCATCATTGCCATTGTTAAAATCCTCAACAATGTTGCCGCTGTAGCACGAACGACTGTCTTAAATGAAACATTAATGGAGGTATGTCAGTTGAAAAATTTTGGACAGAAAGAATATTTAGGTAGAAGAAGATTGCTGTTTTTCCTTTTTGGATTATAAACCTTGGATTGGTATATTCTTTTATGGCAGAAGTTTCCCTGTATTTGGCTTCAATCATAATTGACCATGCTTCAACACTTGGACAAAAGAAAAAAAGGAAGATTTGAGGGACATCTATTATCAAGTCAAAACACTCCTTTTCATATATCCATGCTGTGTCGAGCTCAAACGCATGTCAGAGATTGGTTTCTCCCAATGTACTGCCACTGAATACACAATAAGCCAACCATGTTGTGTTTCCCCTCAATTACAGACAGAGCATCTGAGAAACGTTCTACTCCGGGAGCTTTTTTCAAAAAGTAGTTTTTTTCAGTGATTCCCAGCACCGTTCTCATGTTGACAGAAATGCAACGAGGTCTAAGAGAGTTCCTTCAACGTTTCACTATGTCCACACAATTATTCTTCTGAATTTTGCATATTCTAAATGAATATATTCTTTTTACTGATGTTCATTGTTTCTGTTATTTCAGGATGTCCTTTTAACCGCTGGCGTTCTCACCATAGACGAAGCGAGGGAATCATGGAGATCGTTGTCTGAAGTCACCGTCAACTCCACAGAAACTAATTTCCCTGGAAGAAGCTCCTTTGAAAGAAGATTGTCAAAGACCATCAGCTTCATTCAAAAGTTCTTTGCAACAAGGATGTCAGAAATCGTCAGCGTTAGCTCTTTGCTTCTGCAGTCTCTTGAGACGATAACAACCCGTGTAGTTAATGAGACTTTGAATTTTCCCACACCTCTGATTCTCTTCAACAAAACTGAGGAGAGCGGCTCTTTTAACCTTGAAACTAACCTCACAGAGATCGACATTCCAGAAGTAAATGGATTCGTCACTGCGATTACATTCATCTCCATGGATAATGTGCTTCCTGCGAGAGACGAGGCTAATTCATCATCAAAGTTTATCAACGGCAGGGTCGTGCTCATACAGTCCACTGACACCGTCGACAATATTTCGTTCGCCTATGAACGTCTGAATCAGTCACTGGAGAACCCTGAGTGTGTCTTCTGGAACTTCAGCCTGTTTGATGGTCTGGGCGGATGGGACGACGAAGGCTGCCAGTTCGTAATGAGAGAGAACAACACTTTCACCTGTGTCTGCGACCATCTCACCTCCTTCTCCATGCTGATGTCAATCGGGACTATAGATGATGAAAGTCTGGCATTCATAACCTACATTGGACTTGGTATTTCCCTGGCATCTTTGATCATATGTCTCATTATTGAAGCTGTTGTTTGGAGAAAGATCAGGACCAGCCGCCTTTCCTACTTGCGCCATGTTGGCATTGTTAACATCGCTGTGTCTCTGCTCATAGCAGACATTTGGTTGATCGTTGCGTTGACCATTCCAGATCGGATTAACATTCCTGTCTGCATTGCAGCAACATTTTTTGTCCATCTTTTCTACCTCGCCCTGTTTTTCTGGATGCTTGTCTCGGCTCTGCTGCTGCTTTATGGGACAGTTTATGTTTTTGGAGACATATCCAAATCGTCCTGGTTGGCTGTTGGATTCTGTCTTGGCTACGGAGCTCCCATCATCATTGCAACAATAACGATAGCAGTGACTGCACCTGAAGACGAATACATCCGACGAACGGGGGGCTGCTGGCTGAACTTTGATGAGTCCAGGGCTCTGCTGGCGTTTGTGATTCCGGCGCTGCTCATTGTGCTGATAAACCTCATCATTTTGGTCATTGTCATCTACAAAATATTGAGGAGCAGAACATCAGGGCAGAGTGCAGCACAGCCCAACGAAAAGCATGTTATATGGGTCATCATCAGGAGCCTGGCCGTCCTCACACCACTTTTTGGAATAACTTGGGCTCTGGGAGTTGGGACCTTGGTCGATCCAAACAACCGAGGAATTCATATCACGTTTTCACTCTTCAATTCCCTTCAGGTACAAATTCAATCATTTTGCCAATCTTTATAGCATATTTTCACACTTTATTGCCTCTTTTGAACACTTTACAGTGACCCGATAAAGCCAACTGTTACATTTTTAGAGTTTACAACAGTCCACTCACTGATACAGTCGTATTGTTTTTACACCTCAATGGTTACAACTCACATCTTGCCGCATAACAGAATCAAAAGAGTAACTCACTGCTAAAACATTTTTGGGCCAGACCAGTGGATAAACTTAATTAATATTATCGATAAAGGACTGTCTTTGTGTTAGTCTGACTCGGCCATTGGTTGGGAGAGGCTTTAGCTCCATTTAACTCCAAGTATGAGAAAGTGGATAGAGGTAGTCCAATTGGTTAGTCATTTACATGAAAATGGTGGTCAGAGCCATTAAAAACACAAGCTTTGAAACAGGCGTTAAAGGCAGCTGGCACAAGTGGTTGGATGCAGTGAAAGACTTTTATACTCCACGGTTCTTGGCTCCAAATGGGCGCAGAGACTCGGACTAGAGATGTGACATTCGCAAATGAGTTGGTCCAGTTCGTATGGGCCAGTTGCCCACGCTTTCCTCACCTGTATGCCCGATGTGGCCGAAATGTCAACTGCCTTCACATGAATGGCTGCCGGTGTCTCTGTGTCTCAGTTGTCCACAGGACGCTCCACTCATGTGAAAGCTTAGAGGACGAATGACTGGAGACTGGAGTGGAGAGGGTGTTTTGGATTCACTGATTTCCCTGTTGACTGTTCGTGGGGGCAAGACTGGGTTCAGGGGGGCTCGGGCCTAGTTGGCGGTATGACTGAGGTGTGAGTGTGTATGTGTGTGTGGTTTGGAGGGGGGGGGGGATTGGATAGGTATGTATGTGGGGATAGAGTGTGATGCCCTGTGGTGGAAGGGGGGCTTCTCAGTGGGTCTGGGGGTGATGAGTCTGGGTTCTTCTGCTGCCCCCTGCTTGTCCTTGCCTTCACTCCTCCTGGTGCATGATGGGTGGTGGTTCTTGTGTCAGTTCCTCTCTGGCTATGGCCGCCGTCCGGCCTGGTACTGGGGGGAGTTGAGGTTGAAGACTGGCTGTTTGATTTGGGGGAGGAGGTGGGTTGGATGGGAGGGTAGAGATTGGTGTTGGGAGAGGAGGAGGGAGCCCGGCGGGTTCAGGGATGAGGGGGGGGGGGGGGTTGGGGGAGTAGAGCGGGGGGGTGTCAGCGCTTGGATCCTTGGGGCCCTGGGTTCTCAGCTCTTACCACCCTGGGCATCCGGTGCCAGGTAAATGGTAAATGGACTACACTTATATAGCGCTTTTACACTGCATTGACAGAGCCCAAAGCGCTTTACACTGCATTATCACATTCACCCATTCGCACACACATTCACACACCAGTGGAGGCAGCTGCCATGCAAGGCGCTCAGTCCATCCACTGGGGGGAATTTGGGGTTCAGTGTCTTGCCCAAGGACTCTTTGACATGCCGACAGGGATCGAACTAACAACCTCCTGATTGCAAGACGACTGCTCTCCCCACTGAACCACAGCCGCCCGGTGGGGCCCTTGCCTGCCAGTCTTGGTCCCCGTGGGGCCCGGGTCCCGTGGCCGGGGGTCCCGGCTGGGACTTCCCTCTTCCCCCTTCTGGACCAGTGTTTAGACATCTGCCTGGGGGGGGGTGGTGGCTGGTATCTGGGCTCCAGGATGGCCACCGGTTGTCTGGGCCCTGACGGCCTCTCTGGTCCGCTACTGGTCCTCTAAGGGGTCAGAGGTCACATATGCATGATCACTGTCACATTTACATGATCACGCTGATCTTTAATCACGCTCACATTTTTTTTTCTGAAATGAAGATACTTTACTTTGAAATAAGTTCATCTGATTATAATCTGAAAATTTGAATCTAATCTGATAATAGAAGAAATGAAAATAGTTTTGATTTATATAGAACCTCTTTACAATCAAGGGTTTTTATCTTGATTAAATATGATTTTCCAGTGAACTTATCTTAAATTAAGTAAAATGAGACCTTTTACACCCAAAACAAGTTTAAAAAACTTGCTCAGATTCTGACTTTTTGCAGTGAAAGAGTTTAAAAAAAAGTCAAAATGATGGATTGATAGCAGTTTGCATGATCTTTCCTCCTACAGGGTTTCTTCGTATTGGTGTTTGGAACGTTGCTGGATAAAAAGGTATGTATCTTTCAAATGATTTCACATCCTTCAAGTTCATTTTTACATAGAGGTCAATACCAAGCAATGCATCAACAAGTTTAACAATTTTATTCCATATTAGTGTTCTGTCAAACAGATGAGGTGCTCTGAGCAGCAAAATTCCTACTGGAGTTAGACTTGAAGTTAAATCCGTGGGCTACAGCCTTACCCCAGTCACAACCCGTGGGTTTGTCTGTGTTAGGTGGAAGGACTGCTTTGGAATCGAAATTGACTCCTTAAACTAACAAAACTGAAAAATATCATTTAGAAGCCATTTAAGAAAATCTTTCAGGGATTTAAAATGTCTGTCCATGCCCACTCTGCTGCCCTTTTCATCCTTTACTGGCCTATTTTGGCCCACGAGCCTTATGTTTGACACCACTGCTGTAAACCCCAGCACAACTCTGTTTGGTCCAGAGGCTTCATTTTCATTGCAATTTGTTAATTTCAGGTGCGATCAGAAATGACCTTGATATCCACCAGCGGAACTGGAACGCGGGTAAGAACTGTTTAATGCTCCTGCTGTTTCCTTTCTCAGCACTTCATTTGTTTTGTTTTGTTTTTTCTTACAATGTTTTTGCTTTCCATGTTCAGACCACCAGTGGCGGCATCTCAAGTGGAATACTAGGGAGATTTAGACGAAACAGAGGTATGTCACAATGTCAGTTCAGCCTTGAGACCTGAAAATAAAAATGTATTGAATCTGGTGTCATCGTGTTATACCGACCACTAATAACTCCATGACTTGACAAATCTTTCAAAATATTCATCCATGTAGTGAACAAAAACATGAACGTGAATAGTGCATGGATTTATTGATCCACCTCTGCTGTTCAGCGACACAGCCCACTGGTTCTCATGGTTTGTTGTCTGACTGGTTGTTCTCCTGGTTTTCAGATGGCCAACACACCTCAGCTAGTTCACCTCTTAACTCTTCCAACACCTGATCTCTTCTGGGAACCACTCTTCGTATTGCGGCTACAGCAACTTAAATGCATGAAAGTTAAATTTATATTTGAAGGATTCAGATAAGAGGAGTCAGATTTCTCTGGACACAATTATTCTGTTCACAAAGTGCGTTTTAAGGCTATTTCAGTATTTATGTATTATGGGACAAGCTTTTTTGCCCAGTCTACTGTATTAAAGCGGTTTGTGGACAAAGTAGCACACTTATCTGAAAGACTTTGTAAAAAGTAAATATTTTATACCTGAAGAAAGACGTAAAGTTCACTTATGTAACAATTATAGACACATGAATGTATTTGACAAATAAGAATGGCTTGGTATGGATCAGTACTCATGACTGCATAAATATCACTTTTTATTTTTATGAGGCTTTCATCTTTGAAAGACCCAGAATGAATGAGACAGAAGGATCATGGGACGGAGACAGAGGCCAAAGAGAGAAGACAGCGCCACCTCCAGCAGGCAGAGAGAATACGGAGTGAGGGCTCCATTCAGGTTTCACTCGTCTCCTTTTGGATGGCACACACTCATGGCAATTTATTCACTGCATTCTGCACACAGCAAACTTCATGTCCTGCAAAAAAGGACTGTTAGATCCATGCAGTACAGAGCAGCTGGCTGTGAACCGATACGACTGTTAAAGTTAAAGAGTACAACGGTGCTTGAGTGAAACAAACGGCTGTCAGTGGAAAGACGCTCCATGTCTACAAAGTGCCGTCCAGGCAAACACGAAGTCATCAGATTATTTCAGCTCACAGCGTGAATGCAAAGTTTCCCGTCTTTTGGTTTATTTTGCAAAGCAAATCAAGCGGGCCGGGCCGGGCTGTCGTGAGCGGATCAGTGACCTTGTGTACTCCTCAAGAGGGAACGTCTCCTGTTATTCTCACACATGAAGCTTACGAGGAAAAACGGCAGCTTTCTGGTCTCATTCTGATGCCTCAGTGTCTGTAGAGCCGCTGATCTGATCGGAGTACTCACGATGTCTGACACGACACAAATCAGTGCTTTTTCGTGTTTGTATTTCAGGACAGTTTGTATTTCAAGCCTCGCAGGAACCTCAAGTCTCAGTCTGAATAGGACACAGGAAATATGTGTTTCTATGTTTTATGCACTTTTTAACCTCATCGCTTTGTTCTAATCATCACATCCCTGTGTTTTATTTCTGAATGTGTTGTAATTGTTCATAAAATATAGAGGACGTCGGCTGTTTCAGTGACTTTGTTATAAAAAGGGATGAACAGCTATGAATAAAGATTTTATGGATTTCTATCTACGCGTGAACATTTGTCATGAAATCTAAATCTGTGGCAGCCTGTGGTCTACATTATCATTGTTTTTCACACTAAATTGAAAATACAGAATAACAGAATGAAAGCTGGTTGAGCACATCCCACCTGAGCGTCGAACAGTCTCCATCCTGAATACATTTCTTTTAGAATATGAAACATCCAGCCGTCGGAAGAGTTTTATTAACTGTTCCCTCAAATTCAGAATATGGTCAAAATATAATTCTTTTCTTCAGATAATAAGTATTTAATTTGAGCTGGATAAATCTGATAAACCAAATGTCATAATGGCTGACATGAAGAGGGAGAATTTTCTCTCCTGCATGTTGGATGTTGAGACTCTTACCTGATCCGTCCAGCAGATGGCGCTGTGTGAGCTGGAAAAGCCTGTTGGTGCTTTGCTGTGTTTCCACTGAGGGCTTCAGTTTCTACTGAAGGTATAAATGTTGCAGGACAGATTAATTCATTCTGGAAGACAGTACTGTTGTGTTGGAGGCAGTAAAAGTACAAAAGAACGAGGCAGAGAGCGGCAATGTAGGGCTTAACTTCACTGTATTCAGAACACTCTTCTTCACTCATCACACAAGAACAATCAAGACAATCACGCCCTCTGGTGACATAAACCGGGAATGCATTCAGTGACTATACCACAAGTACCTTATTGTATATGTTTGGCAAATGGATATCACTTTAGATATCTCAATGTTTTTCAACTGATTTAGCAGTTTGAAATACTTCTGTGCCACATAAAGTTTATCACATGCACTGAAAAATCTGCTGGGGGTCCACGACGGAAAAGAACTGCAGTAAATTATTGCATGATCATCCTTAAATATTTAGAACTGTAAATCTATGTCTTTGTTTTACTGCAACAAACTACAAATACGAGTTCCCATTAAATTAACTATCCTTTTACTCACAACAAGCCTGAAATTTGAATAAAATAGCTGCGATCCCAGCTATATGATGCCTCAGTTCACTGTCGTTTACAACTTACAGATCACCCTGGATTTTTATGGCGCTGTTCATGATGCACCGGTACCGAGACTGAGAACAAAGTTCTGCCAGAACATGAGGGGGAGAAGAAGAACAGTTAGAGCAGGATACTTCCTGATATGGACACAATAATACGTTAAAATCTGGAAGTTACCTTTAATGTAGACATATTCCCACATCTGCGGATTAAAGGTGCTGTAGGCAGGATTTTGCTAGTCAATGCTAATTTTTCTGTTTTTTCTTTGGATTAGAGTATCCATTGATAATCCTTCAGGAGTGTAGCATAATTGCACTTCCGCGAGGCCGCAGCATTTCCATCTGTCTCTGTTCTGAGCTGAAAAGGAATCTCGACAGCTCCAGGTATCTTTGACCAATCAGAAGAGCCCCTGAGGCTCTAACCGTGATTGGTCGAGGCGCATTCGTCGCACGTTCTTGTGGGAGGGGCTTAACTTGATGTCAGAGAAAACAGGACAGGATTGGCTGTGCTGAGTTTCAAATTGCCATCTTAGATGGGTCAAATCGCCATCTTGCTTAGGTAACTCTAAGCAAGATGGCGGAGATGCGGAATCCTGCCTACAGCACCTTTAATCTGTAATCACCACGTTTCAACCGGGAATGGAAAGGAAAATAAATTCCACCCTTGAGCGCCACCAGTGGTCAAATCAATGTAATGCAGTTCATGTCATAACTTCTCACAGCTGACCAAGGTCCTGATCAGGGCTGCCTTAACCAAGGTGTAGGCCCCTGGACTAACTGAGGCTTGGAGGGCCCCCCCCCCCCACCCCCCCCCCCCCCCCCCACCCCCACTCAGCCGCCCGTCCAAAGGAAAAAACAAATACAGAGGGAAAAAAAACAGATACCGAAACATGTGCATGTACCAAAACTTTAAATGCTGAGCAGCCAATTTACTCATGAGAACTCATACGTAGGAAGTCACAGTTTCAGCACCATGAAGAAAAAAAAGAAGAGCCTTCAGTTCCAGCATGAAGGAGGGAGATGATCAAATTGTCCTGAAAAAAAAAAATTAGGATAGGTTGCATAAGCTGATAACTATCACACAATAAACTGTTGTTTGTTACCTTAGAAAGGCCTTCTTCTGGTCTTTTTAGTTGAGAAGCCTTCTATGATGTCCTTAAAATCCAGGCCTCAGAAGGTCTGAGGCTGATGTGCTGCTGTCTGAGAGTGTTTGCACAAACTGTTGAAAATGTGCCACTTCTTCAACAAAGTCTTCTGACAGATCAGTTTTATACTTATTGTAAAGACTGGTAGCTGCTGTGTTGAGGTTTTCAGAGGAAACTGATTTCAAATTATTCAGGAATCCACAGGTTTCACACAGGCCTTTGTAAGATTCATATCTCCGATCCAGTTCGGACACAAGGCGGTCAATAATGGAGACGTAAACAGATATGAGGAACCGCTGTTGTCCAGGGAGCTGCACCTCAGCTTCTGCTGTATCATCAGCTCTGCGCTTTTTTTTTGCGTTGGCGTTGTGTATCTGCTCTGTACTCAGAGGACACAGTGGGGGACATATTTTTTCCAGCTGCCTCAAACTGATCAAATTGATCTCGCGGTCCGAATACATATCCTCTCAAAGATTTGACCAGATCTACAGCATTGCAGAGGTCCAAGTTGACAGCCTGAAGAGCAACACTCACATTATTAAATCTCTGCAAAATGTTGTCCCAAAAATTGCACAAAATTGCCATCTCCAGTCCGTCCATCTTCTTGCACAAAGTCCTCGCCTCTCCTCTGGTGTTTATGTTGACAGTATCATCCTCTGCGATTTGTTGAAAGCTTCTTTGAATACTGCCATACTTGCGGCATCGTGCTTTGGTGGCATCAGCATGTGCAGACCATCTTGTGTCAGACAGTGCTTTCAAAGTGTCAATTCGATTGCTCTCATTAGGTTGCAACCCCGCCTTGATTGTTTGCCGTCTTGATGTACTTTTGGATGCAAAGTTAAAAATAGTTTGTAAAAAAGTAAAAAAACTCTTCAGTTTCTTCGCAACAGTTTACACTGTCTACACTCACTAGATTCCGTGTATGCGCTGCACATGGCACCCACTCAGCAAGAGGGGGGGTTTCCCTCAAGCGCGCTTGCACGCCTTTGCAGATGCCAGACATGTTGCTTGTGTTGTCAGAGCATTGTCCTCTACAGTTACTGATGTGAATTCCCATCTCCTCCAAAACGCTTGTCAAACACTGGAAAAGGTTTTCACCGGTGTGACTCAATATAGGTAAAAACTTTACAAATCGCTCCTCAATAGCTCCGTCTGGTGACACATGTCTCAATATAACGATCAGTATGTGAAATATCGGGTGGAGTCAACACTAATGGAAAAATATTTTGCCATTTTGACTTTTCCAGTAATTTCAGTGAGAACTTGTTTTCCCATTGGTTCAATAAATTCTTCGCAAATGTTTCAAAAGAGATAAGAGGGAGTTCCTCTTCCTGCATTGCCATACTTGTCCATATGGGACTTCAAAAAGGGATCAAACTCGCTGATGAGCTCCATACAACCCAAATAGTTCCCATTGTTTGCTTCTCCAAATCTGTGGCTGCTCCCTCTGAAAGCCAGTCCTCGCTCAGACAGAAACTTGACAACAGGCACAACTCTTTGAAGCACATCAGTCCAGTACTGGCATTCCTGATTAAACTGCCTTTTCAGCTCTGAATCCACCACTCCGTGTTCAGCTGACGAATTAATATAAGCAATCATGGCCGATCTGTGCATTTCACTATTTTCATGCTCGCTGATTCTTGTTTTTGCATGTTGCCAGTCTGAAAATCCTGTACTTGAAAAGGATGACCTGCCTCTGTTTTGGCCCCCAAATAGTTTGCATGCAAAGCAAAATATATTTCCACTTTGTAGAGAGTAGCACAACCATTCTCTAAGTACATTTTCCCCGTTGACAAGTTTCCGCTGGAAAAACGCTTTATTAAAAAAACGCTTCTGTTGTTTATGCTGGCGAGCTGAAGCCGACAGATCACAGTCCTTATTTTGGCCTCGTGCTGGTCCTATTTTAGCCCAATTCGCACAAACCTTTCCCCATCGAGCTGGGTCTGTGTTGTCGGGATCATCCAGCGGCGGCGGCGGCTGCGGGTCTCCTCAGGATGCAGCAGAAGGAGCGGTTCCTACAATGGCGGCAACGCTGCAGCTACAGCTACAGCTGGTAAAAAGCTGAGGCTGCCCGGGCTGGGACTGAGAGGTGGACGGTACTGAAGCGTCCTCCCACAGGTTCTCCTCTGGGTCGCCCCCCTCGGTGTCGCTGTCAACTTTGTCCGCGGCGGCTTCAGCTGCTGGCGCGGAGGCCGGGGCCTGTTCGGCGATGCTTTGCGCGGCTTCACTTTCCACATCTCCGCCTTCCTGTTCGTCAGTTTTCTTCTTAAAAAAATCCCGTGAGCTTTGGTATTGTGGTTAATAATCGTTTGTCACAAATCTCTTTCTCCCTTTGGGCTTTTCTCTTCTGTGCTCCGCTCTCAAACTTTTTCTTTCCTGATATTTTTGTCTCCAGATCGCCGTTCAGTATAAACATCGACATACACAGCAACAACAACACGTGGGCCTAAATCCTTGGATTGTGATTGGCTACAATTGATTGACTGACAGAAATACAAACAAACTGCTGATGTAGGATATTCTCTGTGTGATGGATTAGCCTTTTGGTCAGTAGGTAGGCTCCTGAGTTTGGGGGCCTGGGTTGATATATGACTGACAGAAATTGTAACAAGTCAAAGAATAATATGAAACTAATGTGAATTCTGATTGGCCCTTTCTTCGACTTGCCGTTACAGCTGGCTACGGGTGTGCCATGCTGGAAAAAGCAATGTTTGGTGATTGACAGCGACATCCACAAATAGCCTTTTTCAGAAATTATATTTGGCCCATCTAATTGGCCCCTGACAGACCGAGGCCCCTGGACTTGAGTCCCTCCTAGTCCAATGGTTAAGGCGGCCCTGGTCCTGATGTGGGCTGGACCGGATGGATTTAGGGCCGTCGGCCACACATCATTTCAGGGCTTCAGTGGAAAAGTGAATCATTTTTCATCACCTCTGCATCGTTCAACGCCGCATCATCATCCTGCAAATTACTTTTTGTTTTGTCTGAACGCAGCATTGACTCAAGCAGACCTTCGTAATATTAAAGATACCCAGGATAACTTCATTAAAAAGTTTTGCTGTTTGCCTGGTCATGATCATTGTATTTAGTTATTTTAATAAAAAAAAAAAAAATAAAATAAAAATCTAAATGTACACTGTACCTCAATGCCGAAGCTTCACCACTCTGCAGGCCTGATAGCTATATATTTATAAAAGAATGAATATAAAAGAATGAAAAGGTCCTGGAAGGAGATGCAAAGCCTCTTATTCTTTGGTTTACTTTTGCAAAGCAAATCAGTTAGCCCGGGCAAGGCTGTCCTCCACAGGTCAGCGGATTTGTTTACTGAAGGAAAGGCATCGCGATGACAAAGTGACATGGAGACGTCGTTCAGTCAAATCAAGTCCGACGCAAGGTCTTCTGCTATGTTTTGCTTCTTTTGAATGTGTTGAAGACAGCAGGTGCCTGGAGTTCTCATGGTTCTATGCCGACCAGAGCAGAAACTAAGACGGAACTTTGTATTCTGTCTCTCCTGTCTGTTCTGAAAGCTTCTTTTGACATAAACCCATGCCTCCTTGGATATAAATAGTAAGAGCAAAGTCCTCGACCCCCACCAGCTTTCCCCTCAAACAGCCTCCAAAGTTAATATAATAAAATTATAGTTTTTAAATAAAGTTACTCTGAGCTGCGTTACTTAAACAGAGTAACAACATGACTGAAGTAGCATTAAAAATGTCTTTAAAATGTAATAACTGCAGCCAATCATGACACCCAAAGGACTGGTAATAAAGCAGTCAATGGCATTATTCAGGGAACCTTTAATATATCTTATGAATTATCTTATAAATGATGGTGACATTCCGCTGGACAATTTTAGGAAATATGTCAGAAGAATTGAGTGATTATTTTATGGGTGTCTCTCCTGCGCTGGACTGTTTTGAACCCATCTGATTTAAATTCATTGTTTATTCACAGAGTAAATAAAACAAATGTGGTTGAAATTTGTAAGAAATGTAAAAAAATAACAATTAAATTCAAGTGAAATGTTCATTACTAAAGAAGTGGTCCATTATATTTCTAGACCAATTGCTCATATATTTAATTTGTCTTGTCAAAAGAGTGTTTTTCCTCATAATAAGAAGCCAGCTAAGGTCATTTAAACACTCGCACTCCCTGATAGTCAGGAAGGTGAAAAAAAGCTAGGAATGTAAACCCTTTAAATCCCTATTAAATCACCTTTTTTTTTCAGATATGACTGGATTACTGATCATGACAGTTATATCAAACAGTTGCACTACAAGGCACTGCTGTTGGCTTTTGGACTTTCTGATTCGATTAAATCAGATAAAACCTGATTGATCCCTTTGGTCGGGTTCCTGGGGGATATTTTGGTTCCAAAAGCAGCAAAGCACTGTTTTTTCTCACTGTGGTTGTCGTCTCTGTTTTCTCTGTGGAAGTCTTCCTGGATTTGGCCTCAGGATGTGTTTCTGGAGGGGGAAGTTTCATCTGCCACTAATACATGTGTTACTGACCCCACTGTCCTCTGCGCCTCTGAGTTGGGTGTCTTCTGTTTGGTCCTCAGACGTTTCTCAAGTCGAGACGCTGACAGAATGCCCCATCGCTGTTCCTCCTGTAGCCTCACTTCCACGACCCCGAACATGTCGCCAGCATCAACTGCTGCTCAAACGACAACAAAATTTGTAGTAAAAATATTATTTTATTTTGAACTTACAGTACTCAAGTAGCATTTCTCAAAGAACCTTTTACTCAACAATAACAAAAAACAAACAAGGAATTATTATTAGTAGTATTATTGCCAGCAAGGTATATTATTTACAGAGTTTAAGCGATGTGTAAGAATGAGATGTGAATTAGAATCAGAGAAGGTTGTAAACAAACAGAGGGAACATTGAAAGAGCCGGTTTATGTCCTGATGCTTGAGACGCCCTGTATACTTCATCAGGTGCTTTGTTCACGCGCTACATGCTACATGCTACATGCTGCATGCTGCATGCTGCATGCAATACACTACATGCTGTACGCTAGATGTTACATGCTAAATGCTACATGCCACACGCCACAGGCTGAATGCTACAGGCTACATGCTACACACTATATGCTACATGCTTAACGCTACATGCCACAGGCTCAATACTATACACTACATGCTACATGCTTGAATAAGAGACTGAACAGTTTTATGCAGCCTATTCATTGAGTGGACACTCAGCTAAAGTCACAGATTGAGTCTTTTTTAAAAAAAACTTCTCTGTAGTTAGACTATTTTTAATTCATGTTTGTGAATTAAAATGCTGTTGCGTCAGTTCAGTTATTTTTTTAAGTTACTCAACTTAAGCATTTTGCTTCATTTAATTGAAGTGCCACTCATTGCCGCTTGCTAGTTGTTTCGGTTTATCTCGAATCGTGTTTTTAACATTGCCGTACTGTGATCTCTTTTCGTTCTATTGTCTCAGGTTCACCCGGGAATTGTTCCTGTCCATAAGGAAACTTGAGGATTTAAAAATTTGCGTAGTCACAGACGTGCTGGTTTATTTTTGCGGATATCACTAATTTGGTTTGCTGTTCGAGAAATCCAAATGAGCTTTTTAGAATCTGGAAGGGAATTGGAAATCCTCAAATTGTGGTTTGATATTATTAAATTGTCTCTGAATATAAGGAGAACAAAATGCATGATTTTAGATAAACAAAAAAGAAATAAATTGTAATATTAAGTTGAAAAATTATCAATCTAAACCTGAACAAGTGTTTGAGCTTTTCTTTTTTTGTTTTGTTGGTTATTTTTCTTTTTTCTCTGGACTAGTAACCAGGAAATGTTCCCAGTTCACCTCACTTATTTTATGTTTTAGCTGAGATTGAGACATATCTCATCCAGATCTATCATTTTGGTTCATTTTACTCATTAAACTGAGCGATGCAGTGGGAATCTGAAGCGCTGTCGATAGAAAAGAAGGATAGATAACAATCTAAACTTTCTGATTCTGCCTCATCCCGATCGGTCACATTTATACAGATGACTTTAAACACTGTCTCATCGCTTCCTCCAATAGGCCGCTGCTTTGAGTTCACTTTGACTGTCGGTGACATAAGTTTGTGTGTGCGTGAGTGTGTGTGTCTGAGGAGGGGGGCTGCAGCGCGTCCTCCTCAAGGAAAATGTTTGATTTGCTATACAAATGCTCATGGAAAGCTGAGCGCCTGTGCTGGTGGTTGGACCAATGGCCAGCTGGGCCGGCTCACATGGAAACATGCCACCAATGCAAATGGACCTCAGTACACAGAGCTGGAACACTCCGCCGAGCCTCGAGACGGGGACAGGGACAAGGACCTGGTCTAGACTCCCCCGGTCTGTGCTCATCCTGAACGCCCACACATCCGTCACTCGCATGGGTTAATTTGATTTCTCCTGTCCAGAACAAGGTAAGACATTTATTTCACTGAGGACGGAAACAGATGTGACGTTACGACGGTAGAGGCTCGGAGGTTATTATACTGGTCAAATGGTTTAAAAATGTAAGAAATCAAAGCTGTCTTCCTACATTTCCTGCAGTCAGCATTAGAAAGAAGAGTTCTTTCCCTCCTTTTTGACTTGGTTAAACTAACATTTTAAAAACGGCTCTGCATGTTACGTCAGCAGTGATTCTGTGTTTTTGCTGTCGGGGTTCATAGAGACGATCCAGCTGCATTGAACACAAAATGAAATCATCTGAAGAGATTATATCTGGTTCTGTCATGACTTTTCGATTCCTCCATTCGTGTGGGTCGGTGATTCCCAGCCTGAGGGGTCGGACGCCCACCAGGTGATTAAAAGCTGACTCATCAATATTTGAGAGGTTGTTCTAGTCGAGGGACGTAGAGAGCTGGAGTCCGCCGGTTCATTCCCCACAACCGTGAGTCCCTGAGCCGGAGCCTGGACCCCCGCCAGCCGGGTGGATCGCCCTGTCCAGAGTGTCCAGAGCAGCTGCTGCACCGTGCGGTTCGGGTTGTTTTACCACAGCGTGTAAACGGGGAAGAGGAAGCCGTCTGACAACACATAAAGAAAATAAAGCTGGTTTGTGGTCAGCTGTTCAGTGGAGCAGAGGAATCCAGCTCGTCCTTTCACCACAATGCAAACTCATGCAAACAGGCTGCATCAGCAGCGCCTGTTGTTGTGTCTGATAAGAGCTTCTGATAAACTCTGTGGTCAGCGTGGTTTATTGAAGTACAGAGCTCCTCTTCAAACAGCCACCAGGAAGGGATCTTATCTCATTCTTTCTGGTGTTTTAAATAGACTGAGCTCCAGGTTTATGGGCAAGTCGCCTGAGGGCCTGTGTCTGTTACAGCTTTTCCAATTCCTCTTTTGTTTTTGTGTTTTTTTGGTTCAGAAATAAAAACAGGAGTCCGTCTGATCGTTTGATTTCAGACCACACAGCACCGCCGAGAGCCGGGCGACCTGTGAGAGGTAGGAGGACGGAATCCGTGTCACTCATCAGGGGTTGGGCTTAAGTGTTCCTGAACGCCTCTCAGCTCTGCGCTCCTCAGCCTGACCCGCAGCGCAGCAGACTGCTTCAGCTGGGGAACAATTATATTTTTGCCAACTGTTGGCACCCAGAAGCACCCGGTTCATCATGGCGTGCATACTGTCATTCTTGTTTAACCTTTCCTGCTTGAAGCCATGAATTATGTCTTCTGTCCCGACAGTGACGATGTTTTCCAGAGCGCTCCCCCTGCTGGCCGGAGCTCTTTACATCCTCTACCAGGTAGAAGTCCTTCTCAATCAGAGAATCGTGCCCAGCCACCCATATGAGGCCAGATTATGTCTAACAGAAAAGATGAACAGTAAAGCTTTAAAAATAATAATTTTATTAAAACTGAGGGCCTCCAAAGACAAAGCTCCGCCTCAAACAACACTAAATAGAGCGTGTAGTAACTAGTTCTCCTGCACACGCCCGCTAGATGGACAACAATGATGTTTTCCTGCAGAGTCATGACTCCCAGTCCAGATTCTCTCGGGACTTGGTCACAAAACCGGCGCCCACTACTGGCCCAGCTGGTCAACTACATCATTTTCAGTCTTTCTGTGCTTTCAGTGTAAAGTAACAAACATCACTGCAGTGCAAATTAATATGAAATAGTTTTGGTTTAAAATGGTTTACAACAGACGTCCAAAGTTTCCTTTTTTATTTTAACTCACTTCTGAGTGGAGGTTTCACAGATTATTGCCGGGTGTGTGTGTGTGTGTGTGTGTGTGTGTGTGTGTGTGTGTGTGTGTGTGTGTGTGTGTGTGTTTGTCCCTTACTAACTCTATTTTCCTGTTTTCTTTGAACCTTTGCAGGTTTATGCACAAGGTGAGTCTGAGCTCCAGATCAAGCGCTGAAGCTTTTTGTCTGCTTTTATTCATTTCATATCAATCTGCACTCAACTATAAAATACAAATTAATGGAATTAAATGTCTTTCCGATGAAGAAGATTCAAAAAGTTGAATTTTTAATATCAAATATTTTGTTTCTTTTTATTTTGAAAGCAGTCAATGAAGAAAAATGAGTGATTATAATAAGCTCAATATAAAGAAATTACAACTACTGGCCAACAGCAATATAATGCTACAATATAATGCTATTTCAAATGTGATGAAGTGAAAATAGGAAAAACGTGCACAATGCAACATGCAAAAGCGCAAAATGAACGACTTTCCTTTCAGATTCCTTCACGGCTGAGCTGATGATCGAGAGCAACATCTCCCTGGAGGTCAGCAAGATAATGGCCGCCTTCACGTCCACCAATCTGGAAGTGACCGACGGCGCCGGGAAGTCCCACACCGTGACCCTGGAGCAAAGCGAGCTGGTGGCAGGTGTGATTCTGTCTTCAACCTCAAACAGCCGAAGCGTCGCTCTCACTGCAACGCCGCCTCCGTCAGCCCAGTCGGAGCTGCAGCTGGTCGTCAGTGGAGCTGCAGAAACAACAACAACAACAACGACACTTTTACAGAGAAAAACCAACAATTCCACATGAGCAAGAGGAGATGATGAAAACTCCTTTTAAACAGGAACAAACCTGCAGAACCAGACTCAGAGGAGACTCTGTGATTGTGAAACATGAAGAGTGAGAAAGGAAAGAAGCTCGGAGCAGTAAAGGTCTCCCAGCAGCCTGAACCTGAAGCAGCTTCAGTAGAAAATGGTCCAGTGTGCTGTGAACCAGGTCTTTCTGTTAACTTTACCAACTGGAGAAGTCTTAAGCCGAACCTCAACAGTGAGAGACCAGTGTCTCCATAACTGTAAACAAAATCCATTTAAAAATAATAAATAAACAACAAATAATTAGGTAGAGAGGTTATAGCACTTTGAGGACACCAGGGATGTTAGAATAAAGAATCAGTTGTCTCTTTTGTGATCAATAATTTAATCAATACAAATTTAACACCAATCGAAGTATAGGACCTGGAGCAATAGAAGTGTAACACCTGAAAAATTCTCATTTTTTTTCTTTTGAGAGTGCATATTGATCGGAGAAGACACGACTTGCAACTGTTCAGAGGGATACATCTGGAGCGACCCGGTCTGCTACAACTTCAACTGCTGCAGAGAGGTGGACTGCATGCAGAACGTCTCCTACACCTTTCCACTCTGCGTTCCCAAAGACAAAGGTCTCTATGCGGCAGTCTCTTCCACACTGCCTGCCGTCACTGTATTATTATCTCCACTCTTTCCTGACATGTCTGTCGGGAGGAAGCTAACCGTAGTGTGTTTGCAATCGCCACAGTTCTGGTGACTGGATCAATAACCATGGGATCAAACTGGGAAGAAGCACAGTTTCAAGTGGTACTTCTCAGTTTTCTTAAATATATTTTTCCACTGTGAAGGTGCAATTATTAGTCTCGCAATTTCTGTCTTTTTTTTTATAGGTGAAAGACGAAATGAATCGACTGAACGCCCTGGAGCAGTTCAACATCAGTGAAGGGTAACGTGAGATCTGACTGTATTTTAGTTTCACTGAAATGAAAAAAATCACTTGACTCTTGTAGCGTAGAAGATTCTGTTAGTCTAACATGTAGCTTGAAATCCCAAACTGGGAATTCGTGAAAAATGCTGCAGATGGACAAGATGATATTTGTAAAATGTGATCTTGCTGTTTTATAGAAGGATGTATTGTTTGAAGAAAAAAAAAAAACATTGTTGAAATTGCACTTTTTGTAATTTAAGATTGAAGTTAATTTGAAAGACAAGATCGTAAACATGAGTTTATGCACAACGTCTTCATATGTTTTCACACAAACAAATGCCATGCTCTTGATCGAGCTGAAAGTGACACAATGTGGAAGAATGTACTCAGATTTATTGATGGAATTTAAAACTTTAATATAATACACAGTAATTCCTTGTACCAGTTTACAGCTAGTCAATTCTAATCAAATGATAAGTGCACTTTAAAAAAAAGTTAAATGATTGGTAAGTTGAAATTTGAGGAATAAATTAGTATAATTATACAGTCTATAAAAACATACAATATAGACACAAGAGTTAATATTCAAAAAGAAATACTTATAAATATGCTGCTGCTGGACCTTGTGGATTAGCTCTAAGAGGAGTGTCGCTCCTCTTAGAGCTAATCATTGTTCTTGGTCCAATATTGAGCTGAAATAAAATTTGGATGCACCGATACATCTATTTTATGAGATGAGCACGAGCGCTTACCTTTAGCTACCTGAAGGCATTTAAAGCTTAAGTCATACTCCTTGTGCAGGCGAAGTACGAAGGCTTTGTGTTGCTGAGAACGCTTTAGCATGAAGCAGACCTGTAAGATGCTGTGACAGGGCTAAACTGACTTATTATTCCATGATCCCTGTCCTCACGCCACTCTCACCGGGTTGATGTCTGAATCCTAGCCAGACTGTCATGAGGGTAAAATGTTTATTCCCTCTCCTCTGTCTGATCTTCAGCTCGGAAGCCACCATTGCAGACTTTCAAGTGGCTCTCAGTATCAAACCGGACTTCGGCATGTTTGAAAAAATAATGGAAAGTCTGAAGGTGAAGCTGAGTGAAGATGTGATGGTCATAGTCGAAGGTCAGTACAAGGGATTCCGCTGTCGGATCATTCTCATCCTCGGTAACCTGGTTACCCACTTACCCGGCCGTGCACGGCAGGCCTGGTGGAGATGGACGCCCCCACCGAGCCGGTGTGCTACATGTCCGACCCGGAGCTGACCTGCACTCTGATGGTGGACACCGAGGAAGCGTCCTGGAGGATGAACTCCACGGAGCGGGAGGTGGACCTCGACGACGGCACCGTGGTCAAAGTCAACCACGAGTGTGCCACGGCGGAGCACACCTCGTGTGTGGCAGTTCGACTGGTCGCCGTGACGAGCATCTGGGCAGGCGAGTAAATGGCTTCGGCTCAGAGTCCAGCTGCGCAGAAATGACTTTAATCTGGTAGTTTCACCATTCAAGTGCTATGTAGAGCTTTAAATATATTAGTTAGAGCCTAGATTGAGCTGAAGTTAATAACGTATGATTAATTTCCGCTGTTGTGCTGGCCAGCTCATTTCTGATCTATCAAATTGGAGGAGAGCTCATCAGGTGTGCCATGAGAAAATAAGCAACTGTCTGAAAACTTTTGTATCGTTTGACTGTCAGTTTACTTCGCAATTATTTCAACCACTGTCTGCAACTATTTTAGAATTTAATCTACTTAGCGGGACTCTTGCAGCTAATTCAACTATGGCATTTGTTTTAATTTGTAGACAGTAATTCCCAAAAAGCATCAGTTAAATTTCTCCCCTCACTACTTGGTCTTTAGATAATCCTAAGTTTCTCGTCATTTCCCTTCCTGCTCCTCACAGGGACCTACACCTGTGAATTCATTAAGGGGATGATCACATATAAAGCCAAGACTTTCCTGGACATGGCCCAGCTGCCCGATCAGATTTCCATGAGTCTGGCGCCGCTCAGTGCAGAATGCCCGGCGGCGAGCGGCGGCACGACGGAGGTCACCGTCACCGCTGTCATCCCGCCCAGCCCCGAGGACTACGAAGTGTGGTACAGCTACAATGGTGAAAAGAAATCCAATCTACAAAACACGAGTGAGAAAATAACCCTCCACTTCACTTTCCAGCAGCATATCCTACCTGCACGAACTAACGCCAAGCTTTCGTCGCAGCTTTAAAAGACCGACTTGTCTACAAATTCAAAGTTCCCATCCGCTGCCAGAAGACCATCGAATCACAATACGTGGAAATCACCTTCAAAAACCACAAGAATCAAACCAGAACTTCTAAACTGGAAATCCCAGTTATTTATGGTACTTTTTAGTTTAGAACTTTCAATCAAAATTTAAATCTGATTATTAGTGATTATTTGAAAAACAAAAGAAAGCGGTACTTTGGTATACATTAATTTGCAGTGTTTGTTTTTTTTTTTCCCCAGCCGGTGAAAAATTTTGTGAAGAAGATGTTGTTGACGGAGATTTTTGGCCAAAAACTCCATTCAAAGCTACTGTGATTAATCAAACGTGTCCAGAGGGCAGAACTGGCTACAAGTCGCGCACTTGTGAAGGACCAAAATGGATGGATGTCTTCAACCACTGCGTGAACGAACAGCTGAACAACCTCCTCGATGAGGCCGAGGCCGGTGGAAACACACCCACCAGAGAGAGACTCGAAAACTCCACCTACTGACACCTTTCCTTTTTCTTTTTTTTTTTTTTAGAAGTTCCTGAAGGGACAAGGACCGACCTCGAATATAGCCAAGAGAATATTCCAGCAGCTTAAGAACAGCTCTACATTCACTTCTGATACCAATGAAAACACGGCGGACGTCGATGTTTCCATCAACATCTTGGACAGGATGGCTCTGGCATCAGAAAGGACTGTTCTTGCGGAGGACGTCCTTCCTGTAAGATCATTCGTTTCTATTTTTAATGTTTCAGTGCATCAGGAGAAACAATACTTCTTCAAACAGATGCTCCTTCAATGCAAAGACATGGAGGACAGCTGTTGTTCGGTTTGTACCTAAGGCCATCGATCACTTCCTAGGGGAGAATTGTCCATAATCTAAATGATTCCGAGTGAAGGTTGAGCACTTGGCATGATAGCCATCAATACTGGTGTGTGTTCTTGTGCTTGGATGAATGACACTAACAGCTTGAAGTGCTTTAGGCCTTCTGAACTGGACAAGAACAACCAGTCCATCTTTAGAGGTTTGCTGTGATGTGTGGAAACGTGTGGATGTCCCTCCTGGGGTTCAGTGCAGTTAAACTTCTTTAAAATTTGTCAAGTCCAGAAAAATTGATTCTGACGAAATGAGAAAAAACAGGGCCATTTTACCAACAATATTCATGTTATAGACTTTATAAAATATAATTTTCCACAATCCCATCTTGATTCTGTTTCAGGAAATGGTGGACGCAGCCAGCCAGATTCTGAACACCACCTGGACGGGGGTGAACGACACAGTTCGTCATGACATGTCAGCAGAATATCTTGAAGCTGTGGAGATGCTGGTGGAGAATATCCACATCAACCGTAGCCGCTCATTCAAAACTGACAACTTAGAGCTGAAAGTCTGCCCAAACACTGACTGTAACGTGACCGTGTTTGACATCGAGGTGAGTCTGAACAGGACCACCGGAAGACCGAAAATCATGGCCGTGAGAAACCTAACACCCAAACTGGACAACAACTATCCCAGGACGGAGAAAACAGAGTTTTTGTTGTCTGCCACACTGGGTCTGGACCGAGACGAAAATGGCACGACGGAGAGACGCAGTTCAGACGTAGAGATTTACCTGGAGTTTCCCCTCCAGGGGGACGTACAGAGTCCGGTCTGTGTTTTCTGGAATGTCACAACGAAGAGCTGGTCCGACGAAGGATGCAATATGTTCTCTCGCGACGCAAACGGCACGTCGTGTTACTGCAACCACCTGACTTCATTCTCTGTCCTCATGGCGAAGGGGGACATCTCCACTCCCGAATTGGACGTCATCACCAGCATCGGACTTGGTGTGTCCCTTTGCTGCTTGCTGATCTTCCTCGTCATTGAGTTTCTGGTGTGGTCAGCTGTAGTCAAAACCAACCTTTCACACTTCCGCCACACCGCCATCGTCAACATCGCCACGTTCCGCTTGCTCGCCGACTGCAGCTTCCTGGCTTCCAGCTCTCCCGAGATTCTGAGCGACGGCATGTGCTTGGCGTTCACCGTGTCCAAGCACCTGTTTTACACGGCCATGTTCTGCTGGATGCTGTGCCTGAGCGTCATGCTCGTCCACCAGCTCATCTTCGTCTTCAGCCCGCTACGGAAACGGGTTTTCATGTTCCTCTCCAGCGTCGTCGGGTATCTCGTCCCAATCATCATCGTGGGATCCAGCTATGTGTATTACAGATACACGTACAAGCCTTACTATGACAACAAAACCTGCTGGCTGAACTTTGAGCGGCTCTTGGAGGGCTCCATCCACGCTTTCCTCATCCCTGTAGGGATCGTCATTATGATAAATATCTTCTCCATGGTGGTCGTGATTGTCACTCTGGTCAAAACTCAGACGCCAGACAGCGGCAAAGCAGACGACAAGGAGACGGCCAAGAGCATCATCAAGGTGCTGGTGGTGCTGGCGCCCGTCTTCGGAGTAACGTGGGTCATCGGCTTCTTCCTGCTCATCCTGGACCACGACAATCCCGTTTTCCCGGCTGCCAACTACACCTTCACCATCCTCAATTCCTTCCAGGTAACTTCCAAGCAGAATTACAGACAGTAATAATCCACTGACCCAATGTGTGAATTTAACTGAGAGGACTTGCTAAGGGAGGAGCTTAACCAGGCGGAATCACCTGGGGTTGGTTTGAGGCTAGTTCGAAAACCTTTCCATTTTTTTCTTTTGCAGGGTGTTTTCATTTTGTTCGCCGGATGTATTGCAGAGCAGAAGGTAGGTGCTAAATCTCACAAACACTCAGCTATTATGAGGAGGGAAATACACTAAAGCAGTCCAGAGATGTGTTTTAATCTTTACCATATATCCAGTTGGTGATGGGATGCATTATTGTCTTTTTCAGGTCAGAGAGGAAGTGCTGAAGATCATAACGGTGAGTAAGCGAAGAGAATCTGTTCTGCTTTTAACAGTAAAATCGAGGAAAATTTAAACCGATTTCTGTTTGTATCCACTTTCAGGGTAAAGGAAAGGACGACGCCTCGAAGAGTTTGACATCAACTGCATACACTAAAGATAAATGAAGCCCAAGTCAATCCCGCATGACGTCTTCTATTCAGTTCTGACCCATGCTGCTGCATCATTGCTGCAATTGGCCCGATTTCACCAACACCCTGTGTGAAGTGTGCAGTTCAACCGGGTTCCAATTACTCTGTCGGTTATTTTTAGTCATAATCCTTTAGAAAGCTATGTGCACTCACAGCTGAGTACATGCTGATTATGAGGACAGATTGGATAAGTGCTAAAAGGTGAGATTTGTTTCACTGTGTTTCTTGACAGAAGCAGATTTGGATGCATTTCAGGTCTTAAATAAAATGAAAAAAAAGACTTTAACAAATGAATCCCTGATTTGCTGCATGTTTAACATGAGGGTTGATACTGAAGAGGACGAACAACGGCTTTCTGTCCCAGGTGAAAGGAAGGACTCCAAATGTCCGTCGGCATTACATATTCACAAACTAAAACAACTCTGGTCTCTCCAACAAAAGCTGCTTGAGCTGCTTGCTGTGCTTTGATTGCTGGACAAGCAATTATGGAAAATAGATGTAAACCTTCCGACTTGAAAGTTGCAAATGAAAACCAAATGCTTGTTGGCTGAAGTTGCTCAAGCAGCTCACAATCAAAGCATGCCCTTTGGTTGGCACCATAATGATGATCCCAGCCAGCTTGGCTCAGACTGCTGGCATCTTTAGATTATTGAACTGACTGTTGTTCCCATCCATGCAGTCAAGGCTCATTCTACTATAACCTCTAACTTGTGTTTTCAGTAGCTTTTCTTTTCTTTTATGTTGCATGAGATTGATTTTGTTTAATTTCAAAGCCACCACATTAGTTTTTGTCCACCAGTTTGTGAAATATCCCCTCTGTAACCTCATGACAGAAACCTCAGAAACGTAACCAGCCCTGTTTTTCAGATTATCCTCAGAGCAGGAGTGTCAAACATAAGGCTCATGGGCTCAAACTGGCTCCAATCAGGCCTGAAAAACCACCAAACTAATTAACTGGTTTAACTGGTCCCTGGGACTCGAGAAGAAATTTCACTGCATGAGGAGATTGAACTGTTTGACAAACCAGATCGAGAGTTTACATTTTTTTGGAATATAGTTCCAGCTTCAACTCAAGCTCTTTCGTAGATAATTGATGATGATGATGATGATGATGATGATTAGCTTTAGATTTTAATCATTATCTGGCATATGAACAGGTTATGCTTTGCAGAACTGATTTAGATTACCCCTGCCTTTAGCTGAGAAGTGAAAATCCAGGTGTTTCTTAGAGATTCATCAATTGTCTTTGTTTATTTGCTGAATGCACGTAGTCTATAAATGAATCCAGACATCAAACCTAGCTAATGAAAAGTTAGATTGTGTGTACAATATCATCTGCTTATTAATTTCCATGAGTCTGGCTTTGTCTCATTACATTTCAAATAAAGAGCCTGTGAATTTATATAGTTTGATATGATTCGTCTTGTATATACTCTTAAAGTGTGTATGACCACTGTATGTACCTCAAATATTTAATGTTAATAAAGAGCAAATAAACACAACATTTATGATTGCAGTCTTTTGTTTAGGTAAATGTAAACTAGACAGTTTAGAAACTAAGTTCTGTTTTTTAAAGAGTTGTATTCAGTTTTACGCGTCATTTAAAGAGTCCAGGCATTTTAGTTTGAAGAGTAAAAAGTCCACAGAATTTTGAAAAACAGATCAAGTAGTTTTGATGTTATTTTAAAGAAATCAGGTGTGGATTTAGACTCTTGTTCAAAGAGTCCAGGGATTGGCTGTTGAGTCTCTGTTGGTTTGGCTCTAAATCGCCTCTGTTTGGGCTCGTTGGTAGAGTGTGTCGTCTCCACAGAGAGGCTTTCATGGAATCTCAGTGCTTCAAATGGTTTCAAGACCAGTGA
Source organism: Salarias fasciatus (assembly GCF_902148845.1). NCBI lineage: Eukaryota > Metazoa > Chordata > Actinopteri > Blenniiformes > Blenniidae > Salarias > Salarias fasciatus. The sequence goes on from NC_043759.1 coordinate 25,370,368, forward strand.
ACATGAAAACATGTCAGTATAGTCATGTTCCTTTTATTGGCAAAATATTTCTTGAACAGTCGTGTCAGACAATCTGAGACTGCAGCACGTCATCTGCTGATGGGCCGATTGTGTTTTTTATAATTTGGCCTTCCTGAAGCGTCTGCATGATGGCAGGACCACCCTGAAGTGAGGAGAAGAGATGATGGCTGACCACTCCCACCCTGGAGCCAGGATCCTCATCCTCACAGCACAAAAACCTCATCTAACAGTCATGTAAATACACAATCCCATCACCTTATATACCTGTTTATTCTGTAACAGTGTCATTTTACTGTAACCAGTGTTGTTTCACTGTAGCCTTAGTACACAAATTTACCTGGACAGACAAAACTCTTACGAATTCACCTTGATCTGAAAATACAAAATCACCTCTCTGTTACCTTGAATCACCTTGTGTTTTCTGTTTTTGAGGGACCGAGCCCCGTAGGGCGAGGACCCTAATGTATTTCTAGATTTTCTTCTCATTTGACAGATGTGGTTATGAACTCTGATTAGAGTTAATATGCTCTAGAGTTAATATGCTCCGAAAATCACCAAATTTGGCATGATGCATGATGACCGGTGAAACACTGAATAAAATGTAAAAATTTAGTCCATCACTGCCAAAATGTTTTCTCTGGCGCCGCCTAGACACACGAAAATGGCCGCCACGACCCGGAGGGATGTCGTAAAGACATCAAACCAACTCTCTCTCGTTTCTCATCAAGACTCAAAAATGACATGCTGACACCCCGGACCTAAATCCAACAGGAAGTCTGTAATCTGCCTTTCAAAGTAAAATTTCGCTCAAATTCATATCTTGTTAAAAAAATGACCTTCTCTGAGCGCGTTTGTCACAGAGACTTCCAAACACCACCAGATGACAGAGGAGAAGTCGCTGAACAAAAGTTATGAACAGTCTTTTTAGTAAGTCACACGGTGTGGATTTTATTTGCCATTAAAGTTTGAGTTTGAAATCCTGTTGCGTTGCATCTCATATCCAGTTCGTCTTGGTGAAGAGGGATCTGAGTTCTGGACATGTCCTGCTGGGAGGAGGCCCCGGGGAAAACCTCGGACACGCCTAGGAACGCCTCGGGATCCTCCATGAAGCGCTGGAGGAGGTGTCTGAGGACAGGGAAGTCTGGGCATCCCTGCTTCCGAGACCCAGTCCTGGATCTGGACCAGGTGGATGGACGGACGGACGGACAACACCCATCCTCCAAGGACTGGCTGCCCATATCTACTCCAATTGACTACAAGGTCTGATTCCTCACTCATCAGTGGGTTTACAGAAACGCCCCCTCCTACCCTCACACCTCGACACACTCACGCTGTTCCTGCAACTGAAACCTTCGCCACCCCTCCATGGTGATGGTGGTGTTTTTCATGATCATGAGTGCCATGCCGTGCCTCCCTAATGTAAGTGTCTAATTGCAGTGTGAAGCGCTTTGGGCTCTGTCAAGCAGGGTAAAAAGCGCTATACAAGTGTAGTCCATTTACCATTTACCAAAAGTGTGTGTGTGTGTGTGTGTGTGTGTGTGTGTGTGTGTGTGTGTGTGTGTGTGTGTGTGTGTGTGTGTGTGTGTGTTCTTGTATTTCTATCCTTGTCGGGGCCAAATGTCCCCACAAGGATAGCAAAACGTGGAACGACGTGCCTTGTGGGGACCTTTTTCCGGTCCTAAGTAGGAGAAACAGTGTTTTCTTGACCATGTTGTTGTTACTGAAAAAAGTAAAAGTGCAAAAACATTTCTTTAGGGTTAGGCTTTATTGTGGTGTGGGTTAGGGTTAGGGTAAGGGTCAGGGTTAGGGGCTAGACATGAATGGGAGTCAATGGACGGTCCCCACAAGGATAGAAATACAAGACTGAGCGTGTGTGTGTGTGTGTGTGTGTGTGTGTGTGTGTGTGTGTCACTGTGAGGTCTGAGCTGAGATTTGAGCAGTTTTTCATCCAGTTTGTAAGGTTGCAGAAATGTCATGTTTCAGTAACTGAGAGGTGAAATTGAAAAAGATTGGGTTTTTTTTTACTGTGAGCATCAGAAGCCTTTCATAGAAATAAACTGAAACTGTCAAGTCTGTAGGATCATCCATGTAGCAGGAATAAGTTTATTAAAATGCGTAAACTTTTGGATGTCAGCCAGAAAATCTCTCTCCAGAATGCATTGGAGCGGATGGGAGAAAAATCTGCACTCTCCTCAAACAAACGCATCTGGGGAGAGAAATTTTTGAGATAGAGAGAAAATGAAAGCATTGTGAGAATCACAAGGACTGTAGCTACGATTTGATGTATAATATGTTCAGATTGAGCCAGAAATGTGGGGGTGAGAGAACTCTACTGCATTAATACTGTCGTCAACATAATGTCCCCAACTGGTTTCCATAGCAACAGCGTGTGCAGATCACTATGGGGAATTTGATGACATCTACGTTGGAATGTTGAACCAAAGTGAAGCTGTGATGACATCACCAGAGCTGATGTACTGGACCTCCAGACTCAGCTCTCCATTCTGAACTATTCAGAGCTCCGGATCGGCACAGCGGCCTACTGAGGAGAGACATCACCCACCAGCGAGTTAGACACTTCTGACTGAGCTTCTGTTAGCGAGATCTTTCTGGATTTCAGTTTTAGAGCACATTTTGGACATAAGAGAATCTTCTGACAGTGTTTCATGAGTACATTTGGGCAGAAGAGAGAACCTTTAGAGCAGCGTTCACTGAGAGATGTAAGAAAACTTGTTTTTAAATGAGAGTTTCTATAAGTTTCCACTAAAACTGGGAATAGTATTTGTCATTGCTGTGATATTAGACACTTATGTAAATAATGACGTTCTGAACCAATGTCTTTTCAGTTGTCAGGTTCCAGGAAGAGAAAGACAATGATTATGGACCAGTTTGCGCCCATAAACCCTTCGGCTTCTCTCTATGTGGGAGACCTGCACCCCAGCACCACTGAGATGATGGTGTATGAGGCCTTCAGCCAGGTGGGGCCCGTCATCTCCGTGAGGATCTGCAGACACCGCCTGACCCGCCGCTCCCTTGGTTATGGTTTTGTGAACTTCCAGAACCGCCAAGATGGTGAGTTTTATCTTAACAAGCTCTAAAGGAGGCGCTGTGCCTCCAGAGTGTCTTTCTTCATGTTTTCAATCTTAGTCCTGTGTGATGCTGCATCTTGAGGGCGACCCTGTTAACAAGCTGTTGTTTTTTTTGTCTTTTCTTGTGGTCTGTGTGTAGCTGAGCAAGCCCTGGATGAATTGGCATTCACTTTGATCAACGGCCGGCCGGTCCGGATCATGTGGTGCCAACATAACCCCTCCCAGAGAGCCAGCGGAGCGGCCAACATCCTCATCAAGAACCTCGACAAGTCCATCGACAGCCTGGCCCTCCTGGACACCTTTTCAGCCTTCGGGACAGTGCTGTCCTGTAAAGTGAGTTCGGGGGCCTTGCTCTGTTGACATGTAGAGCGTTTACTTTGCATAACAGTCTTGAATCTTGTGGAGTTGATTGTTTTTGTGGAAATGCATGATGCTTGTGAATGTTTCTGACTCCTGACTCTTCCTCTTTCCAGGTGGCCTGTGACGACAACAACATCTCCAGGGGTTACGGCTACGTGCAGTTTGAAACTGCAGAGGCCGCTGAGCAGGCCACGAAGAGGCTGAACGGAATGCTCTTTAACGACCAGCAAGTGTAAGTGTGATTCTGTTCCTCAAACTGCTCCATCCTGCTACTGCAAGTTATGAAGGCAGGTTTATGTTTCATGATATTTTCTTCAACAGAACCATCGAACCGTTCCAGCCCTATGAGGACAGGGAGGCTGAGCTGGCCATACAGTCCAGGGAGTTTACCAACGTCTATGTCAAGAACTTTGGAGAGGACATGGATGATGGGAAGCTAAAAGAGCTCTTCAGCAGATACGGTAAGAGAGTCAGATTTAATCTCCACTCAGCATTCACAGCTGAGGATGTGAACCAATATTAATCATCTGCTGTTTATGACAGGACCAACATCCAGTGTCTGTGTGATGAGGGACGAGAACGGAGGGTCGAAGGGATTTGGATTTGCCCGGTTCGAGACACATGAGGACGCACAGAAGGTAAGAACCACTTCTGAGGACGACTGATGGATAGATGACACATTCTGCTTCAAATCACGATAACCATGTTTATTTCCTCCCAGGCGGTGGACGACCTTAACGGGAAATATTTAAACGGCCGGCAGCTGTTCGTGAGCCGAGCCCAGAGGAGAGGAGAGCGGCAGATCGAGCTCAGGCGCCGGTTTGAGCCCGAGACCCTGGATCGTGGGGCCAGGTATCAGGTCAGTATAGGTCACTGAACTCATGTGTCCGATCACTTTTTGAGGAGCAGATCCTTCACCCTCAGAATGAAAGTGGCAGAGCACCTTTGAGTCCAGGCTGTACTGTTTACAGAGAGTGAATGACTGTTATTCGGTTTGGCACTAACTTCTCCTTTGTCCTTGAATTAACTAGGGGGTCAACCTGTACATCCACAACTTGGACTCGGGCATGGACGAGGAGCGTCTGTACAGAGCTTTTAGTCCATTTGGAAACATCGTAAGCGTCAAGGTGAGCAGTCAAGTAGCAGTGAATTACAAACTTTAATGGAATTCTAACTCCTAATTCCTGTCGTATGTCAATACGTCTTGTGTAAACTAAGGTGACAGGCATTTTGAATGAGTAGGAACTCTGAGAAAGACGATGTTCAATTGAATTTTTTCATACCTGAACTGAAAGAGTTAAACTTGTGTCTCTTCCACAGGTGGTGAGAGAGGGGGAACGGTGCAAAGGATTTGGATTTGTATGTTTTTCGTCCCCAGAGGAGGCCAGCAAGGCCATGAAGGAGATGAACGGCCGTGTGTTGGGCACCAGGGCCCTCTATGTGGTGCTGGCCTGGGCTCGCCCCGGTGTCAGTCTCCAGCAGGGGCCCTGTATGCGACCCCGACGTGAGGTCTACATGGGACCCCGGTATAAGCCCTACATGAGACCCCGGCGGGAGCCACAGGTACACCCCCAGCAGCAGCCTCACCCAGACCTGCAGCAGCAGCCTCACCCAGACCTCCACCAGCCTCACCCACTGCTCCAGCAGCAGCCTCACCCAGACCCCCAGCAGCAGCCTCACCCAGACCGCCAGCAGCAGCCTCACCCAGACCCCCAGCAGCGGCCTCACCCAGACCGCCAGCAGCAGCCTCACCCAGACCTGCAGCAGCAGCCTCACCCACTGCTCCAGCAGCAGCCTCACCCAGACCTGCAGCAGCAGCCTCACCCACTGCTCCAGCAGCAGTCTCACCCAGACCTGCAGCAGCCTCACCCAGACCTCCAGCAGCAGCCTCACCCAGACCTGCAGCAGCCTCACCCACTGCTCCAGCAGCAGCCTCACCCAGACCTGCAGCAGCCTCACCCAGACCTCCAGCAGCAGCCTCACCCAGACCTGCAGCAGCAGTCTCACCCACACCTGCAGCAGCAGTCTCACCCAGACCTGCAGCAGCCTCACCCAGACCTCCAGCAGCAGCCTCACCCAGACCTGCAGCAGCCTCACCCAGACCTGCAGCAGCCTCACCCACTGCTCCAGCAGCAGCCTCACCCAGACCTGCAGCAGCAGCCTCACCCAGACCTCCAGTGCAAGGTGCTCCCACGTCCCCAGAATGGAGACCACCGACACCCCCAGCAGCAGCCTCACCCACACCAACAGTGGCGGCCCCGTGCACGTGCCCGACGTGAGCCCCACCAGCGTCCACAACATGGGCCCTACTTGCGCCCTCAGCGAGAGCGTAGCGCACGTTTCCAACGTGGGCCCCACACGCTCCCCCAGCAGGAGGCCCACTCATCCACCCAGTGGGAGCCTTGGGATTGCCCCAATTGTGGGTACAACATTCGGCCCCTTGATGAGCCCTGTGTGCAGCCCCAGCAAGATTCAAACGTGCACCCCCGGTATTGACCCTACATTCGGCCCCGGTTTGGACCCTGTCTACGAAGAGATGAAACTGTGTGTGAAACTGGAAAGATGAAGAAAGGGGAAAAAGACGACAAAAAGAAAGAAAGAAGCATCGAAGAAGCAAAACTGCCAACAAAAATGATTGATATCATTACAAACATAGGGAAGGAAGGAAAGAAAGAAAAAGAAATCAAGCATTGAAGAAGAAAAACCTCTGAAAACATTGATAAAACCTTCATTACAACCACAAAAGGAAGGGAAAAAAGAAAGAAGCATTGAAAAAGAAAAAAAATTACTATTTCTCTTGAAAACATTGAAAAAAAATAAACATTTGAATGCATCAAACAGCTGTTGAAGAATCTGTCTTTGATAAATGTAGTTTACATGATGGAAAAGGAGGAAGAAGAACTTCAGTCTGACTCCTGCAATACTTTAGCATCATTCCTCATTGAAACTTTAAAGGGGACATATTACGCTTTTTTCACTTTGTGAGGAGTTTCTTATAGCAGTATGTGTTGCCGTAGCCTAATTATGACGTTCAAATTTGAAAACTGTCTGTTCCCTCCCTGTCTTGCTGTTCTGAGGAGGGCTCGTCAGAGCCACTTTTTAGAGTGCTGAAACTCTGAACAAAGGATAAATTTGGGGTGAACGAACTTAAATCTTATGTTTTTGGGCTTCTGAGACCTACATGACATGACTGAAAAATAGCATAATATGTCCCCTTTAAGTTTTAGCAAATTTAAAATCAACCTACATCTGACACATAAAGCAGTCACTGAATTACAGACGGCAGTGTTTTCATGTGTCACAACAGTCATGCAGACATCAGGAGTCCTACCATCTTCTGCACTCGTTACAGAATCAATTCACTATTATCCACAAAGTAAAGAACCCTCATTGTCATTATTAAACACAATAAAGTGTTTTAAAGTCAAAAGTGAAAAACAAGCAGAAGTAGTCGACGGTGGTTGAGAAACACTTTTTTCAATAAAAACTCTGAGAGAACTAACAGAGCAAGCAGATTTCCAGCAGATAAAAACACACTGCTTGGCGCTGAGGCCTGCTGGCTGCAAAGTTATAGATCAGAACCTAAAAAAAATCAGTGAGAGACTTTGTGCGAATGTCACGGATGTCGTCCATTTGGGAGGACGCCATATAATCAACGTCACCTGGGGCCCTTGTATACGAGGATTGAACGTGGATCGCTTTGTCTGCCATCCATTTATACAAATGGATTTAATACGATTGTTTGTAATCGGATTGAAAAAACCACCCATGTAAACTGGACCAATGCTGCAGCAAGAGTTCTGACCAGAACCAGCAGGAGAAATATCAGCCCAATATTAGCTTCTCTTTACTGGCTTCCTGTTCCTTGAACAGGATTTAAAATCCTGCTTTTCACCGATAAAGCTCTTAATAACCAGGCCCCAACATAACTTAGGGTCTGTTCAGTATAGCCCTGTAAAATCCAGATTTTCCAGGGTGTGAAAGCTCCCCTGAACTCAGATCCAGATCTTTCAGGTAAGCTCTGGATCCCTCGAACTGCCCTGGTCTCAGAGAGACTATTGGTCCATTCACCAGCTGCAGAGGGAGGACGTCATGTGGACCTCATTGCATTTGAACAGCAGGATGAACAAAGCCAACAGTGCGAAGAAGCAAATAAAGAGTCAAACTGCCTGGTGGGCAGACGAGGAGTGATGAGTGGTGAGCGCTTTCGGTCCACACCAATCGAATGAGCTGTATTTCTTCTTCTGCCTGTCTGGTCAGTGATCATTTTGGCTGACGGCCCCCACAAATGAGCAGCTGCATGAAGTTGTCATGGCGTTTTGTCCAAGGTGTTAAAATTCTCATCCTCTCCCTTCCCAAGAGAACCGGGTGCCGGTGAAAGCAACCTTAGACAGGAACACTTAGTTCTCAGAGTGCTGCTTGCTGGAGATTCCTCGGTTCTCTTAAAGTAGAAAATGCAGTGGAATGCTGCCAAGCACTTCTGCCAGTGGGGGGACGTGGGATAATGACTCCCGATTAAAAAAACAAATGGATGACCGATTACCTTAACTCCAATCCCAATTTACACGCATGCACACTCTTTCTGTGTTTAATCTTCTCAGGCGATCGGCACCAGGCTCAGTGAACTGTGCCGCTCGGACAGTGAGAGTCCCGCCAACATCCTGGGATACGCTTATGATGAAGAGACCAAGCGAAGAATGCGAAAGGAAGATGAGGAAGAGGAATATTTGGATGACGGTGAATGAGAGCATTGAAAGATGTTCTATTTCATCCCTACAAACTGCCAGAAGACAGTGCAGAAAGCGCTGAATGTCCCTTCATGCGTGTGCAGTTTGGGTCTGTATATCAACAGCAACACCTGTGACCTCTCAGTGACCCTGAGAGGTATTAAATTCCAGTGTCACCTCAGGTTTCTTCTTTTGTTCTCGCGTGCAGTTTGCATACAATTGAAGATTACGGGATGAGCCTATATGGTTTTATACTGTGTTGCTGGGAGTCTTGTAAACGTGGGTCGGAGCAGCAAAATTCACCCTACAAAGGCTGCGATGGCGGTTACCCCCTTACTTCGCTCAACTCCTCCGCCTGGGGTGGATTGAGCCTCCCACCAGCCACTGCTCCCTCATAGAAAGAACAACTTCTTCTGCAGAGAGTCTGAATTTCCTTTATACACTGTCCATAAAAAAATCCAAAGCTTGAAATAATCAGTTCAACAATCTTCCTTAAACTTTGATATTTATTGAAAATTAAGCCAAAACCATGGTGACTGACAGTCAGTGTTGTCAGGTTATATTTAATATCAGCAAATAGTCTTTTATCACATGAATAAATTATCAACAAATAGTCTTTTGTCACATGAATAAATGAAGCAATAGGTATTATATTCCTTGGGCGTAATGTGGCCCCTGGACTGAAATGAGTAAATATGTTTCATTGAGCTCTCCTGATAACACTGAAGATGGCCAGAGTCAGGACGACCATCCCTACAGCGCCGCCGACCAGCGCTCCAAGGACGCTGCGGTCTATCATCTGGATTTCACACCTGGGACCGGCGTAGAAGGTGGCCTGGCTCGTCGCACATCTGCAAAACCAGCAGACCAGAACTTTACTGAGTCCGATTTAAATCACATAGAAGTCTGTGCACTTCAAAGCACTGAGCAGCATTAGTATCTCATGATCTTATCACAGTAGAAGTCGCTTGTGGTATCAGAAAAAGGATTAAATTGTGTATACAAAAGGTACATTTTTGGAATTAATTTCTAATATTATGTTTAAAAATTATATCCACGTTATAAAAATGTTTCTGAATGAAGAAAAAAAATCTTAGAAATGTGTCTACATTAAAGGTCATTTCTGGTTTGTTCATAGTGGAATGAAAATCTACTCTGATCTATCAGCACAGGGTGAATTGAGGCATACTGGTGAAATGACTGTTCCTTTATTCAATGTTCATGTTTGCTATGGGTTTTTGGGAGGATTGTTCATTCACAGGCGCCACCTTCACTGGTGAAAAATGAAGTCAATGTGCAAGTGCAGAAGAACTGTAATTCCGGGGAAATTCCAGCAGGGGGCGACAATGTTGGTTTCAAAAAGTGCCCGATTCTCATTAGAGCCCATTCAAAAATTCAGAAATTTCATAATGCAAATAAAGATATGAGGGTTCAGAGCACAGTTTGCTCTCTAAGGCTATTTATACAACCATACCGGCTCCACCAGTAATCTGTTGATTTTATCTTATGACTTAAAATTTTTAAAGGGATTTCAGACGCCATGAGTAACGTCACGTAAGCTCCATCCATCTTTGGTATAACGTCAATGTGAATTCATTGTTAATGTCTCAATGATATGCTATTACTTTGTTACCCGGAAACAAAGACAGAGATTTAGAGTTGGAGTTATTTATATAGCATAATACTATTATTTACTGGTCCAACCCAGCTGCAGTATGCAGCTGAAATACCAACATTAAACATTGGTAGTTTAAAAATTACAAATCTGACACTCTCTCAATTTCTGGCAAACAAAAAGAGTTCTGACTTCCACAGCTTGAGATTGTGTTAAATGATTTAAAACTGTGATCCGGATATCTGTAAATGTTCCACACCTGCAGTAGGCTTTCCCCTCGATCTCCACACACACGCCGCCGTTCAGACACAGGTTCGCATGGCAGGGGTTGACAGACCGTGCTTCCCTGTGTTTCGGGGCCTCCACTCTCACTTCCTGTTCATCCACTGCTTCCTCGAGTGAGATTTCACTCCCTGTTTCACTCCCTGTTGCAGCTGGTGTGGCTGGGATGACTGGGACCTCAGTCTCAATCAAATGTGTCAGATCTGTGAAAACATCAGATGTTAAAGATAAACAGATAAACTTAAAGAAAGCCCAACGACCGGGTTTGGTTTCTGTCGTCACCATTGAAGTCAGCTGTGATAATCAGGTCGTTGTTCTTGAGGAAGCTCCTTCTCTGGAGTTGCTGATGAGAGATGAAGGTGCTCCAGCCGTAGTCTCTACTGCGGTAACATTTACAGGCTTCATCGAACACTGCTCCCGATGCCGCTGTTGGTTTGTTCCAGCGGGAATGAGAGTCTAACAGAGACAGGAAACATAAAGGTTTCAAGTCTGAAGTCGAACCATGAGAGTGACAACAATAATTAAAGGAATGAGGAGGGGGAGGGTCAAAGTTAGTGTTGTATTTTCTTCACTTGTTCTGTGATAGTGCAAACAATCACAACATTCAACCTGTCAGTTGCTCAACAAGATCTCTGACACAATGACAGCTGTGCTTTGCTGTCGGCAGAGAAAACTGCTAGACCCTGGACCTCTCTGGTCTGGGGGGGATTTTGCTCCTCAAACTTCAAAGCTGTAAAATCAATGAAAGGAAGAAAATAAAGGAAAGGAGTGTTTGCTTATCTTCAGGTCTCACCTGTAGTGAAAGTTCTTGTAGAAGACATTCTATTTTTAACATCTGGAACTTGGTCCATAACAACAAACGTTGCCTGTCTGTTTTGTACGGGCCACTCCAGCACCGCATCGTCTTCCCCGCTGCAAAGGTGAAAAGTCACACCAACGTAGTCGGGGTACTCGGCACTTCGTCCATTTGGATAAATGCTGATACCGAATGAGTAGCCTTCAGAGTTCTGGAAACATCTGCTCTTTATTGCCGTGCCAAGAGCAGTCTTGGCGAGGACATCACTGAAGTTGTGGATTTGCCAAACTGCGCTGGGGCAAACAGTCTCGGTGAGGGTGATGTCGTCAATCAGGATTGCCCCCGAGGAGCTGGAAGACCCTCTGATGCCCTGGAAGAAGTATCGGAACTTCTCTGTGACTTTAAGACTCACGTGGGCAATTTTCCAGGCATCGTCTCCGTCGCCTGAGACAAAAGACAGAAACCATTCATCAGCTTCCTCCGTGAAGGATTGTGCACCATGAAGGTAATCCCAAGAGAAGTCAACCAAGACATTCAAAAAGTGACTTTCCTTCCAAGCGTCCAGCTGTGAAATACCTGTAATGGTGTGGATCTTGCGGGTACTCCGAACCGTCCCTGTGCCGTCGTCAGTCCTGACCCATATCACCAGTTTGTCCCCGGCTGCTCCGCTCATCTTATAGAAGAACTGCAGGCACTGCTCCTCTCTGGTGGGGTAGAGGATCCGGGACTCCAGGATGGCGCTTCTGCCAACTGGCCCGGAAGACGTATCGAACTTCATGAAATAGCCAGAATCTAAAAATAAAATTTAAAAAGCAAAGCGTACAATGTAACTGAAGCAGTTTTCCTGGAAATACCTGTTATGATCAAAGCCCCATTGAAACGATATTTTCAAGTGAAAATGTAGCATTTCGGACTGACATGGTTTAATAACTTGGGTCCAGTACCTCTGCAGAGTCCGACCAGCGTGTGATCTTCATCGCCTGCACGGCTCAGAGTCTGAACCCAGTCGGCGGCGTCGCCGTCGTTCTGGATCATCCCGCAGATGTTGATCAGCTCGAACGAACACTGGTCCAGCAGAGTATGTGTGTTGGCTGCAACAGGATGGGCGTGAATGCTTAAAACCTAAAGCGCTGCGCGGCCACAATCATCATGGTAACCTCCATTCTAACAAGGAAAGTACCATCCTATGCACACATAAGCAGCTATTCTCATCAATAACAGGCGATTTCTGCCTTCCATCAAGTTGTCGGACAACAGCAAAACTCACCACAGCTGTACATGCGGTTGAGCCTGGTGATATCCACTTCACTGAAGTCGAACCTCTGGCCGATCACCTCGTTGAAGTAGGGAATGGTGGTGGTGATGGTGGGGATGCTGTCGTTCTTGTTGAAGGAAAACGGTCTGTAGTGCATGACGGACTCGTAGTCGTACGGTGTGTTCAAGTCAGTGATGAAGTTGTCCTCGTACTTGTTGAAATTGTGTTCCTTCCCTGCGTGCACAGAAACACATCAAATACACAACATACATTGGGCCTTATGTTTGCTCAGAGCATCAGAGAGCCTGGACGGAGTTGGTTATTGCTCTATTGCTAACAGATACTTTTGAGATAGCCTGGTAAATGATTCTGGACACATTGCCTATAACTGTGGTGAAGGTCAGCCTAATCTGCAAGTCACTGGAGACTCACCTTCTTCAATCTGATCCCACCAGATTTGGACGTAGTCGTCCCTGTCTGAGCGGGACTGCTCGTGGTAGAAGCCCAGAGCGTGGAGGAGCTCGTGCTCCACCACGGCCTTGGTGTCACATCCGGCCCCGATGGACAGTTCCTGTCCCGTTTTATCATCTCCGACATACGACCAGCATCTGATTGGTTGGGATTGAAAGCAAACTGCGTGGTTATTGTTGATCGCACAGTGACTTTACAGCCATTGCATCAGCTCTTTCTAATCTTTAATCCTTGATGACACCTTAATTTGAAGTTGAGCTCTGTCCTGAGGGAATCTGACGCTCACCCTGACAGCTTCTTGAAGGTGATGTAGGTGCTCTCTCCCTCGTAGGGTTTGAAATCCACGCAGGATCTCAAGCGGTACTCCTCGAAAGCCTGGAGAATCACCCCCTTGGCGTTCAGGTCTAAGACGACAGGAATCAGTTTCCAAATCAGTACACTTTAATCAAGACACAGGAGTAGAAAGGTTTCCCATCATGCACGTGTACCTAGTGAGTCCGTTAAGATGTAGGGGATGGGAAACTGCCATCTCCTCGTTTCATCTAAGATTGCATTTCTGCTGTGCTGCAGGAGACAACGGAGGAGTTCAGACACCGAGACGTTCTCAATAAAACCACCCGACACTCTGTAGACTTACATCACCAGCAATGTCTCCTTGGAACAAGTGTCCCAGCTCTAGAGAAACGCGAGAGACACGGTAGAATTAGAGTTTTTACAAAAATGCAACAACTCTGATCATCTGAGAAGGAATACCTCTGTTGATCTCTGGTATGTCGTCTCTCAGTTCACCTGCATCTGCTTCGTCTCCTGGAGGGCAAACGAGTTGTTTGAGGTAGAAAGACTACAAATATTTTATTTATATAAAATTTTTTAAAAAAAGTTGACAAACCACTTGTTGGTGCTGGAATAGCTTGCACCTATAAAAACAAGAGCAGATATGCTTAATTTAGTGTATTTAATATGCTTATTTAACCATCTTTCCTTGTAATTTGAGATGATTTCTGTTCCCTACCTTCAAAACCATCAGTACTCCGATCAGCACGGCGGCTTTCCTCAAGCTGCCTCCGATCCCCATGGCGTTCCTCGGGTGGAAATGTGCTTCTCAGATTCCAGTGTGAACAGAAAAAGAGGAACTTTGATCAGTGTGATGATCGATCAATGAGTAACGGACACTTCACACGTGTTCTCGAGGTTAATGTCTTGTTTCTGCAGATGATTACAGCAGTCAAGTGTTAAAGAGCAGAGTTTGTTTCTGCTTTCACCATGAACCGGTGTGTGTGAGTGTGTGTGTGTGTGTGTGTGTGTGTGTGTGTGTGTGTGTGTGTGTGTGTGTTCTCGTATTTCTATCCTTGTTGGGGCCAAATGTCCCCACAAGGATAGCAAAACGTGGAACGACGTGCCTTGTGGGGACCTTTTTCCGGTCCTAAGTAGGAGAAACAGTGTTTTCTTGACCATGTTGTTGTTACTGAAAAAAGTAAAAGTGCAAAAACATTTCTTTAGGGTTAGGCTTTGTTGTGGTGTGGGTTAGGGTTAGGGTAAGGGTCAGGGTTAGGGGCGAGACATGAATGGGAGTCAATGGACGGTCCCCACAAGGATAGAAATACAAGACCGTGCGTGTGTGTGTGTGTGTGTGTGTGTGTGTGTGTGTGTGTGTGTGTGTGTGTGTGTGTGTGTGTTTTCCATCAGCATCACTTTTGGAAAACAGCTCAGTCTGATTTTGGATCCTGCCAGGGTCAAGTTTTGAAAATATGTCTTGAATCCTCCAGATTTCACTGGTAACTCCACTGAATTTGTTTTTAATATTCGAATCACGTCATTATGAAATCACAGGACCGCTGAGCTGATAAAATCACCCCCACCTGCGTCACATCCACCTGGACTTTTCACGCATTGCACCCTGCTTATAAAACAGATATAAACAGAGTGCTGATCAGTCATTCTGCTGTGCCATTACTCCTGTGTTATCTGATAAGGATCTTGACAATGCTTCTCGCTATCTTTCTTCTCGCTGTCATTGTGCTGTGATCCCAGTTCAATAAAAAAGAAACTGCACAGTTTAACAGATTGTTGTTGCAGTTTAATCATCTCCAAAGATCAATCCTTTTCTTCTTCCTCTGGTCTGAAAATGACTAGTTTTGAGATATTTTTAAAAATATACAGTATATATACAGAGAAGAAGGTGATGCAAATCCCTGAGAGTCTCAGTGGCCTCCAGGATGTCTGTTTGTGTAAATCAGACCTTATAAATAGATGAGAACATTAAGATTTAACGTGGAACTCTCCATTTCAGTGATGTTGCTTTAGTTTAAATGGCTCTTATCAAAAAGTGTGTGATCAAAGAAGGAACATGAAAGAAAAAAATGTTCTGAAAGCATGAACAGGGTAAACTGAACATGGATAAAGTCGCTATTGATTCCCTGGGATGGATGAGTTTGTTTATATATTTGGACTGGGACAAGAGGAAGAAATGAGGAAGAGAAAGTTTCATTCTTCCATCCATCCATACATCCATCCACCCATCTTCAACCACTTATCCGGGGCCGGGTCACGGGGGCAGCAGTCTCAGCAGAGATGCCCAGACTTCCCTGTCCCCAGACACTTCCTCCAGCTCCTCTGGGAGGATCCCAAGGTGTTCCCAGGCCAGCCGAGAGACATAGTCTCTCCAGGGTGTCCTGGGTCTTCCCCGGGGTCGCCTCCCAGTGGGACATGCCCGGAACACCTCCCTAGGGAGGCGTCCAGGAGGCATCCTAACCAGATGCCCGAGCCACCTCAGCTGGCCCCTCTCGACTGAGCTCCTCACCCTATCTCTAAGGGAGCGCCCAGCCACCCTACGGAGGAAACTCATTTCGGCCACTTGTATCCGGGATCTTGTCCTTTCGGTCATGACCCAAAGCTCATGACCATAGATGAGGGTGGGAACGTAGATTGACCGGTAAATCGAGAGCTTCGCCTTTTGGCTCAGCTCTCTCTTCACCACAACGGACCGATACAACGACTGCATCACTGCAGCCGCTGCACCGATCCGCCTGTCAATCTCACGCTCCATCTGTCCCTCACTCATGAACAAGACCCCAAGATATTTAAACTCCTCCACCTGGGCCAGAGTCTCTCCACCGACCTGGAGAGGGCAAGCCACCTTGTTCCGGTCGAGGACCATGGCCTCAGATTTGGAGGTGCTGATCCTCATTCCTGTCGCTTCACACTCGGCTGCGAACCGCCCCAGTGCATGCTGTAGGTCCGGGTTCGATGAAGCCAACAGGACAACATCATCTGCAAAAAGCAGAGATGAAATCCTGTGGTTCCCGGACCGGAGCCCCTCCGGCTCCTGGCTGCACCTTGAAATTCTGTCCATAAAAATGATGAACAGAACCGGTGACAAAGGGCAGCCCTGCCGGAGTCCAACATGCACCGGGAACAGGTCCAACTTACTGCCGGCAATGCGGACCAGACTCCTACTCCGGTCATACAAAGACCGGACGGTCCTTAACAAGGGGCCCCGGACTCCGTATTCCCGGAGCACCCCCTACAAGACACCATGAGGGACGTGGTTGAACACCTTCTCCAAGTCCACAAAACACGTGTAGACTGGTTGGGCAAACTCCCACGAGCCCTCGAGCACCCTATGGAGGGTAGAGATGGTCCACTGTTCCACGACCAGGACGAAAACCGCATTGTTCCTCCTGAATCCGAGGTTCAGCTATCGGTTGGATCCTCCTCTCCAGTACACTGGAATAAACTTTCCCGGGGAGGCTGAGGAGTGTGATCCCCGTATAGTTGGAGCACATCCTCCGGTCCACCTTTTTAAATAGGGGGACCACCACCCCGGTCTGCCAATCCAGAGGCACCGTCCCCGACCGCCACGCGATGTTGCAGAGACGTGTCAACCAAGACAGTCCCTGCACATCCAGAGACTTGAGGCACTCAGGGCGAATCTCGTCCACCCCCGGTGCCTTGCCACCGAGGAGCTTACCAACCACCTCAATGACTTCGGCTTGGGTGATGGACGAGTCCACCTCTGAGACCTCAGCCTCTGCTTCCTCCACGGAAGACGTGGCGACGGGATTAAGGAGGTCCTCAAAGTATTCCTTCCACCGTCCTATGATATCCCCAGTTGAGGTCAGCAACTCCCCACTTCCACTGTAAACAGTGTTGGCGGAGACCTGCTTTCCCCTCCTGAGGCGCCGACCGATAGTCCTCCTCCATGGCCTCCCCAAACTCCTCCCAGATCCGAGTTTTTGCCTCCACAACCATGCGGGCTGCAGTTCACTTGGCCTGCTGGTACCTGTCAGCTGCTTCTGGAGTCCCATGAGCCAACAAGGCTCGACAGAACTCCTTCTTCAGTTTGATGGCAGCCGTCACTTCCGGTGTCCACCACCGGGTTCGGGGGTTGCCGCCATGACAGGCACCAGAGACGTTACGACCACAGCTCCGGGCAGCCGCTTCGACAATGGAGGTGGAGAACATGGTCCACTCGGACTCAATGTCCCCAGCCTCCCTCGGGACATGAGAGAAGCTCTCCCGGAGGTGGGAGTTGAAAGCCATGCTGACAGAGGGTTCCACCAGACGTTCCCAACAGACCCTCACAACACGTTTGGGTCTGCCAAGTCTGTCCGGTTTCCTCCTCCGCCAGCGAATCCAACTCACCACCAGGTGGTGATCGGTCGACAGCTCTGCTCCTCTCTTCACCGAGTGTCCAAAACACGTGGCCGGAGGTCAGATGACACGACAACAAAGTTGATCATCGACCTCCGAACTAGGGTGTCTTGGTGCCAAGTGTACTTATGGACACTCCTGTGCTTGAACATGGTGTTTGTTATGGACAAACTGTGACTAGCACAGAAGTCCAATAACAGAACACCACTCGGGTTTGGTCAGAGAGGCCGTGTGATCCAATCACCCCCTTCCAGGTCTTACTGGTCTCACCCCCCTCCCAGGGATTCCAAGAAGGCCGGGTACTCTGCACTGC
Source organism: Salarias fasciatus (assembly GCF_902148845.1). Classification (NCBI taxonomy): domain Eukaryota; kingdom Metazoa; phylum Chordata; class Actinopteri; order Blenniiformes; family Blenniidae; genus Salarias; species Salarias fasciatus. Next base: position 25,387,950 of record NC_043759.1, read on the forward strand.
TGTTCGGCCCATAAGCCGAAACAACAGTGAGGCACCTATCCCCGACCTGAAGGCGCAGGGATGCGACCTTCTCGTTCACTGGGGTGAACTCCAACACATGGCGGCTGAGCTGTGGGGCTATAAGCAAACCCACACCAGCCCGCCGCCTCTCACTGTGGGCAACGCCAGAGAAGTGGAGAGTCCAACCCTTCTCGAGAGGTTAGGTTCCAGAGCCCAGGCTGTGTGTGGAGGTGAGCCCGACTATATCTAGCCGATACCTCTCAACCTCCCTTACAAGCTCGGGTTCCTTCCCCCCCAACGAGGTGACATTCCATGTCCCGAGAGCTAGTCTCTGTGACTGAGGATCGGATCGCCGGGCACCCTACCGTCGGCTGCCACCCAATCCACTTTTCACGTTTCATTCTTTTATCCTTTAATTTCAATCTGCCCCTCTTCTCTCCTCCTCTTCAGCCTCCTTCCTTCTCTGATGCCTCTCCTCTTTCTCTCCCTTGCTCCTCCTCAGGTCTCCTGGAGGATCTGCTCCACGAGGACTCTGAGCTCCCCTCCTCCTCTCCGGCTTGTCGGAGCAGCTCCTCTGGTTGAAGATCTCCTCCTCCTCCTCCTCCTCCTCTTGAAGCCTCCAGCGCTGCTCCCGCTCTACCAGGGCCTCCTCGCCGTCCCGGGATGGTCGGAGGTTTCTCCCTTTCTGCTCTCAGCTGGACGACTTGCTGCTGCTGGTTTTTGAAATGTTTTCAGCCACCTGCTTCTCCATTGTGTTCGAGTGAACCCTCATTCAGTCTCTCAGGACTTTCAGAGTATTTGGTGTTGCAGGACATTTCATTTATATTCCTGTATCAGCAGTCAGTGTGCTCATTCCTTCAGTTAAAACTACTGATCTGTTTGAAGTTTTTTTAGAACCAGTTTGTCATGAAGGAACTGCTCAGCTTTTGTTAAGTCATAAATATTTTATTAGATTTTTGTTTTACTCTATATCTTTATTTTATTTTATTTCCAGTGGATATGACAAGTTGTGTCGTGTTTGAGCTGAATAAAGAAAAAGATGGACCACAGAACTGATGATCTGAACACAGTTTGCATCTTCTACGTCCTGAAAGGTCCTAAATACTATATAAACTAACTTTTCAATAAAACAACTAGTGTTGGATTGGATTTCTAACTTTTTGTCCTTTTTTGTTATTCAATTTTCTCAAATTAAATTTGAAATGAATGACTTTTTCACTTTTAGACGCTAAGATTTCGAAAAGGATATTTTCACTTTCAGCAAAATAAAGATAATTTTACCTAATTACTATCTTTCAGTCCTTTCTCCAGCTCTGCTCAGTAATGATGTGAAAAATGCTTCAAAGAAAAAAACAACAATTGAAAAAGTATTTATTGACAAACGCACCACATTCTGTTTCTTTGATACATTTAATAAAGATAGATATAAAGACACAAAATCAATACCAGTGTTTTGACAGATCTGTGTGCCTCCATTCATTCGCACAAATTCCATTATTTTTGTTTCTAAAGGTGAAACAGTCACACTTTCCAACCGTCCATCAACGTTTCATCTTCAGGTTATTTTTCCACATCCTGATTTTTCCATTCCTGCAACAGATGAAATTAATTAGAACAATTAACAATTCATTTTTATAGATAATCACTGAAAAGCTGTGAAACAAAGAGAGGATCTCACCTCTCTGAGGCGACGTCACTCCTCCGACTGGATGGGAACTTCTGTTTTGATCAGTGACGTCAAATCTGTCGACCAAATCATCCCCACGTTAACACACCGCACCACACACACACACACACACACACACACACACACACACACACACACACACACACACACACACACACACACACACACACACACACCTTCACGGCGTCGCCACGGAAACCACTCACCATCAAAGTCCACCGTGATGATCAGGTCGTCGTTTTTCAGGTAATTTCGCCGCCTGAGGTCGAAGTGCTTCACAAAGTTCCTCCAGCCCCACGACTCACCTCTGTAGCAGCCGCAGGAGGCGTCATACGTCCCCACCTTGGACGGATCGTCCCAGATAAATTCCCCATCTGATGTTGCCAGGGACAAAACAACAGGATAATCAGGCAAAGTTGGAAATGACTCTTTTAAAATCATCTGAAGAGTGGCACAAAAAGCAGCTAAATGTCTATATGGAGATGGTGATTTCATCCTGAGACCTTCCTGCATCCCGTTTGTTTCCCCATTGTCAGATTCAGAAAAAAATTGGCTTAAAATGATATTAAATTTCATTTGTAAAGCACTTTTCATTTTGGCAAAATCTCAACATCCTGCAAAAAAGGATAAAAATGAACAAACAAACAAAATGAAATAACTTTGATTTCTAAAGTTAAAAAAAAATGGGGGTGCAAATTGGTTAAAATAGTTAAAGTTGTGTAATTAAAAAGTTAATTAAGTTAAATTAAATTAAAAGTAGATTAAAAAGTGTAATGTGGTCTTCATTTTCCTGAATTGTACGACGTTCGGCTCATTTCACAGGTTAAATTCACTCCGAGGCTCCAGTGAAACATCATTTGGTAGAAATGAAGTTGCAAAAATGTCTGTTTTAGTTGTAAAGGCAATAAAATCAATTACTAAAATGAAGAACACTTCTGGAAAATGAAGAACTGGGAACAATGTTCTGAATTACGGAGCACATCCAGAGGAGGAGGAGAGATATGACAAACACCTGTGTGATTTCTGGAATGCTTTTTTTTTCCTGTTAAATCCACTGTATTATCACTTTTACCTCCGTACTAACTGAAGATGTGCCTCCTCCTGGACTTGATGAGACACAAACGACCACTCTAGTCTCTTCATTGATCACACTGAGCCAGATTTGGGGTTGTTACCGTTTTATGCAGGCACACTGTGAAAATGTGTGGATTAAATTTAAACTTTAATATGTTCATGGTTATAATAATAAAAAAAAAATAATCATCTTGATAGAATCAGTATCTTCTATGAGTTGGTGTAAGAGTTCAGTGGCTGTTTTCCAAGCTAAATAATAATAAAAGATCTTTACACAGCTTAAAACAGCTGATCACATCAAGATAAGAGGATTTTAAAACACTGCGAACGGGTTAATTGCTGTGTTTATCTGACTGTAACTGTGTGTGGCGAGATATGAGCTGCTTTATCTGTGGTAAACACTTCAGCGGTGCATTTATAAACTTCGCCCTGTGGGGAATAATAAAGGATACAAAAGGATTGTCAACAAAGAAACTCAACAGTAGGGGTGTCAAACATGAGGCCAGTGGGCCAAAAACTGGCAGTCAAGAGGCTCCAATCTGGTCAAACCACCAGGCAAATTGTAAAAAATTCAAAGAAAACTGATTGCATGAGCCAGACCCCGTCAGGATGAAACACACTCACGGGTCAGGGCGGTGGTGAGGCTGCGAGCCGTGGACATCCTCAGTGTGACGTCGGGGTCTTGGTCCATCACCACCAGCGCAGCCTGCCTGTTGACCGCCGGCCACTGCAGCACGGCGTCGTTCTCCCCGCTGGCCAGGTGGAAGTACAGCGCGGTGTACTTCCCCGTGAAGTCGGTGTAGGTGGACACAGGCCGGACCAGGATCCCGTAGCCGTACCCCTCGGGGCTGTAGAAGCGGGGGCTCCAGAGGGATGTGGTGTTGTCGGCCGTTTCCAGGATCTTAGAGAAGTTCTGGATCCTCCACACGGCGTTGGGGCAGCGCGTCTCCGTCAGGCTCACGTCGTCCACGTAAATCCCGCCACCGGACGCCGAGGGCTCGCCTCGCATTGCCTGGAAGCCGTAGCGAAACTTCACTCCCACCTCCAGCGGGACGTGGGCGATCTTCCACGTGTGGTCAGAATCCGCTGGGAAGCCAGGAAACTGTCTGTTAGCCAAGATCTTCAGCAAAAGGTTGATCTCAGGAGACAAATCGACAGAGAAAAAGTACCTGGAAGTAGGACTGTTAATGTAGAACTTATACTTTTACGTTTAATTAAATATATATTACGCTGCTGTTCTGTGCTTCTCCTTTCGTGCTGAGGTTCTGAACTTCCTCCTCCACTGATTACAGTCGTGCTGCACAGCAGCAGCCTTTCAGCTTTCAACTAGAGGACTGGCCTTGAACTCTCCCAGAAGGTCTTCAGTCTGGCTGTTTTCCAAAACTTCCTCCATGGGAGCTTGTGTGTGTTGCGTTGTCAGCAGCTCTGAGCACCGCGGTCGTATAAAGAAACACCGAAAACACAATGAAGGTTTGGAGTTCTCACTTGAAATCACTGCGAGCCCTAAGACTGTAACCGGGCCATAAAACTGTTATTTAAGTTGTTAATATGGGATCAAACTATCCCAGTGAACGACATGTTATTTAACCTTTCACTGCATGTTGTTACATTTGGGTTGTAAATCAAAGACACCAGTCTGTACCTGTAGGTGAAATATAAATACAGCAAACAGAAATATCTGGGAAGACAATGCAAATCAGTGAAGGTCTGAGCTCCACACAGACCTTATCATCACTTTGGGCACATAAACAGACTGATTTGTTGTGTTTGGTACATAACTTAGTGGGCCTGATGAGCTACATTTACAGATATTTACATACAGTACAAACATCCCAAACAGGACTTGATAAATGAAATGACAATGCTGATGATATCAAAATCATTAATTTGAAAAAAAAAAAAGGGATTTGGTTCCAGTATTACGAAACAATAAGAATGTATTCATGAATATAGTCTGTGGTCCCTTTATGTGTCCAATCAGTATGAATCTGAGGCTGAAGAAGGGGTTGTACCTCTCTGTCAATAATCTCTGGTAGAATATTTCATCAATGGAAGAATCGTAGGAAGCTGCCTTCTGTCTTTGTTAAACTAATACGGTGACAGATGCAGCTTTATGATATAAAGTTGAATCTATAACTATTTATCATGCAGCATCTAATGTAGGAAAGCCTCCAAAAGAAACCTCAAACACAACATAACAGAAGGATTTTATGTTGTTTCGGGATGTTCTGAGATAACTTCATTTGAATTTCATGTCTTAGTTACCAAGCAGCTGAAGAAATAACCAAATTAACTTTTGCCACCATGCAAATCTCTGTTTTTGGACTGCTGATGGATGAATCCATGTTGCCGTAGTACGAGCTAGATCGTTACCGTAAAACGTTTGTATCTTCCTCATTCTGCGAACGGCGCCCGTGCCGTCGTCCGTCTTCACCCAGATCACCAGTTTGTCTTTGGGGCTTCCGTTCATCTTGTAGAAGAACTCCAGGCACTGCAGCTTCCTCTTGGGGTACAGGATGCGGGACTCCAGCAGGGCGGACTCCTGAGGATTCCCCGACTTGGTGTCGAAGTGCATGAAGTACCCGGCATCTGAAAAACAAACCAACAGTCAACTCCTCCAGCAGTTTGGAGAAACCTCCTTCTGAATCGCCCTTCACACCTCTGCACCGTCCCAGCAGCGTGTGGTCCTCCGAGGCCTCGCTGCTCTTGGTGTGGACCCAGTCGCCGTCGTCGGTGGAGGGCTGGATCATCCCGCAGATGTTCTCAAGCTCAAAGGCGCACTGGTCCAGCAGCGTGAGCGGGGCGGCTGGGGTAGAAGACGGCCAGGACCTTAGCTTTAACTTGACCCACGGATTTGACGACAGCGAGTCAGACCGGCGACGCGATACGTACTGCAGTTGTACATGCGGTTGAGCCTGAACGTGTCCATCTCACTGAAGTCCAGGTACTGGCCTATGATGTTCTGGAATGCGGGAATCTTGGTGGTGATGGTGGGGATGGAGTCGTTCTTGTTGAAGGAGAAGGGCCTGTAGTGCATGACGGACTCGTAGTCGTACGCCGTGTTCTGATCGGTGATGAAGTCGTCTTCGTATTTATTGAAGTTGTGTTCCTTTCCTGGAGAGAATGCAGCGGTTTCAAACGACATGCCGCAAAAATGTCCCAATAAGAAACATCAGTACAGCTCCAGTGAAATCACTAAGAGGCCTTATGGTTATCCTACAATACCGTTTTGTTGAGAAGACTCTTCAATGAATCTCTGTTCCTGGACTCACCTTCCTCCACCTGGTCCAGCCAGATGTTGACGTAGTCGTCCCGGTCTGTGCGGGACTGCTCGTGGTAAAACCCCAGTGCGTGGAGGAGCTCGTGCTCAATGACGGCCTTGTGGTCACAGCCGGTTCCCAAAGACAAGATCTGACCGACCTGCTGGTCTCCAACGTAGGAGTAGCACCTGTGGCGACGGGAAGAGCTCATTCAGGTCGTTGATCACAAACGTTGGCCATTTCTTAGCAGCTTCCAGCATCCAGGGACATTTTATTAGACTCCGGCTTACATAAAAGGATTCCTCCTTTACTGGAGGACATGAACTTTAATGTGTAATTAAAGGTAATCATTAACACGGCCATCACTTTACAGTACCCTCCTCGCTTCTCGAACTTGATGAAGGTCTTTTCTCCCTCGTATGGCTTGAAGTCGATGCAGGACTTGAGTCGATACATCTCAAACGCCTGATGGACGCAGCCTTTGGCGTTCAGGTCTGAGGGAGGCAGTCAGGAGAAAATGTTATATACCTTTGGTCTCGTGCAGACTTCCCCATCAGTCTGTCCAGTTTATTCAAACTGGTGGGTCTTTCTTCAATCTTGGACAGTGTTTTTGTTTTCTTTTAAAACCCTACATCAGTCTGTTATTCTCCAGTCAGCAGCTGTTAAGGTGCGAGGACTGCAGGAATATTGCGAACTTGTGAAGCTTAGCTGAATTTCCATGCAATATTCTTATTGCAGAATATTGTAGTGCAGAGTGTTTGTTGGGATTTTTTACCATTTGCTTTTTGGGGTGGCAGGCTGCATTGGAGCCTTGCGCAGGCCCATGGGCCTTATGTTTAACCCCTCGGCTCAAGAGTGATTGCCAGGTGTGGTTGTGGCTCAGCTGGTTGAGGGTACAAGCCTCCACATTGCCCCGTCTGTGTTGCTATCATGATCATTGTATAAATGCGGTAGGTCATGTAAAGACTGCTGAAGGGGTATATTGTGTAGGACTGGTGTTGTAGACTCATCTAAATCTTTTCAAGATGATGGGTCTTCCTACTTGAAGTGTTCGTTTAGCTGGTTTCATACATTTATAGTTACGGCGGTTTTATCACGTCAGAGAAACTCACCCAGATCATCACCCAGAATGTACGGAATGGGAAACTTCCACCTGTATCTCTGGTCCAGCAGAGCATTCCTCCCCCCCTGCTGTAAAAACATTTTTTAAGACCGACTTTATCTGCCATCATAAACCTAATCATTTGACAACAATGCGCGTAGTGCCGGGTGCAAAGAGACCAATCCGAGCAATAAAATAATAACGCTTGCCAACACGACAATAACAAGATGATTCCATATTTTCAAGGAAACTGCTCGTTAAATTACAACAAATAGCTTCAAATATAAACTCACTGGGATTAAAATGTCGCCTTCCATGAGGTTTTCCTTCGACCCTGTAGCAAGAAGTAAAAGCAGACCTGTCAGGAAAGAGTCTCTCTGGTAATGAAGCAATTAAACGCTGAGTCTCACCCTTGTTTAAGATGGGGCTCTCATCCTCCCCGTTCTCATAGACCTCTGTAAAACACAGATTTCACTTAGAGCGTCTCATCATCTCCATAAGCTTTCAAGCCTTTCCTGAATAAAGATGATACTCGTCACGTACCGTGCACTACAGGAAGAGCTGGTATCTGTACAAAGCAAAACCGGCAAGAGTCAGCATGGAGACCATGTAACGAGCGCTGGAGACACACGATGAATCCATACTTACAGCGACGGAGCAGGCCAGGACCAGCAGTCCACACAGCAGCAGGAGTCTCTCCATCACCATGTTGAGCAGCAGCAGGGAAACCGTCCCGCGGTAGAGGTGTGGTGAGACCTTAAGACGTGGATGGGCCAGCTGTAAAGACCGACTGCAGGACTTTGACTGATTGATGTCGCGTTTTACACCTGCCTGTGTTCGTTGGTCACACCCGAGTCTCCTCTGCTCTGCAACAGCTCAGCAGTGATGTGTTAATGTTTGAAGATTTTGTGTGGTCAGCATTTAGAACTGCTGCCACGCACAGTGCCTGCAGGCTGATGGGGCGACGCGAGGTTCGACTGAACCTCATGTTACCAGGTTCAGCCTGTTCTGTCGACTCAAGCTCCCTTTACATGACGTTTCAAATGAAAACACTTAATTTTTGTGTCAGAAAAGTTTCGCATTTTCACAGAAAAGCCCTGAAAAAGAGATGTTTGTTTACACTGGCATGCAGTTAGCATGTACAGCGGCTAGTGGGTGCTGTTGGATGTTGGACATTCGTTATTCCAGGTGACCCCAGGAGAATATTGCCTGGAGGTCACGACACCATCGTCCATCTATACACACACACACACACACACACACACACACACACGCACACGCGTGCAGGAGAACTATTTACTATGGCAGTGGTGCTCATTCGCAGCAGCAGTGTTTCCACCACCAGCAGGAAGGCGGGCCTGAGCGTTTCCACAAAATTCCACTTCCAGAGCCATTCTGAAAAAGTTCCATCATCAGCAGCTCCATCCACTGTTGTTGCATAAAAAGGATGAAGGTAAAGTGTTTTCAAATATGCCTTTGAATTGATTTGTGACAAATAACAAAAAGTATTAGTGACACTGATGAGTACTTCCAACTGTAAATGTAAATCCACACACAGTTCACGTTTGATCTGGTTTCTTTTAGCTGTCCAAAAATAAGCATGTGAGGTTAATGACCTGAATATGAGTGATTGTGAATCAACATTCTAATTCTCTCTACTTGTTTTTTTTTATATAACAGAAACAAATTAATTTCACACTTGACCTTCAGTTTTATGAGTTTAGGATACATTATGTCTTAATGCAAAAAAAAAGTTCACCCGATCACGTCTTTTCTGGCGCCCTCTGGAGGTCAGCAGGAGTATTGCTGAGTTTCTTATTGTTACAGTACCTGACTCTTACCAATAGGTGGAGACAGATGCTAACATACAGACAGCATTTAACTGTCAGAAAGTGACTTCTTTAAAAAGAAAAATGACCCATATATATATCTATCTATCTATCTATCTATGGTAAAAGGTAAATGGACTACACTTATATAGTGCTTTTTCATCTGCATTAGCAGAGACCAACGCTCTTTACACTGCAGGATCACATTCACCCATTCACACACACATTCATACACCGGTGGAGGCGGCTGCCATGCAAGGCACTCAGTCCATCCACCGGGGGCAACTCAGGGTTCAGTGTCTTGCCCAAGGACACTTCGACATGCAGACAGGGGGAGACGAGAATCAAACTTACAACCTCCCGATTGTCAGACGACTGCTCTCCCCACTGAACCACAGCCGCCCTATCTATCTATCGATCTATATATATATATATATATATATATATATATATATATATATATATATATATATATATATATATATATATATATATATATGTATATATATAATCTGTGGTTGTATTACTAAAAGAAAACAATGTCACCCAGTAAAGCGGAGTGATTGTGATTTTCCTTCAAAAAAAAGCCCTTCAAATCTTGTAATATCATTAATTTAAGATCACTTTGATGCTGATCTTATTTGATAATTCTCTGCTGCCACAGACTGATTCCAGTTGTGTTGGATCAGATACCTCTCAGTGAAGATCAAGGGAATTATTGGTCCTGGTTCCTTAGATATTTGTTTCAGTTGAATTTAGAATGAATCCCTGACAAAACTGTCAACAAGTGGACAAAATAAAAAAGAAGGCTGTAAGTATTCAAATAGATAATAAAGGCATAAAGAAAGTAAGAGTAGTTCCCTAAAGGTCCCTGATAGACCAGCGTAGGACTAAAGAAAACACAGAAAGAGTTCAAGTCAATGGGATGGAGAACTTTTAGGCCTGATGGAGCTCAGACAGGATGATGCTGGGGAGGTCCCTCCAAGACTCAGGTCACCTGACATACAGATCATTATTATCCTTGCAACCTGTGATCTGATTCATGAAAACAGCTAAATAATTCAGAATTAACAGTTAATTGACTGTTAATTGTACACTGGCATGTTTTCATGCTGTTCAAGGAGAGACCATGAATGATGCCTTCAGAGATTTAAACCTGAACTCTGAACTTTCTGCCAGTATCTGTGCTACCACGCAGCCCAGAGCCCAGGTATCGATGGAATGGTCCGAGCAGTCCAAGAGAATGACTTTTCATGAAATGGACAAGACTGACGTCCAGCCTCTCCAGCACCAGGCAGTAAAGATCATACCATGAAGAAGTGAATCCATTGGACCATGTTGAAGTTCACTGAGCCCAAATCGGTCATCATCTTCAGAAAGTTGGCCTGGAAACAGAGCAGATCGCAGCAAATCTCATGTTAGAGAAAGTGTTTTTGGATGTGCTGCGAAATGTGAGACTTTTCTGTTACTGCACCTCGTTCTTTAGGTCAGCAATGGATTTAGTTTCTTTAACAGTTTTCAAAGCAACCATCTTCCCGCAGAGGGTGACCTTGCAGAAGCTCCACCTGCCCAGGACCTTCTCCTTCCCATACTCCAAGGTGGAGGAGGAGATTATCTCTCCAATCAGGGAAATCGTGCTGTTTATCAGATCATATTGAGACATCTATAATGTCAAATAAATTGTAGATGAAGACAATCTAAGATAAATTTGAAAAGATTTTTTTACATAAACATGAAACATGCATTCAAACATCAATTTAAATTCTAAATTCTTACAAATTTTTTCACTCATACCTACACTGCTGTTTTTCAGTAAAGAAATTATCACAGTAGTTATAATTTTGGTATATAAACAATTCAAATAGTTTAAATTTGAGAAATTTCATGCACCATTCGGCCACACACAATCATCCAATCATCATCACCACTTTAGATGCAGAAAAAGCCTTCGATAGAGTAAACTGGTCATTCTTCATCCATACCCTCAACAGATTTGGCTTTGGGGAGTCATTTATTAACTGGGTCAGAACACTATACACTTCCCCTACAGCCACAGTTATTACTTACGGACAAACTTCACAACAATTCACTCTTCACAGGGGGACCAGGCAAGGATGACCACTCACCCCCTCTCTGTTTACCATTTTTATTGAACCCCTAGCAGCAGCCATTCGTCAGAACCCCCTCATTACTGGAATCCAAACGCCCAACATGCACCATAAAATCAGCCTCTATGCAGACGATATTTTACTCTTCATTCAGAACCCACAATCGTCACTATCAGAAGTAATAAAAGTTATCAACTCTTTTTCCTCTCTCTCTGACTGCTCCATAAATTGGAACAAATCATCCACATTACCATTAAACACCAGCAGTTTGGATGTGGCAGCCCTCACCACACCCATCCCCTTCTGCGCAAGTCACATCACTTACTTAGGAATCCATATTTCTCCCAGGCTGTCAGAGTTGATTACTTTAAATTTCACTCCATTACTCAAAACAATAAACGATGATCTCCAACGATGGATGAACATACCACTATCACTATTAGGCAGAATAGCAACAATAAAGATGACAATCCTCCCCAAAATTAACTATCTCCTTTCAATGATTCCCTCTCACCCACCTCTCATCTGGTTTAACTCTCTTGATTCATCCATCAATAAATTCTATTGGAAAAATAAACCCCCAAGAATAAAACTGACCACACTTCAGAAAACAAAAACATTAGGCGGACTCAATGCACCAAATTTTCACCACTATTCACTAGCAAATCAACTTCAGTATATCTACAAATGGACCCACCCCACTCAGTCAGACAACACTTGGTTAGACATAGAACAGACAGTTAGTAATGAAATACATTTAGCAGATTTACCATTCCTCACTCAGTCTATCAAAAAACACCCCTGTTTCAAAAACCCCACAATATCATCAGCTCTGACAGCCTGGTGGAAATTTCATGGCATCACTGACTCCACTCTGGCACCCTCACTCTTCACCCCCATCTGGCACAACCCGGACTTCACCAGCAATAAACAACCGTTACACTTAAGCACCTGGGCAGATAAAGGGATCACTCACCTCAAACACATCTTCAACAATAACACCCTGGTCCCATTCCCGCTCCTGGTCCAGAAGTTTGGCATCAGGAGCCAACAGTTTTTACAATACCTGCAGGTTTCATCACCCATCCAATCAGCAATGAAAAACAGAAACATAAACCTCGACCTCCCCCCTTCAGCTTTTACCCTCATTAATATCTCCTCTTCAAAAAAACTCTGATCTAAAATATCCAAGTTAATTTCACAGACCGATACAATATCATCTATACCTTCAGAAAAATGGCAAACAGATCTCACAATTGCTCCTGATGCCGACTTCTGGCCCCAAATCTGCAAGAACATTTTCTTCATGACAACAAATGCCAACCTACAACTCATCCAATACAAAATCATTCATAGAACACATCTGACTGGACAAAAAATGCAAAAAACGGGCTTCTCATCATTCGATAACTGTTCACACTGCACAGAAAACTGCACAGATGCCTACATTCATGCAACCTGGCACTGCACACCTGTCCACCACTTCTGGAAAAACATTACAGACATCCTGTCACAAATCATGGGCTGCCACATCCCGCTTTCCCCCACCCTCTGTTTATTAGGAGACCTATCCACATCAAAACTTGATCATACACAAAACCGTTTACTTCTCGTGGCGCGAGCTGTTGCCAAGAAAACTATCCTCATGAACTGGAAATCACGGAACTCCATACATATTACACCCTGGAAAAACCTCCTCATCGACTACATCTCTCTAGAAAATACAAACTCCTCTGATACCCCCCACAACCCCATCTGGCAAACATTCATTAACTCTCTGTAATCATGACCCACAGGAAGCCACTCTCACATAACATACTTATTGTTGTTTTTGTTATTGTTATTGTTGTTTTTGTTGTTGTTGTCATCATTATTATTGGGGGTGGCAGAGCGTGCAGTGGTGTCGGTGTTGTGGTAGCAGTGACGGTGATTGATTGTTGTTGTCATTATTGTTGTTACTGTTATTGTTGTTCCTATTGTTGCTATCATTGTTGTTATTGTTGTTGTTATATTGAGGTTTAGTTATTTATTTATTTATTTTTTATTTTATTTTTTTTTTTTTTGCTGCAGCTGTCACTGATGGTCATGATGCTTGAGTTTGTTGCCTCAAACCGCCACTGTTGATATCCCTGCGTTTGCTATTCATTTGTTTTTGCTTTGTATAATTTACTTGTTGATTTACTTTTTGTATTGTTATTATTTATTTATTATTTTTTTGTTTTTGTTTGTTGGTTTCCTTGGTGGCAGAGTTCTGTTGCTGTTATTATTGTTTTGATTATTTGGCTGTTGTTTTCCTTACGATTGTTTGTATATGTATGTATTGTGCACATGTGTGAATGTATGTATGTATGCGGGTATGAATGTGTGTGTATATCTTTATGTATATTTATATGTGAAAAAAAAAAAGGGGTGGACCGTATATTTTTCAGGTTATGCACACACACACACACACACACACACACACACACACACACACACACACACACACACACACACACACACACACACACACACCATACACACCAAATAGCTTACTCATTAGTTGTTTAGTTTCTTTTTGTTTTTTTTTGTTTGTTTTTTTGTTTGTTTTTCTCGTCTTTTTGTTTTTTGTTTTGTTTTGTCTTGCTTCCACTCTGTTTTCTGTTGTGTGGCTTGTCGTGTTGCATGTCTCTGTCTGTCTGTATTGTTTGTTCGTGATTGCAATAAAAAAAAAAAGATATTTACACAAATAAAGCTAGATATTAAATAATAAAACTGAATTATAAAAAAAAAAAATTTGAGAAATCTTTCTTCCTCTGTTGACTGCACTGAATTATAATCTCTAATATATCTGTTCTATTCTAATATCTGATATGTGTTCTGTTGAACTCTATAAGTTTCAAAGTCGTAGCAGGACCAGATTAAATGCTCAATACTTCTCATTCCAGGTTTGACACGAAAAGTAACTACACTATTTAGATTAAATGAACAACAAGAACACAACCAAACACAACTATCAATAACACTGTTAACATCAGAACATTAAAATAAATCATGAAATCAATGTTTAAATCTCGAATATCTCATCCCAAACTCCCATGATTCATTGCGACACTACCATCATTGTTAAACTCTTCAAAGAGCCTGTTTCCTTTATGCTGTGACCAACACTAACCATGGTGAAGTGGTGTCCTTACCCTACCAGAACTATGAGAAATAAATTTTACTCCCCATGAAATGTTGCTTGTATCGAGGTTTTTCATCCTGCTAACCCACTGTCCAACTTGTCCAGGCGTGCTGTGTGGCGAGAGGGTACTTAAAATTGTGAAGTCAGCGTTGACAAAATTAAATTATCCAGCCAAGTTTGTTAAGTTATAACAACTGGAATTTTGTTTTAAACCCATCAACAAAGAATTTTGAGTTCAAATTGCAGGCAAAATTAAGTTGATGTAATTAGGAACATTTTTATTTATTCATAACTTGAAAAGAATAAGTTTGAAACTTAGAAAGCTTTTCAAAATCAACTAATTACAATTTTTTACTTGGATCCATGTATGAAATCAAGTGGTGTTAAAAGCTCCTCTGAGTTACTTTTTAGAGTGCACTATTGACTCACTGGGAAGGATGAGTTTATTTACACATTTGGACTGAGACATGAGGAGGAAATGAGGAAGAGAATGTTTCATTTTTTTGTCTCGCGCTCCTCTGGTTGAAGATCTCCTCCTCCTCCTCCTCCTCCTGAAGCCTCCAGCGCTGCTCCCGCTCTACCAGGGCCTCCTCGCCGTCCCGGGATGGTCGGAGGTTTCTCCCTCTCTGCTCTCAGCTGGACGACTTGCTGCTGCTGGTTTTGAAATGTTTTCAGCCACCTGCTTCTCCATTGTGTTCGAGTGAACCCTCATTCAGTCTCTCAGGACTTTCAGAGTATTTGGTGTTGCAGGACATTTCATTTATATTCCTGTATCAGCAGTCAGTGTGCTCATTCCTTCAGTTAAAACTACTGATCTGTTTGAAGTTTCTATAGAAACAGTTTGTCATGAAGGAACTGCTCAGTTTTTGTTAAGTCATAAATATTTTATTAGATTTTTGTTTTACTCTATATCTTTATTTTATTTTGTTTCCAGTGGATATGACAAGTTAGGATACATTAAGTACGTGGAAGTAGGACTGTTAATGTAGAACTTATACTTTTACTTTTAGTTAAGTATATATTTTGCTGCTGTTCTGTACTTTTCCTGAAGTGCTGAGGTTCTGAACTTCCTCCTCCACTGATTACAGTCGTGCTGCACAGCAGCAGCCTTTCAGCTTTCAACTAGAAGACTGGCCTTGAGCTCTCCCAGAAGGTCTTCAGTCTGGCTGTTTTCCAAAACTTCCTCCATGGGAGCTTGTGTGTTTCTAAAAAGCTGCGTTTCCAGCAGCTCCGAGCACCGCGGTCGTGTAAAGAAACACCGAAAACACAATGAAGGTTTGGAGTTCTCACTTGAAATCACTGCGAGCCCTAAGACTGTAAACGGGCCCTAACACTGTTATTTCCGTTTTTAATATGGGATCAAACTATCCCACTGAACAACATGTTAATTAACCTTTGACTGCATGTTGTTACATTTGGGTTGTAAATCAAAGACAGCAGGTGTCTTGTAGGTGAAATGTAAATCCAGAAAACGCAGAAATATCTGGGAAGACAATGCAAATCAGTGAAGGTCTGAGCTCCACACAGACCTTATCACCACTTTGGGCACATGAACAGACTGATCTCTTGTGTTTGGTACATAACTTAGTGGGCCTGATGAGCTACATTCACATATATTTACATACAGTACAAACTAATACGGCGACAGATGTAGCTTTATGATGTAAAGTTGCATCTATAACTATTTAGCGTGCAGCATCTAATGTAGGAAAGCCTCTAAAAGAAACCTCAAACACAACATAACAGAAGGATTTTATGTTGTTTCGGGATGTTCTGAGATAACTTCATTTGAATTTCATGTCTTAGTTACCGAGCAGCTGAAGAAATATCCAAATTAACTTTTGCCACCATGCAAATCTCTGTTTTCGGCCTGCTGATGGATGAATTCATGTTGCCTCAGCACGAGCTGGATCGTTACCGTGAAACGTTTGTGTCTTCCTCATTCTGCGAACAGCGCCCATGCCGTCATCCGTGTTCACCCAGATCACCAGTTTGTCTTTGGGGCTTCCGTTCATCTTGTAGAAGAACTCCAGGCACTGCAGCTTCCTCTTGGGGTACAGGATGCGGGACTCCAGCAGGGCGGACTCCTGAGGATTCCCCGACTTGGTGTCGAAGTGCATGAAGTACCCGGCATCTGAAAAACAAACCAACAGTCAACTCCTCCAGTAGTTTGGAGAAACCTCCTTCTGAATCGCCCTTCACACCTCTGCACCGTCCCAGCAGCGTGTGGTCCTCCGAGGCCTCGCTGCTCTTGGTGTGGACCCAGTCGCCGTCGTCGGTGGAGGGCTGGATCATCCCGCAGATGTTCTCAAGCTCAAAGGCGCACTGATCCAGCAGCGTGAGCGGGGCGGCTGGGGTAGAAGACGGCCAGGACCTTAGCTTTAAAGCTAGGGTTGGCGATCTTGGAAAACTAGCATGTACCACGAATGTAGCATCTCCCCAAGGCTCCGCCCAGCTCCCACCCCATTGGAGGAGCTCCGTTGGGAGCGGAGACGCAGAGACGTTCCGCGCGCGCGGTGCGCGCAGCACTTCCGCGTCCAGTGCGTTCCTGGCGTAACCTGTCCTCAGCGCTTCGTTTCTTCGTTTTTCTTTATTTGCACTATGCCAAGTATGGCGCACTCACCGGTAAGTAAAGCCCCAAACATTCTTCTCCGCCGTTCTGCAACGACGCTCCGTCCTTCTACGCGCGCACTGAATCAGGGTCAGTGCACGCCACTGACATGTACGCGCAGGGGGCAGGTCGAACGGCGAAGGGATTTGATTGGTTTAAAAAAAGTTGTCCCGTCAAGACGATTGGTTGCTGTTTTTCCCGTTTTACTCCTTCTGTAGATAGCAGATATTTTCCAAACTACTTTAAGAACACGCTATGAATTGTTTCCCATCGGGTCATAAAGATCATTTTAACCAGTATTTAAAAAAATGTATCTCATTCAAATCGCCAACCCCAGCTTTAACTGGACCCACGGATTTGACGACAGCGAGTCAGACCGGCGACGTGATACGTACTGCAGTTGTACATGCGGTTGAGCCTGAGCGTGTCCATCTCACTGAAGTCCAGGTACTGGCCTATGATGTTCTGGAATGTGGGGATCTTGGTGGTGATGGTGGGGATGGAGTCGTTCTTGTTGAAGGAGAAGGGCCTGTAGTGCATGACGGATTCGTAGTCGTACGCCGTGTTCTGATCGGTGATGAAGTTATCTTCGTATTTATTGAAGTTGTGTTCCTTTCCTGGAGAGAATGCAGCGGTTTCAAACGACATGCCGCAAAAATGTCTCAATAAGAAACATCAGTACAGCTCCAGTGAAATCACTAAGAATCCCAAAGGTCATCTTAGAATAACGTTTTGTTGAGAAGACTCTTCAATGAATCTCTGTTCCTGGACTCACCTTCCTCCACCTGGTCCAGCCAGATGTTGACGTAGTCGTCCCGGTCTGTGCGGGACTGCTCGTGGTAAAACCCCAGTGCGTGGAGGAGCTCGTGCTCAATGACGGCCTTGTGGTCACAGCCGGTTCCCAAAGACAAGATCTGACCGACCTGCTGGTCTCCAACGGAGGAGAAGCACCTGTGGCGACGGGAAGAGCTCACTCAGGTCGTTGATCACAAACGGTGGCCATTTTTTAGCAGCTTCCAGCATCCAGGGATATTTTATTAGGCTTCGGCTTACATAAAAGGCTTCTTCCTTTACTCAAGGATATGAACTTTAATGTGTAATTAAAGGTAATCATTAACACGGCCATCACTTTACAGTACCCTCCTCGCTTCTCGAACTTGATGAAGGTCTTTTCTCCCTCGTATGGCTTGAAGTCGACGCAGGACTTGAGTCGATACATCTCAAACGCCTGATGGATGCAGCCTTTGGCGTTCAGGTCTGAGGGTTGAAGGAAGCAGTCGGGAGAAAATATTACATACCTTTGGCCTCGTGCAGACTTCCCCATCAGTCTGTCCAGTTTATTCAAACTGGTGGGCCTTTCTTCAATCTTGGACAGTGTTGTTGTGTTCTTTTAAAACCATTTAGGTCAAAGTTCGATGTTGTATGTTTTCTAATAGAAAAGGGTCTCCAGAGAGGACTTCATCTTAGACCCTACATCTGTCTGTTATCCAGTCAGCGGCCGTTAAATAGTTGAATTTCCATGCAATATTCGTAGTGCAGAATATTCTGGTGCGGTGTGTTTGTTTGGGCTTTGTACCATTTGCTTTGTGGGGTGGCAGGCTGCATTGGAGCCTTGCGCAGGCCCATGGGCCTTATGTTTAACCCCTCGGCTCAAGAGTGATTGCCAGGTGTGGTTGTGGCTCAGCTGGTTGAGGGTACAAGCCTCCACCTTGCCCCGTCTGTGTTGCTATCATGATTATTGTGCAGATGCGGTAGGTCATGTAAAGACTGCTGAAGGGGTATATTGTGTAGGACTGGTGTTGTAGACTCATCTAAATCTTTTCAAGATGATGGGTCTTCCTCCTTGAAGTGTTCGTTCAGCTGGTTTCATACATTTATAGTTACGGCGGTTTTACCACGTCAGAGAAACTCACCCAGATCATCACCCAGAATGTACGGAATGGGAAACTTCCACCTTTATCTCTGGTCCAGCAGAGCATTCCTCCCCCCCTGCTGTAAAAACATTTTTTTAAGACCGACTTTATCTGCCATCATAAACCTAATCATTTGACAACAATGCGCGGAGTGCCGGGTGCAAAGAGACCAATCCGAGCAATAAAACAATAACGCTACTAATACGACATAAAGGAAACTGCTCTTTAAATCAAAACAAATAGCTTCAAATATAAACTCACTGGGATTAAAATGTCGCCTTCCATGAGGTTTTCCTTCGACCCTGTAGCAAGAAGTAAAAGCAGACCTGTCAGGAAAGAGTCTCTCTGGTAATGAAGCAATCAAACGCTGAGTCTCACCTTTGTTTAAGATGGGGTTCTCATCCTCCCCGATCTCATAGACCTCTGTAAAACACAGAATTCACTTAGAGCGTCTCATCATCTCCATAAGCTTTCAAGCCTTTCCTGAATAAAGATGATACTCGTCACGTACCGTGCACTACAGGAGGAGCCGGTATCTGTACAAAGCAAAACCGGCAAGAGTCAGCATGGAGACCATGTAACGAGCGCTGGAGACACACGATGAATCCATACTTACAGCGACGGAGCAGGCCAGGACCAGCAGTCCACACAGCAGCAGGAGTCTCTCCATCACCATGTTGAGCAGCAGCAGGGAAACCGTCCCGCGGTAGAGGTGTGGTGAGACCTTAAGACGCGGATGGGCCAGCTGTAAAGACCGACTGCAGGACTTTGACTGATTGGTGTCGCGTTTTACACCTGCCTGTGTTCGTTGGTCACACCCGAGTCTCCTCTGCTCTGCAACAGCTCAGCAGTGATGTGTTAATGTTTGAAGATTTTGTGTGGTCAGCATTCAGAACTGCTGCCACGCACAGTGCCTGCAGGCTGATGGGGCGACGCGAGGTTCGACTGAACCTCATGTTACCAGGTTCAGCCTGTTCTGTCGACTCAAGCTCCCTTTACATGACGTTTCAAATGAAAACGCTTAATTTTTGTGTCAGAAAAGTTTCGCATTTTCACAGAAAAGCCCTGAAAAAGAGATGTTTGTTTACACTGGCATGTAGTTAGCATGTACAGCGGCTAGTGGGTGCTGTTGGATGTTGGACATTCGTTATTCCAGGTGACCCCAGGAGAATATTGCCTGGAGGTCACGACACCATCGTCTATCTACACACACACACACACACACACACACACACACACACACACACACACACACACACACACACACACACACACACACAGTCTTGTATTTCTATCCTTGTGGGGACCGTCCATTGACTCCCATTCATGCCGAGCCCCTAACCCTGACCCTTACCCTAACCCTAACCCACACCACAACAAAGTCTAACCCTAAAGAAATGTTTTTGCACTTTTACTTTTTTCAGTAACAACAACATGTTCAAGAAAACACTGTTTCTCCTACTTAGGACCGGAAAAAGGTCCCCACAAGGCACGTCGTTCCACGTTTTGCTATCCTTCTGGGGACATTTGGCCCCGACAAGGATAGAAATACAAGAACACACACACACACACACACACACACACACACACACACACACACACACACGCACGCACACACGTGCACAGGAGAACTATTTACTATGGCAGTGGTGCTCATTCGCAGCAGCAGTGTTTCCACCACCAGCAGGAAGGCGGGCCTGAGCGTTTCCACAAAATTCCACTTCCAGAGCCATTCTGAAAAAGTTCCATCATCAGCAGCTCCATCCACTGTTGTTGCATAAAAAGGATGAAGGTAAAGTGTTTTCAAATATGCCTTTGAATTGATTTGTGACAAATAACAAAAAGTATTAGTGACACTGATGAGTACTTCCAACTGTAAATGTAAATCCACACACAGTTCACGTTTGATCTGGTTTCTTTTAGCTGTCCAAAAATAAGCATGTGAGGTTAATGGCCTGAATATGGGTGACTGTGAATCAACATTCTAATTCTCTCTACTTGTTTTTTTTTATATAACAGAAACAAATTAATTTCACACTTGACCTTCAGTTTTATGAGTTTGGGATACATTATGTCATAATGCAAAAAAAAAAAGTTCACCCGATCACGTCTTTTCTGGCGCCCTCTGGAGGTCAGCAGGAGTATTGCTGAGTTTCTTATTGTTACAGTACCTGACTCTTACCAGTAGGTGGAGACAGATGCTAACATACAGACAGCATTTAACTGTCAGAAAGTCCTTCTTTAAAAAGAAAATTGACCCATATATCTATATATATATATATATATATATATATATATATATATATATATATATATATATATATATATATATGTATGTATATATATAATCTGTGGTTGTATTACTAAAAGAAAACAATGTCACCCAGTAAAGCGGAGTGATTGTGATTTTCCTTCAAAAAAAGCCCATCAAATCTTGTAATATCATTAATTTAAGATCACTTTGATGCTGATCTTATTTGATAATTCTCTGCTGCCACAGACTGATTCCAGTTGTGTTGGATCAGATACCTCTCAGTGAAGATCAAGGGAATTATTGGTCCTGGTTCCTTAGATATTTGTTTCAGTTGAATTTAGAATGAATCCCTGACAAAACTGTCAACAAGTGGACAAAATAAAAAAGAAGGCTGTAAGTATTCAAATAGATAATAAAGGCATAAAGAAAGTAAGAGTAGTTCCCTAAGGTCCCTGATAGACCAGCGTAGGACTAAAGAAAACACAGAAAGAGTTCAAGTCAATGGGATGGAGAACTTTTAGGCCTGATGGAGCTCAGACAGGATGATGCTGGGGAGGTCCCTCCAAGACTCAGATCACCTGACATACAGATCATTATTATCCTTGCAACCTGTGATCTGATTCATGAAAACAGCTAAATAATTCAGAATTAAACAGTTAATTGACTGTTAATTGTCCACTGGTGTGTTTTAATGCTGTTCAAGGAGAGACCATGAATGATGCCTTCAGAGATTTAAACCTGAACTCTGAACTTTCTGCCAGTATCTTTGCTCCGACGCAGCCCAGAGCCCAGGTATCGATGGAATGGTCCGAGCAGTCCAAGAGAATGACTTTTCATGAAATGGACAAGACTGACGTCCAGCCTCTCCAGCACCAGGCAGTAAAGATCATACCATGAAGAAGTGAATCCATTGGACCATGCTGAAGTTCACTGAGCCCAAATCGGTCATCATCTTCAGAAAGCTGGCCTGGAAACAGAGCAGATAGCAGCAAATCTCATGTTAGAGAAAGTGTTTTTGGATGTGCTGCGAAATGTGAGACTTTTCTGTTACTGCACCTCGTTCTTTAGGTCAGCAATGGATTTAGTTTCTTTAACAGTTTTCAAAGCAACCATCTTCCCGCAGAGGGTGACCTTGCAGAAGCTCCACCTGCCCAGGACCTTCTCCTTCCCATACTCCAAGGTGGAGGAGGAGATTATCTCTCCAATCAGGGAAATGGTGCTGTTTATCAGATCATATTGAAACATCTATAATGTCAAATAAATTGTAGATGAAGACAATCTAAGATAAATTTGAAAAGATTTTTTACATAAACATGAAACATGCATTCAAACATCAATTTAAATTCTAAATTCTCACAATTTTTTTTTTACTCATACCTTCACTGCTGTTTTTCAGTAAAGAAATTATCACAGTAGTTATAATTTTGGTATATAAATCATTCAAATAGTTTAAATTTGAGAAATTTTTCTTCCTCTGTTGACTGCAGTGAATTATAATCTCTAATATATCTGTTCTATTCTAATATCTGATATGTGTTCTGTTGAACTCTATAAGTTTCTAAGTCGTAGCAGGACCAGATTAAATGCTCAATACTTCTCATTCCAGGTTTGACACGAAAAGTAACTACACTATTTAGATTAAATGAACAACAAGAACACAACCAAACACAACTATCAATAACACTTTTAACATCAGAACATTAAAATGAATCATGAAATCAATGTTTAAATCTCGAATATCTCATCCCAAACTCCCATGATTCATTGCGACACTACCATCATTGTTAAATTCTTCAAAGAGCCTGTTTCCTTTATGCTGTGACCAACACTAACCATGGTGAAGTGGTGTCCTTACCCTACTAGAACTATGAGAAATAAATTTTACTCCCCATGAAATGTTGCTTGTATCGAGGTTTTTCATCCTGCTAACCCACTGTCCAACTTGTCCAGGCGTGCTGTGTGGCGAGAGGGAACTTAAAATTGTGAAGTCAACATTGACAAAATTAAATTATCCAGCCAAGTTTGTTAAGTTATAACAACTTGAATTTTGTTTTAAACCCATCAACAAAGAATTTTGAGTTCAAATTGCAAGCAAAATGAAGTTGATGTAATTAGGGACATTTTTATTTATTCATAACTTGAAAAAAATAAGTTTGAAACTTAGAAAGTTTATCAAACTCAACTAATTACAATTTTTTACTTGGATCCATGTATGAAATCAAGTGGTGTTAAAAGCTCCTCTGAGTTACTTTTTAGAGCGCACTATTGACTCACTGGGAAGGATGAGTTTATTTACACATTTGGACTGAGACATGAGGAGGAAATGAGGAAGAGAATGTTTCATTTTTTTGTCTCGCGCTCCTCTGGTTGAAGATCTCCTCCTCCTCCTCCTCCTCCTCCTGAAGCCTCCAGCGCTGCTCCCGCTCTACCAGGGCCTCCTCGCCGTCCCGGGATGGTCGGAGGTTTCTCCCTCTCTGCTCTCAGCTGGACGATTTGCTGCTGCTGGTTTTGAAATGTTTTCAGGCACCTGCTTCTCCATTGTGTTCGAGTGAACCCTCATTCAGTCTCTCAGGACTTTCAGAGAATTTGGTGTTGCAGGACATTTCATTTATATTCCTGTATCAGCAGTCAGTGTGCTCATTCCTTCAGTTAAAACTACTGATCTGTTTGAAGTTTCTATAGAAACAGTTTGTCATGAAGGAACTGCTCAGTTTTTGTTAAGTCATAAATATTTTATTAGATTTTTGTTTTACTCTATATCTTTATTTTATTTTGTTTCCAGTGGATATGACAAGTTGTGTCGTGTTTGAGCTGAATAAAGAAAAAGATGGACCACAGAACTGATGCTCTGAACACAGTTTGCATCTTCTACGTCCTGAAAGGTCCTAAATACTATATAAACTAACTTTTCAATAAAACAACTGGTGTTGGATTGGATTTCTAACTGTTTGTCCTTTTGTTATTTAATTTTCTAAAAGTAAATTTGAAATGAATGAATTCTTCACTTTTAGACATTTGGATTTCTTAAAGGATACTTTATTTTCAGCAAAATAAAGACAATTTTACCTAATTACAACATTTCAGTCCTTTCTCCAGCTCTGCTGAGTAATGATGTGAAAAATGCTTCAAAGAAAAAAACAACAATTGAAAAAGTATTTATTGACAAACGCACCACATTCTGTTTCTTTGATACATTTAATAAAGAGATATAAAGATACAAAATCAATACCAGTGTTTTCACAGATCTTTGTGCCTCCATTCATTCGCACAAATTCCATTGTTTTTGTTTCTAAAGGTGAAACAGTCACACTTTCCAACCGTCCATCAACGTTTCATCTTCAGGTTATTTTTCCACATCCTGATTTTTCCATTCCTGCAACAGATGAAATTAACTGGAACAATTAATTCATTTTTAAAGATAATCACTGAAAAGCTGTGAAACAAAGAGAGGATCTCACCTCTCTGAGGTGACGTCACTCCTCCGACTGGATGGTAACTTCTGTTTTGATCAGTGACGTCAAATCTGTCGACCAAATCATCCCCACGTTAACACACCGCACCACACACACACACACACACACACACACACACACACACACACACACACACACCTTCACGGCGTCGCCACGGAAACCACTCACCATCAAAGTCCACCGTGATGATCAGGTCGTCGTTTTTCAGGTAATTTCGCCGCCTGAGGTCGAAGTGCTTCACAAAGTTCCTCCAGCCCCACGATGCACCTCTGTAGCAGCCGCAGGAGGCGTCGTACGTCCCCACCTTGGACGGATTGTCCCAGATCAATTTCCCATCTGATGTTGCTTGGGACAAAACAACAGGATAATCAGGCAAAGTCGGAAATGACTCTTTTAAAATCATCTGAAGAGTGGCACAAAAAGACCCAAACTGGTAAAATAGTTAAAATTTCGATGTTTTCCACAAAAGAAATGCTGAAAAAAAGAAAAGAGAAACTACTAAAATCAGATTAAAAAAACAGTCAAATGTATTGTGTTGTTCATTGTCTGAATTGTAACTGAAAATCCATTAATGCAGCAGAATAAAGTTTTTATCTGTGTTTCAGATCGAGAAATGAAACTTTATGAGACGTTCTCATTTTAAAGCTTAAATTCACTCCGAGGCTCCAGTGAAACATCATTTGGTAGAAATTAAGTTGCAAAAATGTCTGTTTTGGTTGTAAAGGCAATAAAATCGAATACTAAAATGAAGAACACTTTTGGAAAATGTAGAGCTGGAAACAATGTTCTGAATTACGGAGCACATCCAGAGGAGGAGGAGAGATATGACAAACACCTGTGTGATTTCTGGAATGTCTTTTTTCCTGTTAAATCCACCGTATTATCACTTTTACCTCCGTACTAACTGAAGATGTGCCTCCTCCTGGACTTGATGTCTTGTGCAGGCACACTGTGAAAATGTGTGGATAAAATTTACTCTTTGATATGTTCATTGTTTATGATTAAAAAAATCATCTTGATAAAGTCAGTATCTTCTCTGAGTTGGCGTGAGAGTTCAGTGGCTGTTTTCCAAGCTAAATAATAATAAAAGATCTTTACACAGCTTAAAACAGCTGATCGCCTCAAGATAAGAGGATTTTAAAACACTGCGAACGGGTTTATTGTTGTGTTTATCTGACTGTAACTGTGTGGCGGGATATGAGCTGCTTTATCTGTGGTAAACACTTCAGCGGTGCATTTATAAGCTTCGCCCTGTGGGGAATAATAAAGGATACAAAGGGATTGTCAACAAAGAAAATCAACAGTAGGTTTATCAAACATGAGGCCCGTGGGCCAAAACTGGCAGTCAAGAGGCTCCAATCCGGTCAAACCAAAAATTCAAAGAAAACTGATTGCATGAGCCAGACCCCGTCAGGATGAAACACACTCACTGGTCAGGGCGGTGGTGAGGCTGCGAGCCGTGGACATCCTCAGTGTGACGTCGGGGTCTTGGTCCATCACCACCAGCGTAGCCTGCCTGTTGACCGCCGGCCACTGCAGCACGGCGTCGTTCTCCCCGCTGGCCAGGTGGAAGTACAGCGCGGTGTACTTCCCCGTGAAGTCGGTGTAGGTGGACACAGGCTGGACCAGGATCCCGTAGCCGTACCCCTCGGGGCTCCAGAGGGCCGTGCTGGTGTCGGCCGTTTCCAGGATCTTGGAGAAGTTCTGGATCCTCCACACGGCGCTGGGGCAGCGCGTCTCCGTCAGGCTCACGTCGTCCACGTAAATCCCGCCACCGGACGCCGAGGGCTCGCCTCGCATTGCCTGGAAGCCGTAGCGAAACTTCACTCCCACCTCCAGCGGGACGTGGGCGATCTTCCACGTGTGGTCAGAATCCGCTGGGGAGCCAGGAAAACTGTCTGTTAGCCAAGATCTTCAGCAAAAGGTTGATCTCAGGAAACAAATCGATAGAGAAAAAGTACCTGGAAGTAGGACTGTTAATGTAGAACATATACTTTTACTTTTAGTTAAGTATATATTTTGCTGCTGTTCTGTACTTTTCCTTAAAGCTCGTGTCCGGAGTTTCCGTTCGTTTCCAACGTATGTATCATTTTTCAACAGAGCTTAAATGTGTCAGTCTGGTTCGATACGACAATATAATATTAGCATAAAGCAATATAAAAATTTATTTATGAGCCCCGCCTTCGTCTCATAGACCCCCATGTTATCCGAAAAAGCGCCGGTCAGCGTCAGCCAATAGATTTCGAGCTTCCGCATTCTCCTGTTGTCAATCAAAGTGTACGCGCAGCCAGAGAGCACGGCCGCTCGCCCAGGTAGAGGTGAGTTGGCCATGCAGCAGCCGCCCCGCTTACCTCGGATATATCCATGGTCTGCTGAACATCCACCGTAAACAGCTAACCATGGAGGATGCTGTAAGACTCGGAGGCTCTCATTTTCACCCGACGGATAATGCGCGTGCACAATTGAAGGGGCGTGGCTTGGTCGCTCATGAAAGCAGAGGGAGGGCGGAACCTCGAGACATTGGATTAAAAAAACCTCTCTCTTTCAAAACTCTGGACACGAGCTTTAAGTGCTGAGGTTCTGAACTTCCTCCTCCACTGATTACAGTCGTGCTGCACAGCAGCAGCCTTTCAGCTTTCAACTAGAGGACTGGCCTTGAACTCTCCCAGAAGGTCTGCAGTCTGGCTGTTTTCCAAAACTTCCTCCATGGGAGCTTGTGTGTTTCTAAAAAGTTGCGTTTCCAGCAGCTCCGAGCACCACGGTCGTATAAAGAAACACCGAAAACACAATGAAGTTTTGGAGTTCTCACTTGAAATCACTGCGAGCCCTAAGACTGTAAACGGGCCATAAAACTGTTATTTCAGTTGTTAATATGGGATCAAACTATCCCACTGAACAACATGTTAATTAACCTTTGACTGCATGTTGTTACATTTGGGTTGTAAATCAAAGACAGCAGGTGTCTTGTAGGTGAAATGTAAATCCAGAAAACGCAGAAATATCTGGGAAGACAATGCAAATCAGTGAAGGTCTGAGCTCCACACAGACCTTATCACCACTTTGGGCACATGAACAGACTGATCTCTTGTGTTTGGTTCATAACTTAGTGGGCCTGATGAGCTACATTTACATATATTTACATACAGTACAAACATCCCAAACAGGACTTGATAAATGAAATGACAATGCTGATGATATCAAAATCATTACCGTACTTTAAAAAATGGGATTTGGTTCCAGTATTCAGAAATAATAAGAATGTATTCATGAATATAGTCTGTGGTCCCTTTATGTGTCCAATCAGTATGAATCTGAAGCTGAAGAAGGGGTTGTACCTCTCTGTCAATAATCTCTGGTAGAATATTTCATCAATGGAAGAATCGTAGGAAGCTGCCTTCTGTCTTTGTTAAACTAACTCGGTGATAGATGCAGTTTTATGATATAAAGTTGAATCTGTAACTGTTTATCATGCAGCATCTAATGTAGGAAAGCATCCAAAAGAAACCTCAAACACAAAACAACAGAAGGATTTTCTGTTGTTTCTGGATGTTCTGAGATAACTTCATTTGAATTTCATGTCTTAGTTACCGAGCAGCTGAAGAAATAACCAAATTAACTTTTGCCACCATGCAAATCTCTGCTTTTCGGCCTGTTAATGGATGAATCCATGTTGCCGCAGCACGAGCTGGATCGTTACCGTGAAACGTTTGTATCTTCCTCATTCTGCGAACGGCGCCCATGCCGTCATCCGTGTTCACCCAGATCACCAGTTTGTCTTTGGGGCTTCCGTTCATCTTGTAGAAGAACTCCAGGCACTGCAGCTTCCTCTTGGGGTACAGGATGCGGGACTCCAGCAGGGCGGACTCCTGAGGATTCCCCGACTTGGTGTCGAAGTGCATGAAGTACCCGGCATCTGAAAAACAAACCAACAGTCAACTCCTCCAGTAGTTTGGAGAAACCTCCTTCTGAATCGCCCTTCACACCTCTGCACCGTCCCAGCAGCGTGTGGTCCTCCGAGGCCTCGCTGCTCTTGGTGTGGACCCAGTCGCCGTCGTCGGTGGAGGGCTGGATCATCCCGCAGATGTTCTCTAACTCAAAGGCGCACTGATCCAGCAGCGTGAGCGGGGCGCCTGGAGTAGAAGACGGCCAGGACCTCAGCTTTAACTTGACCCACAGACTTGACGACAGCGAGTCAGACCGGCGACGCGATACGTACTGCAGTTGTACATGCGGTTGAGCCTGAACGTGTCCATCTCACTGAAGTCCAGGTACTGGCCTATAATGTTCTGGAATGCGGGGATCTTGGTGGTGATGGTGGGGATGGAGTCGTTCTTGTTGAAGGAGAAGGGCCTGTAGTGCATGATGGACTCGTAGTCGTACGCCGTGTTCTGATCGGTGATGAAGTTATCTTCGTATTTATTGAAGTTGTGTTCCTTTCCTGGAGAGAATGCAGCGGTTTCAAACGACATGCCGCAAAAATGTCTCAATAAGAAACATCAGTACAGCTCCAGTGAAATCACTAAGAATCCCAAAGGTCATCTTAGAATACCGTTTTGTTGAGAAGACTCTTCAATGAATCTCTGTTCCTGGACTCACCTTCCTCCACCTGGTCCAGCCAGATGTTGACGTAGTCGTCCCGGTCTGTGCGGGACTGCTCGTGGTAAAACCCCAGTGCGTGGAGGAGCTCGTGCTCAATGACGGCCTTGTGGTCACAGCCGGTTCCCAAAGACAAGATCTGACCGACCTGCTGGTCTCCAACGGAGGAGAAGCACCTGTGGCGACGGGAAGAGCTCACTCAGGTCCTTGATTACAAACGGTGGCCATTTTTTAGCAGCTTCCAGCATCCAGGGACATTTTATTAGGCTCCGGCTTACAAAAAAGGATTCCTCCTTTACTCAAGGACATGAACTTTAATGTGTAATTAAAGGTAATCATTAACACGGCCATCACTTTACAGTACCCTCCTCGCTTCTCGAACTTGATGAAGGTCTTTTCTCCCTCGTAAGGCTTAAAGTCGACGCAGGACTTGAGTCGATACATCTCAAACGCCTGATGGACGCAGCCTTTGGCGTTCAGGTCTGAGGGAGGCAGTCAGGAGAAAATGTTACATACCTTTGGCCTCGTGCAGACTTCCCCATCAGTCTGTCCAGTTTATTCAAACTGGCGGGTCTTTCTTCAATCTTGGACAGTGTTTTTGTTTTCTTTTAAAACCATTTAAAACCCTACATCAGTCTGTTATTCTCCAGTCAGCAGCTGTTAAGGTGCGAAGACTGCAGGAATATTGCGAACTTGTGAAGCTTAGTTGAATTTCCATGCAATATTCTTATTGCAGAATATTGTAGTGCAGAGTGTTTGTTGGGATTTTTTACCATTTGCTTTGTGGGGTGGCAGGCTGCATTGGAGCCTTGCGCAGGCCCATGGGTCTTATGCTTAACCCCTTGGCTCAAGAGTGATTGCCAGGTGTGGTTGTGGCTCAGCTGGTTGAGGGTACAAGCCTCCACCTTGCCCCGTCTGTGTTGCTATCATGATCATTGTATAAATGCGGTAGGTCATGTAAAGACTGCTGAAGGGGTATATTGTGTAGGACTGGTGTTGTAGACTCATCTAAATCTTTTCAAGATGATGGGTCTTCCTCCTTGAAGTGTTCGTTTCGCTGGTTTCATACATTTATAGTTACGGCGGTTTTACCACGTCAGAGAAACTCACCCAGATCATCACCCAGAATGTACGGAATGGGAAACTTCCACCTGTATCTCTGGTCCAGCAGAGCATTCCTCCCCCCCTGCTGTAAAAACATTTTTTTAAGACCGACTTTATCTGCCATCATAAACCTAATCATCTGACAACAATGCGCGGAGTGCCGGGTGCAAAGAGACCAATCCGAGCAATAAAATAATAACGCTACTAATACGACATAAAGGAAACTGCTCTTGAAATCAAAACAAATAGCTTCAAATATAAACTCACTGGGATTAAAATGTCGCCTTCCATGAGGTTTTCCTTCGACCCTGAAGCAAGAAGTAAAAGCAGACCTGTCAGGAAAGAGTCTCTCTGGTAATGAAGCAATCAAACGCTGAGTCTCACCCTTGTTTAAGATGGGGTTCTCATCCTCCCCGTTCTCATAGACCTCTGTAAAACACAGATTTCACTTGGAGCGTTTCAAATGAAAACGCTTAATTTTTGAGTCAGAAAAGTTTCGCATTTTCACAGAAAAGCCCTGAAAAAGAGATGTTTGTTTACACTGGCATGTACCGTATTGGCCCGAATATAAGACGATGTTTTTTTCCAGAAATTGCATCCTCAAAAGTGGGGTCGTGTTATAATCGCGGACTTACGGTAGATGGTCAATACGCATCCGCGCCGCTAGATGGAGCCAAAGTATCACTGAGCAGAGAGCGAGTGGAGCGATGAAATGAGATCAAATGATCTGATGAAAAATGGCGGATCATCTGGAACAAAGGGGCTGAAGGCTGGACAACTGAGCAAACAACAGAGGCGAAGTTATGATACCAACTTTAAACTGATGGTGATCAACGCAGCAGAGTCATCAAACAACTGCCAAGCCGCCAGGAGATCTGGTGGAGCAGAGCCTCGTTCTTATTGGAGAGCACAGAAAAAACACCTACAGATGCTAACGCTATGAGAAAAGCTTTCCGTGGTCCTGAGAGCGATGCTTCAGAGAGACTGATAGAAGGGTGAGAGAATACGTCTCTGAAAGACGGAAAGACGGAATGTCCACCACCAGAGCCTGATTCAGCTGAAGGCACTGGAAAGTTATTTACATCATTTATGCAGTTTGGACCCCTTGAGGTTCTTATTTGTTGCTTATTGTTTCTTATTTTGAGAAAGAGAATATTTTTTTCATTTCATGTCTCGTGAAATGTTATCTCAGTTGTGAGTTTTTGACTTTATAATGATTGTATAATAAAAAAGTTGTTCTTTGAGTGGCCTTATTGTCTTCAGCATTTTTTTTTTCACAAAATGATCTTTGAAAAATAGGGGTCGTGTTATAATCGGAGTCGTCTTATATTCGGGCCAATACGGTAGTTAGCATGTACAGCGGCTAGTGGGTGCTGTTGGATGTTGGACATTCGTTATTCCAGGTGACCCCAGGAGAATATTGCCTGGAGGTCACGACACCATCGTCTATCTATATACACACACACACACACAAACACACACACGCACGCACACACACACGTGCACAGGAGAACTATTTACTATGGCAGTGGTGCTCATTCGCAGCAGCAGTGTTTCCACCACCAGCAGGAAGGCGGGCCTGAGTGTTTCCACAAAATTCCACTTCCAGAGCCATTCTGAAAAAGTTCCATCATCAGCAGCTCCATCCACTGCTGTTGCATAAAAAGGATGAAGGTAAAGTGTTTTCAGATATGCCTTTCAATTGATTTGTGACAAATAACAAAAAGTATTAGTGACACTGATGAGTACTTCCAACTGTAAATGTAAATCCACACACAGTTCACGTTTGATCTGGTTTCTTTTAGCTGTCCAAAAATAAGCATGTGAGGTTAATGGCCTGAATATGAGTGATTGTGAATCAACATTCTAATTCTCTCTACTTGTTTTTCTTACATAACAGAAACAAACTAATTTCACACTTGACCTTCAGTTTTATGAGTTTAGGATACATTATGTAATCATGTACAGAGGTGGGCCGTCAGGGCCTGCAAAGCCTTCTCTGCTGGCCTAAAAAGTATCTGAATTACAGACTGATGTAAATTATATTTTGTCCATGAATACTTACTAAATGATTCCAAACGGTATGTTCTGGTTCCTTTCATAGTTTTCCCATGGTTGCACTGCTTCCAGACATGTTTTTTTTTTCATATTAAATCATTTAACCAATCAGATTTCAGGCATCATCTGTTGCCAGGGTCAAAGAAATCTGCCTGAGGCCTTCACAGTCTGTTCTGATAGCCCAGTAAAGTCAAGTAAAGCGTCAAACAGACAGTTGCTTCAACCAATCAGACAGCTGCTTCAACCAATCAGACAGTTGCTTCAACCAATCAGATTTCGAGTTGGCGACTCGGCGCCTTCGAGCTAGCGTACACTAACAACAGCAGATCCAGGCCTTCTGATTTACATTCACCAAGAGATACAGTAGGTGGCGGTATGCACCTAAGTTGTTGGTCGCCTACTGCAATTATTCCAAGGAAGAAGAAGAAGACCTGAAGAGAAATAAAACTTATACCAGAAATACCACAGGGCAAGCTGGACTTTCAGCCCTGGCTTTATGGAACTGAAACTCGCGGATAATCTATATGACAGAACAATTGAACTCTTTTTAGGGAAGGAAATGAGGATGGATTTTGTTTACAAATAATCGGGATTTTTGGTGAGTAAAATGTTCCTCTTTTCCTAAATAATATTGCTGTTTTATTAAGTTGTTAAAGCTTATTGTATGTGTGCAGATGTAGTAGGAGACTTGTGCACTTCTGCAAAGGCATTTATTCTGGCTGCACAAGTATCTATCTGCTGTGCAACAACTCCATCCATCCATCCATTTTCTTCCGTTTATCCGGGGCCAGGTCGTGGGGGCAACAGTCTCAGCAGGGATGCTCAAACTTTCCTGTCCCCAGACACTTCCTCCAGCTCCTCTGGGAGGATCCCGAGGCGTTCCCAGGCCAGCCGAGAGACATAGTCTCTCCAGCGTGTCCCAGGTCTTCCCCGGGGTCTCCTCCCAGTGGGACATGCCCAGAACACCTCCCTCGGGAGGCGTCCAGGAGGCATCCTAACCAGATGCCCGAGCCACCTCAGCTGGCCCCTCTCGATGTGGAGGAGAAGCGGCTCTACTCCGAGCTCCTCCCTGGTGACTGAGCTCCTCACCCTATCTCTAAGGGAGCACCCAGCCACCCTACGGAGGAAGCTCATTTCAGCCGCTTGTATCCGGGATCTTGTCCTTTCGGTCATGACCCAAAGTTCATGACCATAGGTGAGGGTAGAAACGTAGATTGACCGGTAAATCGAGAGCTTCGCCTTTCGGCTAAGCTCCCTCTTCACCACAACGGACCGATACAACGACCGCATCACTGCGGCCGCTGCACCGATCCGCCTGTCAATCTCACGCTCCATTCGTCCCTCACTCGTGAACAAGACCCTAAGATACTTAAACTCCTCCACTTGGGCCAGGGTCTCTCCACCGACCTGGAGAGGGCAAGCCACCTTCTTCCGGTCGAGGACCATGGCCTCGGATTTGGAGGTGCTGATCCTCATTCCTGTCACTTCACACTCGGCTGCGAACCGCCCCAGTGCATGCTGTAGGTCCGGGTTCGATGAAGCCAACAGGACAACATCATCTGCAAAAAGCAGAAATGAAATCCTGTGGTTCCCGAACCGGACCCCCTCCGGCCCCTGGCTGTACCAAGAAATTCTGTCCATAAAGATTATAAACAGAATCGGTGACAAAGGGCAGCCCTGCCGAAGTCCAACATGCACCGGGAACAGGTCCGACTTACTGCCGGCAATGCGGACCAGACTCCTACTCCGGTCATACAAAGACCGGACGGCCCTTAACAAAGGGCCCCGGACTCCGTATTCCCGGAGCACCCCCCACAAGACACCACACGGGACGTGGTCGAACGCCTTCTCCAAGTCCACAAAACACATGTGAACTGGTTGGGCGAACTCCCAGGAACCCTCGAGCACCCTATGAAGGGTATAGAGCTGGTCCACTGTTCCACGACCAGGACGAAAACCGCATTGTTCCTCCTGAATCCGAGGTTCGGCTATCGGTCGAATCCTCCTCTCCAGTACCCTGGAATAGACTTTCCCAGGGAGGCTGAGGAGTGTGATCCCCCTATAGTTGGAGCACACCCTCCGGTCCCCCTTTTTAAACAGGGGGACCACCACCCCGGTCTGCCAATCCAGAGGCACCGTCCCCGACCGCCACGCGATGTTGCAGAGACGTGTCAACCAAGACAGTCCCTGCACATCCAGAGACTTAAGATATTCAGGGCGAATCTCGTCCACCCCCGGTGCCTTGCCACCGAGGAGCTTACCAACCACCTCGGTGACTTCAGCTTGGGTGATGGACGAGTCCACCTCTGAGACCTCAGCCTCTGCTTCCTCCACGGAAGACGTGGCGACGGGATTGAGGAGGTCCTCGAAGTATTCCTTCCACCGTCCAACAATATCCCCAGTTGAGGTCAGCAGCTCCCCACCTCCACTGTAAACAGTGTTGGCGGAGACCTGCTTTCCCCTCCTGAGGTGCCGGACGGTTTGCCAGAATTTCTTCGAGGCCAACCGATAGTCCTCCTCCATGGCTTCCCCGAACTCCTCCCAGACCCGAGTTTTTGCCTCCACAACCACTCGGGCTGCAGTTCGCTTGGCCTGCCGGTACCTGTCAGCTGCTTCAGGAGTCCCATGAGCCAACAGGACTCGATGGGACTCCTTCTTCAGCTTGACGGCAGCCCTTACTTCCGGTGTCCACCACCGGGTTCGGGGGTTGCCGCCACGACAGGCACCGGAGACCTTACTGTCACGGAACGGGAGTATTGCACAATTGCACTTGCATGTTTTTTATTTTGTATTGCAATTTTTGGATTGCTGTGTGCTTTTGTTTGTGGTGCTTTTAATTTGAAATGGAACGGTGCGTGCTTTACTTCCTGTTGTGAATGACCTGACCCCTGCAGCTGAGGCTAATTATGGCTAAATGAACTGGGGGTGGACGCCCAGGTGCGGGTGCATTCATATCGGTGGCGGAGGGAGCAGGAGGGGGTCCAGCACGGCAGGAGGAGAAGGCAGCCACCTCGGTGCGGCCGGAGCTGAAGAGACGGGACCTGGGACGACGGCGCGGTGCGACGGCGGGCTACGGCCGTGGAGCAGTAGTGGAACCAGAGTGCGAGGCTCATCACGGCAGGCGGGCAGAGTTTCTCTGCCCCTGCGTGTAAGTACCGCATCTGTTGTACTCTGGCGACGTGACGTGAACCACTGCTGCTGCGCCAGCTCGGTCGGCCGCGAACGAGTCAGTGCCCCCAGGTTCCTGTCTCCCGCAGCTGCAGCGCGGAAGGAGGGTCCAGACCGGTCGCCTAGCCCACGGGGGAATCGGATCACAGCAGCGGAGCCTCGGACAGCGACCCGGACGGCGGTGGAGCCTCGGACAGCGGTGGAGCTGTGCTGCGGTTGAGTTGAGCCAGCTGACACGGCAGGCCGGCGGCGGACCTCTCCTCGGTTTTTACTAGCGGACCTTTTAGTATTTTATTTCTATTTTATTGCTGGCATCATTTTAGGTCTTGTGCTGCTTTGTTTATTTTTATTCATCTATTTGATTTATTGTAATAAATCTTTTAACCAGCCATTCATTTCAGCCTGTTGGTTTTACACTGCTTGCCTTGTTTTTAGAGCCTTTTTGGTATTTTACTGAGTTCCCAGTCCATTAAAACTGGGTGGCGTTGTCATCCGAGTTGCATTCTTCACCTCGCCACAAATTTTGGCGTTGTCGGCAGGATACAAGCACAGCAGGAGGAGAAGGCAGCCACCTCGGTGCGGCCGGAGCTGAAGAGACGGGACCTGGGACGACGGCGCGGTGCGACGGTGGGCTACGGCCGTGGAGCAGTAGTGGAACCAGAGTGCGAGGCTCATCACGGCAGGCGGGCAGAGTTTCTCTGCCCCTGCGTGTAAGTACCGCATCTGTTGTACTCTGGCGACGTGACGTGAACCACTGCTGCTGCGCCAGCTCGGTCGGCTGCGAACGAGTCAGTGCCCCCAGGTTCCTGTCTCCCGCAGCTGCAGCACGGAAGGAGGGTCCGGACCGGTCGCCTAGCCCACGGGGGAATCGGATCACGGCGGCGGAGCCTCGGACATCGACGCGCTGCAGCTGTGGGAGACAGGAACCTGGGGGCACTGACTCGTTCGCGGCCGACCGAGCTGGCGCAGCAGCAGTGGTTCACGTCACGTCGCCAGAGTACGACAGATGCGGTACTTACACGCAGGGGCAGAGAAACTCTGCCCGCCTGCCGTGATGAGCCTCGCACTCTGGTCTCACTACTGCTCCACGGCCGTAGCCCGCCGTCGCACCGCGCCGTCGTCCCAGGTCCCGTCTATTCAGCTCCGGCCGCACCGAGGTGGCTGCCTTCTCCTCAGGCACCAGAGACCTTACGACCACAGCTCTGGGCAGCTGCTTCGACAATGGAGGTGGAGAACATGGTCCACTCGGACTCAATGTCCCCAGCCTCCCTCGGGACATGGGAGAAGCTCTCCCGGAGGTGGGAGTTGAAAACCATGCTGACAGAGGGTTCCACCAGACGTTCCCAGCAGACCCTCACAACACGTTTGGGTCTGCCAAGTCTGTCCGGTTTCCTCCTCCGCCAGCGAATCCAACTCACCACCAGGTGGTGATCGGTCGACAGCTCTGCCCCTCTCTTCACCCGAGTGTCCAAGACACGCGGCCGGAGGTCAGATGACACGACAACAAAGTCGATCATCAACCTCCGACCTAGGGTGTCCTGGTGCCAAGTGCACTTATGGACACCCCTGTGCTCGAACATGGTGTTTGTTATGGACAAACTGTGGCTAGCACAGAAGTCCAATAACAGAACACCGCTCGGGTTCAGATCAGGGAGGCCATGCGATCCAATCACCCCCTTCCAGGTCTCAATGTTGCTGCCCATGTGGGCGTTGAAGTCCCCCAGTAGAACAATGGAATCCCCAGTTTGAGCACTGTCCAGCACCCCTCCCAGGGACTCCAAGAAGGCCGGGTACTCTGCACTGCTGTTCGGCCCATAAGCCGAGACAACAGTGAGGCACCTATCCCCAACCTGAAGGCGCAGGGATGCGACCCTCTCGTTCACTGGGGTGAACTCCAACACATGGCGGCTGAGCTGTGGGGCTATAAGCAAACCCACACCAGCCCGCCGCCTCTCACCGTGGGCAACGCCAGAGAAGTGGAGAGTCCAGCCCTTCTCGAGAGGTTGGGTTCCAGAGCCCAGGCTATGTGTGGAGGTGAGCCCGACTATATCGAGCCGGTACCTCTCAACCTCCCTCACAAGCTCGGACTCCTTCCCGCCCAACGAGGTGACATTCCATGTCCCTAGAGCTAGTCTCTGTGTCTGAGGACCGGGTCACCGGGCACCCTGCCGTCGGCTGCCACCCAATCCACATTGCACAACTCTTTATATGCATCTCTGAATAATAAGATTTTTTTTTTATAGACATAAAATAGTTATTGAGAGGTGGATTGGTTCAGGCGGATCTGTTCTGAAGGCCTTAGTGTGAAATGCACGGTCCGCCACTTGCGGCAGGCGACCAAAAACTTAGGTGCATACCGCCACCTACTGTATCTCTTGGTGAATGTAAATCAGAAGGCCTGGGTCTGCTGTTGTTAGTGTACGCTAGCTAGAAGGTGCTGAGTCGCCAACTCGAAATCTGATTGGTTGAAGCAACTGTCTGTTTGACGCTTTACTTGACTTTACTGGGCTATCAGAACGGACTGTGAAGGCCTCAGGCAGATTTCTATGACCCTGGCAACAGATGATTCCTGAAATCTGATTGGTTAAATGATTTAATATGAAAAAAAAACATGTTTGGAAGCACCGCAACCACGGGAAAGCTATGAAAGGAACCAGAACATACCGTTTGGAATCATTTAGTAAGTATTCATGGACAAAATATAATTTACATCAGTCTGTAATTCAGATACTTTTTAGGCCAGCAGAGAAGGCTTTGCAGGCCCTGACGGCCCACCTCTGTACATGATTACACAATGTATCCTAAACTCATAAAACTGAAGGTCAAGTGTGAAATTAGTTTGTTTCTGTTATATAAGAAAAACAAGTAGAGAGAATTAGAATGTTGATTCACAATCACTCATATTCAGGCCATTAACCTCACATGCTTATTTTTGGACAGCTAAAAGAAACCAGACCAAACATGAACTGTGTGTGGATTTACATTTACAGTTGGAAGTACTCATCAGTGTCATTAATACTTTTTGTTATTTGTCACAAATCAATTGAAAGGCATATTTGAAAACACTTCACCTTCATCCTTTTTATGCAACAGCAGTGGATGGAGCTGCTGATGATGGAACTTTTTCAGAATGGCTCTGGAAGTGGAATTTTGTGGAAACACTCAGGCCCGCCTTCCTGCTGGTGGTGGAAACACTGCTGCTGCGAATGAGCACCACTGCCATAGTAAATAGTTCTCCTGTGCACGTGTGTGCGTGTGTGTGTGTGTGTGTGTGTGTGTGTGTGTGTGTGTGTGTGTGTGTGTAGATAGACGATGGTGTCGTGACCTCCAGGCAATATTCTCCTGGGGTCACCTGGAATAACGAATGTCCAACATCCAACAGCACCCACTAGCCGCTGTACAAGCTAACTACATGCCAGTGTAAACAAACATCTCTTTTTCAGGGCTTTTCTGTGAAAATGCGAAACTTTTCTGACACAAAAATTAAGCGTTTTCATTTGAAACGTCATGTAAAGGGAGCTTGAGTCGACAGAACAGGCTGAACCTGGTAACATGAGGTTCAGTCGAACCTCGCGTCGCCCCATCAGCCTGCAGGCACTGTGCGTGGCAGAAGTTCTGAATGCTGACCACACAAAATCTTCAAACATTAACACATCACTGCTGAGCTGTTGCAGAGCAGAGGAGACTCGGGTGTGACCAACGAACACAGGCAGGTATAAAACGCGACACCAATCAGTCAAAGTCCTGCAGTCGGTCTTTACAGCTGGCCCATCCGCGTCTTAAGGTCTCACCACACCTCTACCGCGAGACGGTTTCCCTGCTGCTGCTCAACATGGTGATGGAGAGACTCCTGCTGCTGTGTGGACTGCTGGTCCTGGCCTGCTCCGTCGCTGTAAGTATGGATTCATCGTGTGTCTCCAGCGCTCGTTACATGGTCTCCATGCTGACTCTTGCCGGTTTTGCTTTGTACAGATACCGGCTCCTCCTGTAGTGCACGGTACGTGACGAGTATCATCTTTATTCAGGAAAGGCTTGAAAGCTTATGGAGATGATGAGACGCTCTAAGTGAAATCTGTGTTTTACAGAGGTCTATGAGAACGGGGAGGATGAGAGCCCCATCTTAAACAAGGGTGAGACTCAGCGTTTGATTGCTTCATTACCAGAGAGACTCTTTCCTGACAGGTCTGCTTTTACTTCTTGCTACAGGGTCGAAGGAAAACCTCATGGAAGGCGACATTTTAATCCCAGTGAGTTTATATTTGAAGCTATTTGTTTTGATTTCAAGAGCAGTTTCCTTTATGTCGTATTAGTAGCGTTATTGTTTTATTGCTCGGATTGATCTCTTTGCACCCGGCACTATGCGCATTGTTGTCAAATGATTAGGTTTATGATGGCAGATAAAGTCGGTCTTAAAAAAATGTTTTTACAGCAGGGGGGGAGGAATGCTCTGCTGGACCAGAGATACAGGTGGAAGTTTCCCATTCCGTACATTCTGGGTGATGATCTGGGTGAGTTTCTCTGACGTGGTAAAACCGCCGTAACTATAAATGTATGAAACCAGCTAAACGAACACTTCAAGGAGGAAGACCCATCATCTTGAAAAGATTTGGATGAGTCTACAACACCAGTCCTACCCAATACACCCCTTCAGCAGTCTTATAGCAGTCTTTACATGACCTACCGCATCTACACAATAATCATGATAGCAACACAGACGGGGCAAGGTGGAGGCTTGTACCCTCAACCAGCTGAGCCACAACCACACCTGGCAATCACTCTTGAGCCAAGGGGTTAAACATAAGGCCCATGGGCCTGCGCAAGGCTCCAATGCAGCCTGCCACCCCACAAAGCAAATGGTACAAAGCCCAAACAAACACACCGCACCAGAATATTCTGCACTACGAATATTGCATGGAAATTCAACTATTTAACGGCCGCTGACTGGATAACAGACAGATGTAGGGTCTAAGATGAAGTCCTCTCTGGAGATCCTTTTCTATTAGAAAACGTACAACATCGAACTTTGACCTAAATGGTTTTAAAAGAACACAAAAACACTGTCCAAGATTGAAGAAAGGCCCACCAGTTTGAATAAACTGGACAGACTGATGGGGAAGTCTGCACGAGGCCAAAGGTATGTAATATTTTCTCCCGACTGCTTCCTTCAACCCTCAGACCTGAACGCCAAAGGCTGCATCCATCAGGCGTTTGAGATGTATCGACTCAAGTCCTGCGTCGACTTCAAGCCATACGAGGGAGAAAAGACCTTCATCAAGTTCGAGAAGCGAGGAGGGTACTGTAAAGTGATGGCCGTGTTAATGATTACCTTTAATTACACATTAAAGTTCATATCCTTGAGTAAAGGAAGAAGCCTTTTATGTAAGCCGAAGCCTAATAAAATATCCCTGGATGCTGGAAGCTGCTAAAAAATGGCCACCGTTTGTGATCAACGACCTGAGTGAGCTCTTCCCGTCGCCACAGGTGCTTCTCCTCCGTTGGAGACCAGCAGGTCGGTCAGATCTTGTCTTTGGGAACC
Source organism: Salarias fasciatus (assembly GCF_902148845.1). Lineage (NCBI taxonomy): Eukaryota > Metazoa > Chordata > Actinopteri > Blenniiformes > Blenniidae > Salarias > Salarias fasciatus. Next base: position 25,428,889 of record NC_043759.1, read on the forward strand.
GGCTGTGACCACAAGGCTGTCATTGAGCACGAGCTCCTCCATGCACTGGGGTTTTACCACGAGCAGTCCCGCACAGACCGGGACGACTACGTCAACATCTGGCTGGACCAGGTGGAAGAAGGTGAGGCCAGGAACAGAAATTCATTGAAGAGTCTTCTCAACAAAACGGTATTGTAAGATGACCTTTGGGCCTCTTAGTGATTTCACTGGAGCTGTACTGATGTTTCTTATTGAGACATTTTTGCGGCATGTCGTTTGAAACCGCTGCATTCTCTCCAGGAAAGGAACACAACTTCAATAAATACGAAGACACCTTCATCACCGATCAGAACACGGCGTACGACTACGAGTCCATCATGCACTACAGGCCCTTCTCCTTCAACAAGAACGACTCCATCCCCACCATCACCACCAAGATTCCCGCATTCCAGAACATTATTGGCCAGTACCTGGACTTCAGTGAGATGGACACGCTCAGGCTCAACCGCATGTACAACTGCAGTACGTATCGCGTCGCCGGTCTGACTCGCTGTCGTCAAGTCTGTGGGTCAAGTTAAAGCTAAGGTCCTGGCCATCTTCTACCCCAGCCGCCCCGCTCACGCTGCTGGATCAGTGCGCCTTTGAGTTAGAGAACATCTGCGGGATGATCCAGCCCTCCACCGACGACGGCGACTGGGTCCACACCAAGAGCAGCGAGGCCTCGGAGGACCACACGCTGCTGGGACGGTGCAGAGGTGTGAAGGGCGATTCAGAAGGAGGTTTCTCCAAACTACTGGAGGAGTTGACTGTTGGTTTGTTTTTCAGATGCCGGGTACTTCATGCACTTCGACACCAAGTCAGGGAATCCTCAGGAGTCCGCCCTGCTGGAGTCCCGCATCCTGTACCCCAAGAGGAAGCTGCAGTGCCTGGAGTTCTTCTACAAGATGAACGGAAGCCCCAAAGACAAACTGGTGATCTGGGTGAACACGGATGACGGCATGGGCACCGTTCGCAGAATGAGGAAGACACAAACGTTTCACGGTAACGATCCAGCTCGTGCTGAGGCAACATGAATTCATCCATCAGCAGACCGAAAACAGAGATTTGCATGGTGGCAAAAGTTAATTTGGATATTTCTTCAGCTGCTCGGTAACTAAGACATGAAATTCAAATGAAGTTATCTCAGAACATCCAGAAACAGCATAAAATCCTTCTGTTGTGTTGTGTTTGAGGTTTCTTTTGGAGGCTTTCCTACATTAGATGCTGCATGATAAATAGTTATAGATTCTACTTTATATCATAAAACTGCATCTATCACCGAGTTAGTTTAACGAAGACAGAAGGCAGCTTCCTACGATTCTTCCATTGATGAAATATTCTACCAGAGATTATTGACAGAGAGGTACAACCCCTTCTTCAGCTTCAGATTCATACTGATTGGACACATAAAGGGACCACAGACTATATTCATGAATACATTCTTATTATTTCTGAATACTGGAACCAAATCCCATTTTTTAAAGTACGGTAATGATTTTGATATCATCAGCATTGTCATTTCATTTATCAAGTCCTGTTTGGGATGTTTGTACTGTATGTAAATATATGTAAATGTAGCTCATCAGGCCCACTAAGTTATGAACCAAACACAAGAGATCAGTCTGTTCATGTGCCCAAAGTGGTGAAAAGGTCTGTGTGGAGCTCAGACCTTCACTGATTTGCATTGTCTTCCCAGATATTTCTGCGTTTTCTGGATTTACATTTCACCTACAAGACACCTGCTGTCTTTGATTTACAACCCAAATGTAACAACATGCAGTCAAAGGTTAATTAACATGTTGTTCAGTGGGATAGTTTGATCCCATATTAACTACTGAAATAACAGTTTTATGGCCCGTTTACAGTCTTAGGGCTCGCAGTGATTTCAAGTGAGAACTCCAAACCTTCATTGTGTTTTCGGTGTTTCTTTATACGACCGCGGTGCTCGGAGCTGCTGGAAACGCAACTTTTTAGAAACACACAAGCTCCCATGGAGGAAGTTTTGGAAAACAGCCAGACTGAAGACCTTCTGGGAGAGTTCAAGGCCAGTCCTCTAGTTGAAAGCTGAAAGGCTGCTGCTGTGCAGCACGACTGTAATCAGTGGAGGAGGAAGTTCAGAACCTCAGCACTTCAGGAAAAGTACAGAACAGCAGCAAAATATATACTTAACTAAACGTAAAAGTATAAGTTCTACATTAACAGTCCTACTTCCAGGTACTTTTTCTCTGTCGATTTGTTTCCTGAGATCAACCTTTTGCTGAAGATCTTGGCTAACAGACAGTTTTCCTGGCTCCCCAGCGGATTCTGACCACACGTGGAAGATCGCCCACGTCCCGCTGGAGGTGGGAGTGAAGTTTCGCTACGGCTTCCAGGCAATGCGAGGCGAGCCCTCGGCGTCCGGTGGCGGGATTTACGTGGACGACGTGAGCCTGACGGAGACGCGCTGCCCCAGCGCCGTGTGGAGGATCCAGAACTTCTCCAAGATCCTGGAAACGGCCGACACCACCACATCCCTCTGGAGCCCCCGCTTCTACAGCCCCGAGGGGTACGGCTTCGGGATCCTGGTCCGGCCTGTGTCCACCTACACCGACTTCACGGGGAAGTACACCGCGCTGTACTTCCACCTGGCCAGCGGGGAGAACGACGCCATGCTGCAGTGGCCGGCGGTCAACAGGCAGGCTACGCTGGTGGTGATGGACCAAGACCCCGACGTCACACTGAGGATGTCCACGGCTCGCAGCCTCACCACCGCCCTGACCCGTGAGTGTGTTTCATCCTGACGGGGTCTGGCTCATGCAATCAGTTTTCTTTGAATTTTTGGTTTGACCGGATTGGAGCCTCTTGACTGCCAGTTTTGGCCCACGGGCCTCATGTTTGACAAACCTACTGTTGATTTTCTTTGTTGACAATCCCTTTGTATCCTTTATTATTCCCCACAGGGCGAAGCTTATAAATGCACCGCTGAAGTGTTTACCACAGATAAAGCAGCTCATATCCCGCCACACACAGTTACAGTCAGATAAACACAACAATAAACCCTTTCGCAGTGTTTTAAAATCCTCTTATCTTGAGGCGATCAGCTGTTTTAAGCTGTGTAAAGATCTTTTATTATTATTTAGCTTGGAAAACAGCCACTGAACTCTCACGCCAACTCATAGAAGATACTGACTTTATCAAGATGATTTTTTTAATCATAAACAATGAACATATCAAAGAGTAAATTTTATCCACACATTTTCACAGTGTGCCTGCACAAGACATCAAGTCCAGGAGGAGGCACATCTTCAGTTAGTACAGAGGTAAAAGTGATAATACGGTGGATTTAACAGGAAAAAAGACATTCCAGAAATCAGACAGGTGTTTGTCATATCTCTCCTCCTCCTCTGGATGTGCTCCGTAATTCAGAACATTGTTTCCAGCTCTACATTTTCCAAAAGTGTTCTTCATTTTAGTAATCGATTTTATTGCCTTTACAACCAAAACAGACATTTTTGCAACTTAATTTCTACCAAATGATGTTTCACTGGAGCCTCAGAGTGAATTTAAGCTTTAAAATGAGAACGTCTCATAAAGTTTCATTTCTCGATCTGAAACACAGATAAAAACTTTATTCTGCTGCATTAATGGATTTTCAGTTACAATTCAGACAATGAACAACACAATACATTTGACTGTTTGTTTTAATCTGATTTTAGTAGTTTCTCTTTTCTTTTTTTCAGCATTTCTTTTGTGGAAAATATAGAAATTTTAACTATTTTACCAGTTTGGGTCTTTTTGTGCCACTCTTCAGATGATTTTAAAAGAGTCATTTCCGACTTTGCCTGATTATCCTGTTGTTTTGTCCCTGGCAACATCAGATGGGGAATTGATCTGGGACAATCCGTCCAAGGTGGGGACGTACGACGCCTCCTGCGGCTGCTACAGAGGTGCATCGTGGGGCTGGAGGAACTTTGTGAAGCACTTCGACCTCAGGCGGCGAAATTACCTGAAAAACGACGACCTGATCATCACGGTGGACTTTGATGGTGAGTGGTTTCCGTGGCGACGCCGTGAAGGTGTGTGTGTGTGTGTGTGTGTGTGTGTGTGTGTGTGTGTGTGTGTGTGTGTGTGTGTGTGTGTGTGTGTGTGTGTGTGTGTGTGGTGCGGTGTGTGTGTGTGTGTGTGTGTGTGGTGCGGTGTGTTAACGTGGGGATGATTTGGTCGACAGATTTGACGTCACTGATCAAAACAGAAGTTCCCATCCAGTCGGAGGAGTGACGTCGCCTCAGAGAGGTGAGATCCTCTCTTTGTTTCACAGCTTTTCAGTGATTATCTATAAAAATGAATTAATTGTTCTAATTAATTTCATCTGTTGCAGGAATGGAAAAATCAGGATGTGGAAAAATAACCTGAAGATGAAACGTTGATGGACGGTTGGAAAGTGTGACTGTTTCACCTTTAGAAACAAAAATAATGGAATTTGTGCGAATGAATGGAGGCACAAAGATCTGTGAAAACACTGGTATTGATTTTGTATCTTTATATCTATCTTTATTAAATGTATCAAAGAAACGGAATGTGGTGCATTTGTCAATAAATACTTTATCAATTGTTGTTTTTTCTTTGAAGCATTTTTTACATCATTACTGAGCAGAGCTGGAGAAAGGACTGAAATGTTGTAATTAGGTAAAATTATCTTTATTTTGCTGAAAATAAAGTATCCTTTAAGAAATCCAAACGTCTAAAAGTGAAAAAGTCATTCATTTCAAATGTACTTTTCGAAAAAAATGGCAAACAGTTAGAAATACAACTACAGATTATATATATATGGATCAATTTTCTTTTTAAAGGGGAACGGTCGTTTTTACAATCTGGACCTTATTTCACATTCATAACAACAACATTTACTCACCCGTTTGACTTTCGTGTGATTTGCAGTTGGTTCGGAGATAATTAGCTACTCCCATATCCATACAACGGCAGTGGGCGGGGCACCGACATGCAGCCGTTACAGACGCTCTTTTCTCTTATGTTTGTTGTGGTGTGGTAGATACATGTGAATTTATTAAGTCGGCATCACTTAGCGCTATTGGGAAGTCTGTAAACCGTCCAGATTGAGCAACTCTCCGGGAGCTCTGAAGTGATGATGTCATCACACTGCGCCGTGGCGCACTGTGTTTGTTTACATGGGAGTGTCTCTGCTCTGCAGTCAGACCACGGCATCTCGATCGGCTTTTTTAGGCAGTCAGAGTTTATTTTCAGCTGGTTGTAACTTTGGTACAATGGTTCGAGTGTGCATATATCCTGGCTGTGAAAGTAAAATGGCAAGCTGGACGTCATTGAGCTCACAGGCTCCCACTTCGTGACGGGATCTATTGAAGCTATGGCTAATAGCGCTCAACATGGACTCCAGCATCAAAGTTCAAACTTTTCGACGTTTAGATTATCGGGTGTGTAGTGTCCACTTCACATCTGTGGACTTCTTCCCAGTTCAGGAAAGAAATGAAGGCCAGAAGATCCAGAGAATGAAGCTCAAAAAGAATGCCATTCCAGCGGCTGCAGGAGGAGAACAGGTCGAGGTAACGTGATGCTAATGCTATTCATTTTTTCCTTTACTAATGTCTAGAGTTGGCGAGAATGTTATAAACTTGTCCCTACTCCTTTTGAGCAACAGTGTACAGAATATTGTACTTTTTATGTACAACTCTTGTCATTGACAGATATACTTGTATCATCCTTTGTTGTTGCTCAAATGAACTAAACAGTAAACATCCCAGCCTCGAGACATTAGTAAAGAAAAAAATGAATAGCATTAGCATCACGTTACCTCGACCTGTTCTCCTCCTGCAGCTGCTGGAATGGCATTCTTTTTGAGGTTCATTCTCTGGATCTTCTGGCCTTCATTTCTTCCCTGAACTGGGAAGAAGTCCACAGATGTGAAGTGGGTACTCCACACCCGATAATCCAAATGTGGTAAAGTTTGAACTTTGATGCTGGGGTCCATGTTGAGCGCTATTAGCCATAGCTTCAATAAATCCCGTCACGAAGTGGGAGCCTGTGAGCTCAATGACGTCCAGCTGGTCATTTTACTTTCACAGCCAGGATATATGCACACTGGAACCATTGTACCAAAGTTACAACCAGCTGAAAATAAACTCTGACTGCCTAAAAAAGCCGATCGAGATGCCGTGGTCTGACTGCAGAGCAGAGACGCTACTCCCATGTAAACAAACAGAGTGAATGTGCGCCACGGCGCAGTGTGATGACATCATCACTTCAGAGTTCCCGGAGAGCTGCTCAATCTAGCCGGTTTCCAGACTTCCCAATAGCGTTAAGTGATGCCGACTTAACAAATTTACATGTATCTACCACACCACAGCAAACATAAGAGAAAAGAGCGTCTGTAACGGCTGCATGTCGGTGCCCCGCCCACTGCCGTTATATGGATATGGGAGCATCTAATTATCTCCGAACCAACTGCAAATCACACGAAAGTCAAACGGGTGAGTAAATGTTGTTGTTGTGAATGTGAAATAAGGTCCAGATTGTAAAAACGACCGTTCCCCTTTAAAGATGTCACTTTCTGACAATTAAATGCTGTCTGCATGTTAGTATCTGTCTCCACCTACTGGTAAGAGTTAGGTACTGTAACAATAAGAAACTCAGTGATACTCCTGCTGACCTCCAGAGGGCGCCAAAGAAGACGTGATCAGGTGAACTTTTATAAAAGTTCACCTGATCACCTATATTTCTAAAAGAAAACAATGTCACCCAGTAAAGTGGAGTGATTCTCATTTTCCTTAAAAAAAAAAAAGCCTATCGAATCTTGTAATATCATTAATTTAAGATCACTTTGATGCTGATCTTATTTGATAATTCTCTGCTGCCACAGACTGATTCCAGTTGTGTTGGATCAGATACCTCTCAGTGAAGATCAAGGGAATTATTGGTCCTGGTTCCTTAGATATTTGTTTCAGCTGAATTTAGAATGAATCCCTGACAAAACTGTCAACAAGTGGACAAAATAAAAAAGAAGGCTGTAAGTATTCAAATAGATAATAAAGGCATAAAGAAAGTAAGAGTAGTTCCCTAAGGTCCCTGATAGACCAGCATAGGACTAAAGAAAACACAGAAAGAGTTCAAGTCAATGGGATGGAGAACTTTTAGGCCTGGTGGAGCTCAGACAGGATGATGCTGGGGAGGTCCCTCCAAGACTCAGGTCACCTGACATACAGATCATTATTATCCTTGCAACCTGTGATCTGATTCATGAAAACAGCTAAATAATTCAGAATTAAACAGTTAATTGACTGTTAATTGTCCACTGGCGTGTTTTCATGCTGTTCAAGGAGAGACCATGAATGATGCCTTCAGAGATTTAAACCTGAACTCTGAACTTTCTGCCAGTATCTGTGCTACGACGCAGCCCAGAGCCCAGGTATCGATGGAATGGTCCGAGCAGTCCAAGAGAATGACTTTTCATGAAATGGACAAGACTGACGTCCAGCCTCTCCAGCACCAGGCAGTAAAGATCACACCATGAAGAAGTGAATCCATTGGACCATGTTGAAGTTCACTGAGCCCAAATCTGTCATCATCTTCAGAAAGTTGGCCTGGAAACAGAGCAGATCGCAGCAAATCTCATGTTAGAGAAAGTGTTTTTGGATGTGCTGCGAAATGTGAGACTTTTCTGTTACTGCACCTTGTTCTTTAGGTCAGCAATGGATTTAGTTTCTTTAACAGTTTTCAAAGCAACCATCTTCCCGCAGAGGGTGACCTTGCAGAAGCTCCACCTGCCCAGGACCTTCTCCTCCCCATACTCCAAGGTGGAGGAGGAGATTATCTCTCCAATCAGGGAAATCGTGCTGTTTATCAGATCATATTGAAACATCTATAATGTCAAATAAATTGTAGATGAAGACAATCTAAGATAAATTTGAAAAGATTTTTTACATAAACATGAAACATGCATTCAAACATCAATTTAAATTCTAAATTCTCACAAATGTTTTTGTACTCATACCTACACTGCTGTTTTTCAGTAAAGAAATTATCACAGTAGTTTAAATTTTTGGTATATAAACAATTCAAATAGTTTAAATTTGAGAAAATTTTCTTCCTCTGTTGACTGCAGTGAATTATAATCTCTAATATATCTGTTCAATTCTAATATCTGATATGTGTTCTGTTGAGCTCTGTAAGATTCAAAGTCGTAGCAGGACCAGATTAAATGCTCAATACTTCTCATTCCAGGTTTGACACGAAAAGTAACTACCCTATTTAGATTAAATGAACAACAAGAACACAACCAAACACAACTATCAATAACACTGTTAACATCAGAACATTAAAATGAATCATGAAATCAATGTTTAAATCTCGAATATCTCATCCCAAACTCCCATGATGCATTGCGACACTACCATCATCATCATTGTTAAATTCTTCAAAGAGCCTGTTTTCTTTATGCTGTGACCAACACTAACCATGGTGAAGTGGTGTCCTTACCCTACTAGAACTATGAGAAATAAATTTTACTCCCCATGAAATGTTGCTTGTATCGAGGTTTTTCATCCTGCGAACCCACTGTCCAACTTGTCCAGGCGTGCTGTGTGGCGAGAGGGAACTTAAAATTGTGAAGTCAACGTTGACAAAATCAAATTATCCAGCCAAGTTTGTTAAGTTATAACAACTTGAATTTTGTTTTAAACCCATCAACAAAGAATTTTGAGTTCAAATTGCAAGCAAAATGAAGTTGATGTAATTAGGAACATTTTTATTTATTCATAACTTGAAAAAAATAAGTTTGAAACTTAGAAAGTTTTTCAAACTCAACTAATTACAATTTTTTACTTGGATCCATGTATGAAATCAAGTGGTGTTAAAAGCTCCTCTGAGTTACTTTTTAGAGCGCACTATTGACTCACTGGGAAGGATGAGTTTATTTACACATTTGGACTGAGACATGAGGAGGAAATGAGGAAGAGAATGTTTCATTTTTTTGTCTCGCGCTCCTCTGGTTGAAGATCTCCTCCTCCTCCTCCTCCTCCTCCTGAAGCCTCCAGCGCTGCTCCCGCTCTACCAGGGCCTCCTCGCCGTCCCGGGATGGTCGGAGGTTTCTCCCTCTCTGCTCTCAGCTGGACGATTTGCTGCTGCTGGTTTTGAAATGTTTTCAGGCACCTGCTTCTCCATTGTGTTCGAGTGAACCCTCATTCAGTCTCTCAGGACTTTCAGAGTATTTGGTGTTGCAGGACATTTCATTTATATTCCTGTATCAGCAGTCAGTGTGCTCATTCCTTCAGTTAAAACTACTGATCTGTTTGAAGTTTCTATAGAAACAGTTTGTCATGAAGGAACTGCTCAGTTTTTGTTAAGTCATAAATATTTTATTAGACTTTTGTTTTACTTTATATCTTCATTTTGTTTTATTTCCAGTGGATATGACAAGTTGTGTCGTGTTTGAGCTGAATAAAGAAAAAGATGGACCACAGAACTGATGATCTGAACACAGTTTCATCTTCTTCGTCCTGAAAGGTCCTAAATACTACATAAACTAACTTTTCAATAAAACAACTGGTGTTGGATTGGATTTCTAACTGTTTGTCCTTTTGTTATTTAATTTTCTAAAAGTAAATTTGAAATGAATGAATTTTTCACTTTTAGACGTTTGGATTTCTTAAAGGATACTTTATTTTCAGCAAAATAAAGACAATTTTACCTAATTACAACATTTCAGTCCTTTCTCCAGCTCTGCTCAGTAATGATCTGAAAAATGCTTCAAAGAAAAAAACAACAATTGAAAAAGTATTTATTGACAAACGCACCACATTCTGTTTCTTTGATACATTTAATAAAGATAGATATAAACATACAAAATCAATACCAGTGTTTTGACAGATCTGTGTGCATCCATTCATTCGCACAAATTCCATTATTTTTGTTTCTAAAGGTGAAACAGTCACACTTTCCAACTGTCCATCGACGTTTCATCTTCAGGTTATTTTTCCACATCCTGATTTTTCCATTCCTGCAACAGATGAAATTAATTAGAACAATTAATTCATTTTTATAGATAATCACTGAAAAGCTGTGAAACAAAGAGAGGATCTCACCTCTCTGAGGCGACGTCACTCCTCCGACTGGATGGGAACTTCTGTTTTGATCAGTGACGTCAAATCTGTCGACCAAATCATCCCCACGTTAACACACCGCACCACACACACACACACACACACACACACACACACACGCCTTCACGGCGTCGCCGCGGAAACCACTCACCATCAAAGTCCACCGTGATGATCAGGTCGTCATTTTTCAGGTAATTTCGCCGCCTGAGGTCGAAGTGCTTCACAAAGTTCCTCCAGCCCCACGATGCACCTCTGTAGCAGCCGCAGGAGGCGTCGTACGTCCCCACCTTGGACGGATTGTCCCAGATCAATTTCCCATCTGATGTTGCTTGGGACAAAACAACAGGATAATCAGGCAAAGTCGGAAATTACTCTTTTAAAATCATCTGAAGAGTGGCACAAAAAGACCCAAACTGGTAAAATAGTTAAAATTTCGATGTTTTCCACAAAAGAAATGCTGAAAAAAAGAAAAGAGAAACTACTAAAATCAGATTAAAAAAACAGTCAAATGTATTGTGTTGTTCATTGTCTGAATTGTAACTGAAAATCCATTAATGCAGCAGAATAAAGTTTTTATCTGTGTTTCAGATCGAGAAATGAAACTTTATGAGACGTTTTCATTTTAAAGCTTAAATTCACTCCGAGGCTCCAGTGAAACATCATTTGGTAGAAATTAAGTTGCAAAAATGTCTGTTTTGGTTGTAAAGGCAATAAAATCGATTACTAAAATGAAGAACACTTTTGGAAAATGTAGAGCTGGAAACAATGTTCTGAATTACGGAGCACATCCAGAGGAGGAGGAGAGATATGACAAACACCTGTGTGATTTCTGGAATGTCTTTTTTCCTGTTAAATCCACCGTATTATCACTTTTACCTCCGTACTAACTGAAGATGTGCCTCCTCCTGGACTTGATGTCTTGTGCAGGCACACTGTGAAAATGTGTGGATAAAATTTACTCTTTGATATGTTCATTGTTTATGATTAAAAAAATCATCTTGATAAAGTCAGTATCTTCTATGAGTTGGCGTGAGAGTTCAGTGGCTGTTTTCCAAGCTAAATAATAATAAAAGATCTTTACACAGCTTAAAACAGCTGATCACATCAAGATAAGAGGATTTTAAAACACTGCGAAAGGGTTTATTGTTGTGTTTATCTGACTGTAACTGTGTGGCGGGATATGAGCTGCTTTATCTGTGGTAAACACTTCAGCGGTGCATTTATAAGCTTCGCCCTGTGGGGAATAATAAAGGATGTAAAAGGATTATCAACAAAAAAACTCAACAGTTGGTTTGTCAAACATGAGGCCAGTGGGCCAAAACTGGCAGTCAAGAGGCTCCAATCCGGTCAAACCAAAAATTCAAAGAAAACTGATTGCATGAGCCAGACCCCGTCAGGATGAAACACACTCACTGGTCAGGGCGGTCGTGAGGCTGCGAGCCGTGGACATCCTCAGTGTGACGTCGGGGTCTTGGTCCATCACCACCAGCGCAGCCTGCCTGTTGACCGCCGGCCACTGCAGCACGGCGTCGTTCTCCCCGCTGGCCAGGTGGAAGTACAGCGCGGTGTACTTCCCCGTGAAGTCGGTGTAGGTGGACACAGGCTGGACCAGGATCCCGTAGCCGTACCCCTCGGGGCTGTAGAAGCGGGGGCTCCAGAGGGCCGTGCTGGTGTCGGCCGTTTCCAGGATCTTGGAGAAGTTCTGGATCCTCCACACGGCGTTGGGGCAGCGCGTCTCCGTCAGGCTCACGTCGTCCACGTAAATCCCGCCAAGGGACGCCGAGGGCTCGCCTCGCATTGCCTGGAAGCCGTAGCGAAACTTCACTCCCACCTCCAGCGGGACGTGGGCGATCTTCCACGTGTGATCAGAATCCGCTGGGAAGCCAGGAAACTGTCTGTTAGCCAAGATCTTCAGCAAAAGATTGATCTCAGGAGACAAATCGACAGAGAAAAAGTACCTGGAAGTAGGACTGTTAATGTAGAACTTATACTTTTACTTTTAGTTAAGTATATATTTTGCTGCTGTTCTGTGCTTCTCCTTTAGTGCTGAGGTTCTGAACTTCCTCCTCCACTGATTACAGTCGTGCTGCACAGCAGCAGCCTTTCAGCTTTCAACTAGAAGACTGGCCTTGAGCTCTCCCAGAAGGTCTTCAGTCTGGCTGTTTTCCAAAACTTCCTCCATGGGAGCTTGTGTGTTTCTAAAAAGTCGCGTTGTCAGCAGCTCTGAGCACCGCAGTCGTATAAAGAAACACCGGAAACACAATGAAGGTTTGGAGTTCTCACTTGAAATCACTGCGAGCCCTAAGACTGTAAACGGGCCATAAAACTGTTATTTAAGTTGTTAATATGGGATCAAACTACCCCCCGGAACAACATGTTATGTAACCTTTGACATCATGTTGTTACATTTGGGTTGTAAATCAAAGACAGCAGGTGTCTTGTAGGTGAAATGTAAATCCAGAAAACGCAGAAATGTCTGGGAAGACAAATCGACAGAGAAAAAGTACCTGGAAGTAGGACTGTTAATGTAGAACTTATACTTTTACTTTTAGTTAAGTATATATTTTGCTGCTGTGCTGTACTTTTCCTTAAGTGCTGAGGTTCTGAACTTCCTCCTCCACTGATTACAGTCATGCTGCACAGCAGCAGCCTTTCAGCTTTCAACTAGAAGACTGGCCTTGAGCTCTCCCAGAAGGTCTTCAGTCTGGCTTATTTCAGTAGTTAATATGGGATCAAACTATCCCACTGAACAACATGTTAACTAACCTTTGACTGCATGTTGTTACATTTGGGTTGTAAATCAAAGACAGCAGGTGTCTTGTAGGTGAAATGTAAATCCAGAAAACGCAGAAATATCTGGGAAGACAATGCAAATCAGTGAAGGTCTGAGCTCCACACAGACCTTATCACCACTTTGGGCACATGAACAGACTGATCTCTTGTGTTTGGTTCATAACTTAGTGGGCCTGATGAGCTACATTTACATATATTTACATACAGTACAAACATCCCAAACAGGACTTGATAAATGAAATGACAATGCTGATGATATCAAAATCATTACCGTACTTTAAAAAATGGGATTTGGTTCCAGTATTCAGAAATAATAAAAACGTATTGTATAGTCTGTGGTCCCTTTATGTGTCCAATCAGTATGAATCTGAGGCTGAAGAAGGGGTTGTACCTCTCTGTCAATAATCTCTGGTAGAATATTTCATCAATGGAAGAATCGTAGGAAGCTGCCTTCTGTCTTTGTTAAACTAACTCGGTGATAGATGCAGCTTTATGATATAAATTTGAATCTATAACTATTTATCATGCAGCATCTAATGTAGGAAAGCCTCCAAAAGAAACCTCAACACAACATAACAGAAGGACTTTATGTTGTTTCTGGATGTTCTGAGATAACTTCATTTGAATTTCATGACTTAGTTACCGAGCAGCTGAAGAAATAACCAAATTAACTTTTGCCAACATGCAAATCTCTGTTTTTCGGCCTGTTAATGGCTGAATTCATGTTGCCGCAGCACGAGCTGGATCGTTACCATAAAACGTTTGTATCTTCCTCATTCTGCGAACGGCGCCCATGCCGTCATCCGTGTTCACCCAGGTCACCAGTTTGTCTTTGGGGCTTCCGTTCATCTTGTAGAAGAACTCCAGGCACTGCAGCTTCCTCTTGGGGTACAGGATGCGGGACTCCAGCAGGGCGGACTCCTGAGGATTCCCCGACTTGGTGTCGAAGTGCATGAAGTACCCGGCATCTGAAAAACAAACAAACAGTCAACTCCTCCAGTAGTTTGGAGAAACCTCCTTCTGAATCGCCCTTCACACCTCTGCACCGTCCCAGCAGCGTGTGGTCCTCCGAGGCCTCGCTGCTCTTGGTGTGGACCCAGTCGCCGTCGTCGGTGGAGGGCTGGATCATCCCGCAGAAGTTCTCAAGCTCAAAGGTGCACTGGTCCAGCAGCGTGAGCGGGGCGGCTGGGGTAGAAGATGGCCAGGACCTTTGCTTTAACTTTACCCACAGACTTGACGACAGCGAGTCAGACCGGCGACGCGATACGTACTGCAGTTGTACATGCGGTTGAGCCTGAACGTGTCCATCTCACTGAAGTCCAGGTACTGGCCTATGATGTTCTGGAATGCGGGGATCTTGGTGGTGATGGTGGGGATGGAGTCGTTCTTGTTGAAGGAGAAGGGCCTGTGGTGCATGATGGATTCGTAGTCGTACGCCGTGTTCTGTTCGGTGATGAAGTTATCTTCGTATTTATTGAAGTTGTGTTCCTTTCCTGGAGAGAACGCAGCGGTTTCAAACGACATGCCGCAAAAATGTCCCAATAAGAAACATCAGTACAGCTCCAGTGAAATCACTAAGAATCCCAAAGGTCATCTTACAATACCATTTTGTTGAGAAGACTCTTCAATGAATTTCTGTTCCTGGACTCACCTTCCTCCACCTGGTCCAGCCAGATGTTGACGTAGTCGTCCCGGTCTGTGCGGGACTGCTCGTGGTAAAACCCCAGTGCGTGGAGGAGCTCGTGCTCAATGACGGCCTTGTGGTCACAGCCGGTTCCCAAAGACAAGATCTGACCGACCTGCTGGTCTCCAACGTAGGAGTAGCACCTGTGGCGACGGGAAGAGCTCACTCAGGTCATTGATCACAAACGGTGGCCATTTTTTAGCAGCTTCCAGCATCCAGGGACATTTTATTAGGCTCCGGCTTACATAAAAGGATTCCTCCTTTACTCAAGGACATGAACTTTAACGTGTAATTAAAGGTAATCATTAACACGGCCATCACTTTACAGTACCCTCCTCGCTTCTCGAACTTGATGAAGGTCTTTTCTCCCTCGTAAGGCTTAAAGTCGACGCAGGACTTGAGTCGATACATCTCAAATGCCTGATGGATGCAGCCTTTGGCGTTCAGGTCTGAGGGGTGAATGAAGCAGTCGGGAGAAAATGTTACATACCTTTGGCCTTGTGCAGACTTCCCCATCAGTCTGTCCAGTTTATTCAAACTGGTGGGCCTTTCTTCAATCTTGGACAGTGTTGTTCTGTTCTTTTAAAACCATTTAGGTCAAATTTCGAAGTTGTATGTTTTCTAATAGAAAAGGGTCTCCAGAGAGGACTTCATCTTAGACCCTACATCTGTCTGTTATCCAGTCAGCGGCCGTTAAATAGTTGAATTTCCATGCAATATTCGTAGAGAAGAATATTGTGGGGCGTTGTGTTTGTTTGGGCTTTGTACCATTTGCTTTGTGGGGTGGCAGGCTGCATTGGAGCCTTGCGCAGGCCCATGGGCCTTATGTTTAACCCCTCGGCTCAAGAGTGATTGCCAGGTGTGGTTGTGGCTCAGCTGGTTGAGGGTACAAGCCTCCACCTTGCCCCGTCTGTGTTGCTATCATGATTATTGTGTAGATGCGGTAGGTCATGTAAAGACTGCTATAAGACTGCTGAAGGGGTGTATTGTGTAGGACTGGTGTTGTAGACTCATCCAAATCTTTTCAAGATGATGGGTCTTCCTCCTTGAAGTGTTCGTTTAGCTGGGTTCATACATTTGTAGTTACGGCGGTTTTACCACGTCAGAGAAACTCACCCAGATCATCACCCAGAATGTACGGAATGGGAAACTTCCACCTGTATCTCTGGTCCAGCAGAGCATTCCTCCCCCCCTGCTGTAAAAACATTTTTTAAGACCGACTTTATCTGCCATCATAAACCTAATCATTTGACAACAATGCGCGTAGTGCCGGGTGCAAAGAGACCAATCCGAACAATAAAACAATAACGCTACCAATACAACATTAAGGAAACTGCTCTTTAAATCAAAACAAATAGCTTCAAATATAAACTCACTGGGATTAAAATGTCACCTTCCATGAGGTTTTCCTTCGACCCTGTCGCAAGAAGTAAAAGCAGACCTGTCAGGAAAGAGTCTCTCTGGTAATGAAGCAATCAAACGCTGAGTCTCACCCTTGTTTAAGATGGGGTTCTCATCCTAGCCGTTCTCATAGATCTCTGGAAAACACAGAATTCACTTAGAGCGTTTCAAATGAAAACGCTTAATTTTTGTGTCAGAAAAGTTTCGCATTTTCACAGAAAAGCCCTGAAAAAGAGATGTTTGTTTACACTGGCATGTAGTTAGCATGTACAGCGGCTCGTGGGTGCTGTTGGATGTTGGACATTCGTTATTCCAGGTGACCCCAGGAGAATATTGCCTGGAGGTCACGACACCATCGTCTATCTATACACACACACACACACACACACACACACGCACACGTGCACAGGAGAAATATTTACTATGGCAGTGGTGTTCATTCGCAGCAGCAGTGTTTCCACCACCAGCAGGAAGACGGGCCTGAGAGTTTCCACAAAATTCCACTTCCAGAGCCAATCTGAAAAAGTTCCATCATCAGCAGCTTCATCCACTGCTGTTGCATAAAAAGGATGAAGGTAAAGTGTTTTCAAATATGCCTTTGAATTGATTTGTGACAAATAACAAAAAGGATTAGTGACACTGATGAGTACTTCCAACTGTAAATGTAAGTCCACACACAGTTCATGTTTGATCTGGTTTCTTTTTGCTGTCCAAAAATAAGCATGTGAGGTTAATGGCCTGAATATGAGTGATTGTGAATCAATATTCTAATTCTCTCTATTTGTTTTTCTTATATAACAGAAACAAACTAATTTCACACTTGACCTTCAGTTTTATGAGTTTAGGATACATTATGTAATCATGTACAGAGGTGGGCCGTCAGGGCCTGCAAAGCCTTCTCTGCTGGCCTAAAAAGTATCTGAATTACAGACTGATGTAAATTATATTTTGTCCATGAATACTTACTAAATGATTCCAAACAGTATGTTCTGGTTCCTTTCATAATTTTCCCGTGGTTGCGCTGCTTACAGACATTTTTTTTTCATATTAAATCATTTAACCAATCAGACTTCAGGCATCATCTGTTGCCAGGGTCAAAGAAATCTGCCTGAGGCCTTCACAGTCTGTTCTGATAGCCCAGTAAAGTCAAGTAAAGCGTCAAACAGACAGTTGCTTCAACCATCAGACAGCTGCTTCAACCAATCAGACAGTTGCTTCAACCAATCAGATTCGAGTTGGCGACTCAGCGCCTTCCAGCTAGCGTACACTAACAACAGCAGATCCGGGCCTTCTGATTTACATTCACCAAGAGATACAGTAGGTGGCGGTATGCACCTAAGTTGTTGGTCGCCTGCCACAATTATCCCAAGGAAGAAGAAGAAGACCTGAAGAGAAATAAAACTTATGCCAGAAATACCACAGGGCAAGCTGGACTTTCAGCCCTGGCTTTATGGAACTGAAACGCACGGATAATCTATATGACACAACAATTGAACTCTTTTTAGGGAAGGAAATAAGGATGGATTTTGTTTACAAATAATCGGGATTTTGGTGAGTAAAATGTTCCTCTTTTCCTAAATAATATTGCTGTTTTATTAAGTTGTTAAAGCTTATTGTATGTGTGCAGATGTAGTAGGAGACTTGTGCACTTCAGCAAAGGCATTTATTCTGGCTGCACAAGTATCTATCTGCTGTGCAACAACTCCATCCATCCATCCATTTTCTTCTGCTTATCCGGGGCCAGGTCGCGGGGGCAACAGTCTTAGCAGGGATGCTCAAACTTTCCTGTCCCCAGACACTTCCTCCAGCTCCTCTGGGAGGATCCCGAGGCGTTCCCAGGCCAGCCGAGAGACATAGTCTCTCCAGCATGTCCTCGGTCTTCCCCAGGGGACATGCCCGGAACACCTCCCTTGGGAGGCGTCCAGGAGGCATCCTAACCAGATGCCCGAGCCACCTCAGCTGGCCCCTCTCGATGTGCACCCCCGAGACAGTGAACCGGGATGAGGGGGCCTTTTTGCTTTCACACACCTGGGATGCTGTACTCAAGAAGTCGGACTGCAGATGGCGCTGTTCTCCCGCTTCCACTAGTGGGAGAATAGCGCCAAAACCTGTATAAATCAGCTGACAAGATACGTCACAACAACATCACGTGACTCTATGAAGCAGACAGCTGACAGCTGCCGAAACCGTCAGGTAAATAATACCTCCCTGGTCTTTGGAAAAGAACCTTTGTTTTTGGAAGACCCCAAGATACTTAAACTCCTCCACTTGGGCCAGGGTCTCTCCACCGACCTGGAGAGGGCAAGCCACCTTCTTCCGGTCGAGGACCATGGCCTCGGATTTGGAGGTGCTGATCCTCATTCCTGTCGCTTCACACTCGACTGCGAACCGCCCCAGTGCATGCTGTAGGTCCGGGTTCGATGAAGCCAACAGGACAACATCATCTGCAAAAAGCAGAAATGAAATCCTGTGGTTCCCGAACCGGACCCCCTCCGGCCCCTGGCCGCACCTAGAAATTCTGTCCATAAAGATTATAAACAGAATCGGTGACAAAGGGCAGCCCTGCCGAAGTCCAACATGCACCGGGAACAGGTCCGACTTACTGCCGGCAATGCGGACCAGACTCCTACTCCGGTCATACAAAGACTGGACGGCCCTTAACAAAGGGCCCCGGACTCCGTATTCCCGGAGCACCCCCCACAAGACACCACGCGAGACGTGGTCGAACGCCTTCTCCAAGTCCACAAAACACATGTGAACTGGTTGGGCAAACTCCCAGGAACCCTCGAGCACCCTATGAAGGGTATAGAGCTGGTCCACTGTTCCACGACCAGGACGAAAACCGCATTGTTCCTCCTGAATCCGAGGTTCGGCTATCGGTCGAATCCTCCTCTCCAGTACCCTGGAATAGACTTTCCCAGGGAGGCTGAGGAGTGTGATCCCCCTATAGTTGGAGCACACCCTCCGGTCCCCCTTTTTAAACAGGGGGACCACCACCCCGGTCTGCCAATCCAGAGGCACGGTCCCCGACCGCCACGCGATGTTGCAGAGATGTGTCAACCAAGACAGTCCCTGCACATCCAGAGACTTAAGATATTCAGGGCGAATCTCGTCCACCCCCGGTGCCTTGCCACCGAGGAGCTTACCAACCACCTCGGTGACTTCAGCTTGGGTGATGGACGAGTCCACCTCTGAGACCTCAGCCTCTGCTTCCTCCACGGAAGACGTGGCGACGGGATTGAGGAGGTCCTCGAAGTATTCCTTCCACTGTCCAACAATATCTCCAGTTGAGGTCAGCAGCTCCCCACCTCCACTGTAAACAGTGTTGGCGGAGACCTGCTTTCCCCTCCTGAGGTGCCGGACGGTTTGCCAAAATTTCTTCGAGGCCGACCAATAGTCCTCCTCCATGGCCTCCCCGAACTCCTCCCAGACCCGAGTTTTTGCCTCCACAACCACTCGGGCTGCAGTTCGCTTGGTCTGCCGGTACCTGTCAGCTGCTTCAGGAGTCCCATGAGCCAACAGGACTCGATGCGACTCCTTCTTCAGCTTGACGGCAGCCCTTACTTCTGGTGTCCACTACCGGGTTCGGGGATTGCCGCCACAACAGGCACCGGAGACCTTACTGTCACGGAACGGGAGTATTGCACATTTGCACTTGCATGTTTTTTATTTTGTATTGCAATTTTTGGATTGCTGTGTGCTTTTGTTTGTGGTGCTTTTAATTTGAAATGGAACGGTGCGTGCTTTACTTCCTGTTGTGAATGACCTGACCCCTGCAGCTGAAGCTAATTATGGCTAAATGAACTGGGGGCGGACGCCCAGGTGTGGGTGCGTTAATATCGGTGGCGGAGGGAGCAGGAGGGGGTCCAGCACGGCAGGAGGAGAAGGCAGCCACCTCGGTGCGGCCGGAGCTGAAGAGACGGGCCCTGGGATGACGGCGCGGTGCAACGGCGGGCTACGGCCGTGGAGCAGTAGTGGGACCAGAGTGCGAGGCTCATCACGGCAGGCGGGCAGAGTTTCTCTGCCCCTGCGTGTAAGTACCGTATCTGTTGTACTCTGGCGACGTGAAGTGAACCGCTGCTGCTGCGCCAGCTCGGTCGGTCGCGAACGAGTCAGTGCCCCCAGGTTCCTGTCTCCCGCACCTGCAGCGCGGAAGGAGGGTCCGGACCGGTTGCCTAGCCCACGGGGGAATCGGATCACGGCGGCGGAGCCTCGGACAGCGACCCGGAAGGCGGCGGAGCCTCGGACAGCAACCCGGACGGCGGCGGAGCCTCGTACAGCGACCCGGACGGCAGTGGAGCCTCGGACAGCGGTGGAGCTGTGCTGCGGTTGAGTTGAGCCAGCTGACACGGCAGGCCGGCGGCGGACCTCTCCTTGGTTTTTACTCGCGGACCTTTTAGTATTTTATTTCTATTTTATTGCTGGCATCATTTTAGGTCTTGTGCTGCTTTGTTTATTTTTATTCATCTATTTGATTTATTGTAATAAATCTTTTAACCAGCCATTCATTTCAGCCTATTGGTTTTACACTGCTTGCCTTGTTTTTAGAGCCTTTTTGGTATTTTACTGAGTTCCCAGTCTCCATTAAAACTGGGTGGCGTTGTCATCCGAGTTGCACTCTTCACCTCGCCACAAATTGTGGCATTGTCGGCAGGACACAAGCACGAGCAGTGTAATATCCAAAGGCTGTTTTAGTTTTGTTTTTAACTAAGCATGATGATAATGCCAGTATATTCCGGTGCGCCTTGGCTGCCAAAGTTTAATGGGCCAAACAGTGACATTAAGTATGGGGACTGGAAAGAGCAAATGTGTGGCATGTTAAATGCACAAAATCTCACTGAACCCAGGAAAATTGAATTTTTAATGGGAGCATTAGCTGGGGAGGCCAAACCCTACAGACAAGCTGAGGAGCAGGGTTGATTAGATTCACCTGGTGTGAGACATGGTCAGAGCAAAAACATGGCATGGAGATGACTTGATCAGGCTCCAATCTCCCACCTCTGGCCGAAACCCTGAATTGGATTTTGCTGCTGTGCACCATGAAGCTCTACTCCTGGAGGAGGAGCAACGTGGACAGGACGGCATCGACGCAACGTACACCGCTTTCATTGGGGGGTCTCAAGAAGGTACACCACCTACACTTAGCTGGAGAGAGGCTCTGAGGAAAGAGATAATGAATGATGTTAAAGACCAAATGAAAGGCTTCACCCAGGAAATAATAAGAGAAATCAAACCGTGGTTGCAATTCTCTGGACTAGAACACTCCCCCATGCAGTACCGACGCAGAACTAGACAAAGATTCCAAAATGACGCCAATGAGTGGACTAGAGATGGGAAGCCTATATGTAGGCAGTGTAGACAGGCCGGTCATGTGGCAAGGTTCTGTCAGAACGCCAGTACCACCAACAATACACCTTTAAACTAATCACCCCTGCTGCTGAGGCCCAAGCAGTGGGGGCGGCCTCTGAGGCTAACCACCAGGGGGCCACCACCCAGTTTGTGGGGAAGTGCCCAACCATTGAAGTCTGTGTTGGTGGAACCAGGATGACTGGGCTGTTAGACACAGGGTCACAGGTAACGCTAATCCAACAGAAAGTAATGGAGCAACATTTTTCTCAGGTTGAGAAAGGCACAGCCCCCTTGGTGTTAACACTGAAAGCCGCCAATGGCCTCAGTATACCCTTCTGTGGTTATGCCATAATGAACTTTGAAGTAGAAGGTGTAAAAATTCCAGGGAAAGGTGTTGTTATTGTCAAGGATGATTGCTCCACCCACCCACTGCTCATTGGGATGAATGTGATTGGTGCATGTTGGGATGCTGTTGTTAAACAGGGAAAGCCAGCTCTCTCCCCTCAGAAATGGAAGCCATGGCGGGAAGCGTTTGTTGTGTGCCAGAGGACCATCGTAACCACACCAGAAAATGGGTTCTTGGGCTTTGTCCACCTTGCGAGTTAACAACAGGTTCAGGTACCACCAAGGACTGAGATGATTGTGTGGGGCCGCACTTGCGTGGGGCCAAGCAGCCCTGACTTCCCAGCGGTATTGGAGGCTATGCCTGGAACAGAAGCATGGGGAGTAGCAAGGACCTTATCGGTTGTGCGAAGTGGGAGGGTCCCTGTTCGTATTTGCAACCCCCATGTATATCCAGTCATCATAGATTGCTACCAGAAGCTGGGCCAGTTGTACCGCGTGAAAGACGTGGATGTCCAGGGGTCCCAAGACCTGAGCTTGACTTTGGGCCCGGATGGTGTCGTGGAGGTGGGAATGGTGGACACCCAGAGCCCCCACCACAAAGAGTGCACTGAAGAAGTGAGTAAGCCTGCTGACTGTCATCATTTAACACCACAGCAGCAGCTGGAGCTCAGAGCTCTGCTACAGCGGTGGGAGAAGGTTTTTGCTGCGGATTAAGAGGATTTTGGACGCACCGACTTGGTGCAACATCGCATTCACACTGGGGATGCTCCTCCCATCAAAGAAAGGTATCGACCCTTGCCCCCATCTATGTACAAAGAGATAAAGACCCTGCTTGCAGATATACTCGACAAAGGTGTTGTCCGTGAGAGCTGAAGTCCTTGGGCCGCACCAATTGTCCTCGTCAGGAAGAAGGATGGCAGCTGGAGATTCTGCGTGGACTACAGGAAACTTAATTCGGTCACACACAAAGATGCATTCCCACTTCCACGGATCGAAGAGCCACTGACTAGTCTGAACAGAGCAGAATGGTTTTCCACATTAGACCTTGCTAGTGGGTACTGGCAAGTTGAGATGGACCCCAGAGACCGTGAAAAGACAGCTTTCACCACGCCTATTGAGTTTGAGCGGATGCCTTTTGGGCTCTGCAATGCACCTGCTACTTTCCAGCGGTTGATGCAGCAGTGTTTGAGCGGTCAAATAACTGAGTCTCTCTTGGTGTACCTTGATGATGTGATCATTTATTCACCTGACTTCTCCTCCCACTTACAGCATCTGGAGGAGGTGTTCCAAAGATTTTGGCAACAATGACTTAAGCTCAGGATGGATAAGTGCAAACTGTTTCAACACGAGGTGAAGTTTCTGGGCCATGTGGTTGACAAGGCTGGGGTAAGACCAGACCCAGACAAAATCTGTGCTGTGTTAGATTGGCCTGCACCTGCCACTGTACATGAGGTCCGAGCCTTTCTTGGCTTAGCAGGTTATTATAGACGATTTGTACCGAACTTTGCTAAAATTGCCCGGCCACTGAATAGCCTGTTGAGCGGCGTGCCCGTTAAGAAAAACTCACAGATTCGGATCCAGTAGTCCCCAGAATGTCAGGCTGCTTTTGAACGATTAAAGTCGGCCTTGACCCAGCCACCTGTCTTGGCCTATGCAGACTTCACTAAACCTTTTGTTGTTTACACAGACGCCAGCAACCAAGGCCTTGGTGCTGTTTTGGCACAAGTGCAGGACAACCAGGAGCGTGTAATCGCATACACCAGTCGGAGCTTACACCCAACAGAGAGAAATGATGCAAACTACAGCTCATTTAAATTGGAACTCCTAGCGTTGAAGTGGGCCGTCACGGAAAAATTTAAGGACTATCTCATGGGAGCAAAGGTTATTGTCTACACTGACAATAATCCTGTTTTCCATCTACAAACAGCTCATCTGGGTGCCGTCGAGCAGCGCTGGGTTGCCCAACTTGCCTCTTTCGACTACCAAGTGAAATACCGTGCTGGGAAAGAAAATCTTAATGCCGATGCCCTTTCCAGGTTTCCTGCCAGCTCCTCCACTGATACAGGCTGCAACGTTGCTCAGCTGACAGTGACTCCTGAGGTGAGCTCAGCTACTCGAGAAGTCAGGTTATACCTGGATGAGGATTGGAAGACCCTTCAAGATGCGGATCTCGACATCAAAGCAGTAAGAAGGTACGTGGCTGAAAAGTCGAGGCCTGATGGTCCTACAAGACAGGCTTTACCTTTGAAGTCGCAAAAGCTTCTACAACAGTGGGAGAAGCTGCACCTTGTGGATGGGGTATTGTGTCGGAGGGTCAAAGACCCCAAAACTTTTGAGACATGTGTGCAGGTGGTGTGCCCAGTCATCAAGCGACAGGAGGTCTGGAGGAAGTATCATGAGGCAGCCGCCCATGCAGGAGCTGAAAGGACCCTCTCCAGGATACGGCAGTTTTTTTACTGGCCTGGGATGAATATGGAGGTGCGTCAGTTCCAACAAGGGTGTGTCGCTTGCAGTTTGCAGAACAGGACCCAGCCTAGGGCCCCACTGCATCCCTTCATCGCCTGCTACCCATTAGAGGTAATAGGCATGGATTACTTGACCTTGGGCAGAGCAACAGATAGGTGTCAGAATATATTAGTTTTGACAGATCATTTCACCCGTTACGCTTAGGCAGTTCCCACGAAGGATCAGACAGCAGAGACTACTGTCCATGCCATGTGGTCCCATGTGATTCAGGTTTTTGGTTGCCCTGTGAGATTTCACTCGGACCAAGGGGCGAACTTTGAGTCATCTGTTGTCCAACAGCTATGTCAGCTCTATGGCATTAGCAAGAGCAGGACCACTCCATACCATCCTGCTGGTAATGGTAGCATAGAAAGGATGAATCAGACTTTGCTCAATATGCTGCGCTCTATTGAGGTGGAAAAGCAGCGTAAGTGGCCTGAGTACCTCCCTGAACTCTTAGCAGCCTACAACAACACTGTCCATAGTTCTACTGGCTATACACCCTCGTTTTTAATGTTTGCCCGGCACTTGAGGCAACCGGTTGATGTCAGTCTGGGTGTGGACTGACAACCACAGACTTATGACCGACAAGGCTGGGTTAGAGACCACCACTAAAAGCTCTCCTTCGCCTATAAGTTAGCCAGACAGAACATTGACAAGGTGGCAGGTCACAATAAGCAAACTTATGACCGGCAAGCCAAGGCCATGCCACTGGCCCCAGGTGAACGAGTGTGGGTGAGAGACAGGAACCGTAAGAGTAAGGGTAAGCTTCACCCGGGTTGGGACCCAGAGCCCCATGTAGTGCTGGAACAAGTTGGCGATACCAGGGTTGTCTACAAGGTCAGGCCTGAGAAGGGGGGCAATGAGAAGACTGTGCACAGGAATTCACTGAAACTTTGTGTTGGATCCGCACACGAGGACCTGGAAAAGATTACGGATGATCCTCCCGAGAGTGGTACACAGAGCCAGACCCCATACTATTGTTCTTTTTATGATCCACCTGCTGAGCCTCCAGAACATCCTGTAAACCTGCCTGAGTTACCACAGAACCCTCGACGTACCGTCCGAGTGAACTTTGGACAGCCTCCAACCCGGTTGCGGGCCGGATGAAGACTGAGGTGACAGGGACTGCCACCCTTAAAACAAGGGGGGATGTCACGGAACGGGAGTATTGCACATTTGCACTTGCATGTTTTTTATTTTGGATTGCAATTTTTGGATTGCTGTGCTTTTGTTTGTGGTGCTTTTAATTTGAAATGGAACGGTGCGTGCTTTACTTCCTGTTGTGAATGACGTGACCCCTGCAGCTGAGGCTAATTATGGTCTAAATGAACTGGGGGCGGACGCCCAGGTGCGGGTGCGTTAATATCGGTGGCGGAGGGAGCAGGAGGGGGTCCAGCACGGCAGGAGGAGAAGGCAGCCACCTCGGTGCGGCTGGAGCTGAAGAGACGGGACCTGGGACGACGGCGCGGTGCGACGGCTCACTACGACCGTGGAGCAGTAGTGGGACCAGAGTGCGAGGCTCATCACGGCAGGCAGGCAGAGTTTCTCTGCCCCTGCGTGTAACTACCATATCTGTTGTACTCTGGCGACGTGAAGTGAACCGCTGCTGCTGCGCCAGCTCGGTCGGCCGCGAACGAGTCAGTGCCCCCAGGTTCCTGTCTCCCGCAGCTGCAGCGCGGAAGGAGGGTCCGGACCGGTTGCCTAGCCCACGGGGGAATCGGATCACGGCGGCTGCCCAGAGCAGCTGCCCAGAGCTGTGGTCGTAAGGTCACGAGGCTCCGCCGCCATCCGGGTCGCTGTCCGAGGCTCCGTCCCAGGTCCCGTCTCTTCAGCTCCGGCCGCACCGAGGTGGCTGCTTTCTCCTCAGGCACCGGAGACCTTTCGACCACAGCTCTGGGCAGCTGCTTCGACAATGGAGGTGGAGAACATGGTCCACTCGGACTCAATGTCCCCAGCCTCCCTCGGGTCATGGGAGAAGCTCTCCCGGAGGTGGGAGTTGAAAACCATGCTGACAGAGGGTTCCACCAGACGTTCCCAGCAGACCCTCACAACACGTTTGGGTCTGCCAAGTCTGTCCGGTTTCCTCCTCCGCCAGCGAATCCAACTCACCACCAGGTGGTGATCGGTCGACAGCTCTGCCCCTCTCTTCACCCGAGTGTCCAAGACACGCGGCCGGAGGTCAGATGACACGACAACAAAGTCGATCATCGACCTCCAACCAAGGGTGTCCTGGTGCCAAGTGCACTTATGGACACCCCTGTGCTCGAACATGGTGTTTGTTATGGACAAACTGTGGCTAGCACAGAAGTCCAATAACAGAACACCACTCGGGTTCAGATCAGGGAGGCCATGCGATCCAATCACCCCCTTCCAGGTCTCAATGTTGCTGCCCATGTGGGCGTTGAAGTCCCCCAGCAGAACAATGGAATCCCCAGTCGGAGCACTGACAACAGTGAGGCACCTAAGGTGCAGGGATGCGACCCTCTCGTTCACTGGGGTGAACTCCAACACATGGCGGCTGAGCTGTGGGGCTATAAGCAAACCCACACCAGCCCGCCGCCTCTCACCGCGGGCAACGCCAGAGAAGTGGAGAGTCCAGCCCTTCTCGAGAGGTTGGGTTCCAGAGCCCAGGCTATGTGTGGAGGTGAGCCCGACTATCTAGCCGGTCCCTCTCAACCTCCCTCACAAGCTCGGGCTCCTTCCCGCCCAACGAGGTGACATTCCATGTCCCCACAGCTTGTCTCTGCGTCTGAGGACCGGGTCGCCGGGCACCTTGCCGTAGGCTGCCACCCAATCCACATTGCACAACTCTTTATATGCATATCTGTATAATAAGATTTTTTTTTATAGACATAAAATAGTTATTGAGAGGTGGATTGGTTCAGGCGGATCTGTTCTGAAGGCCTTAGTGTGAAATGCACAGTCCGCCACTGGCGGCAGGCGACCAACAACTTAGGTGCATACTGCCACCTACTGTATCTCTTGGTGAATGTAAATCAGAAGGCCTGGGTCTGCTGTTGTTAGTGTACGCTAGCTAGAAGGTGCTGAGTCGCCAACTCGAAATCTGATTGGTTGAAGCAACTGTCTGTTTGACGCTTTACTTGACTTTACTGGGCTATCAGAACGGACTGTGAAGGCCTCAGGCAGATTTCTTTGACCCTGGCAACATATGATTCCTGAAATCTGATTGGTTAAATGATTTAATATGAAAAAAAAAACATGTCTGGAAGCACCGCAACCACGGGAAAACTATGAAAGGAACCAGAACATACTGTTTGGAATCATTTAGTAAGTATTCATGGACAAAATATAATTTACATCAGTCTGTAATTCAGATACTTTTTAGGCCAGCAGAGAAGGCTTTGCAGGCCCTGACGGCCCACCTCTGTACATGATTACATAATGTATCCTAAACTCATAAAACTGAAGGTCAAGTGTGAAATTAATTTGTTTCTGTTATATAAGAAAAACAAGTAGAGAGAATTAGATTGTTGATTCACAATCACTCATATTCAGGCCATTAACCTCACATGCTTATTTTTGGACAGCTAAAAGAAACCAGACCAAACATGAACTGGGTGTGGACTTACATTTACAGTTGGAAGTACTCATCAGTGTCACTAATACTTTTTGTTATTTGTCACAAATCAATTCAAAGGCATATTTGAAAACACTTTACCTTCATCCTTTTTATGCAACAGCAGTGGATGGAGCTTCTGGTGATGGAACTTTTTCAGAATGGCTCTGGAAGTGGAATTTTGTGGAAACACTCAGGCCCGCCTTCCTGCTGGTGGTGGAAACACTGCTGCTGCGAATGAACACCACTGCCATAGTAAATAGTTCTCCTGTGCACGTGTGTGTGCGCGCGTGTGTGTGTGTGTGTGTGTGTGTGTGTGTGTATAGATAGACGATGTTGTCGTGACCTCCAGGCAATATTCTCCTGGGGTCACCTGGAATAACGAATGTCCAACATCCAACAGCACCCACGAGCCGCTGTACATGCTAACTACATGCCAGTGTAAACAAACATCTCTTTTTCAGGGCTTTTCTGTGAAAATGCGAAACTTTTCTGACACAAAAATTAAGCGTTTCATTTGAAACGTCATGTAAAGGGAGCTTGAGTCGACAGAACAGGCTGAACCTGGTAACATGAGGTTCAGTCGAACCTCGCGTCGCCCCATCAGCCTGCAGGCACTGTGCGTGGCAGCAGTTCTGAATGCTGACCACACAAAATCTTCAAACATTAACACATCACTGCTGAGCTGTTGCAGAGCAGAGGAGTCTGGGGTGTGACCAACGAACACAGGCAGGTATAAAACGCGACACCAATCAGTCAAAGTCCTGCAGTCGGTCTTTACAGCTGGCCCATCCACGTCTTAAGGTCTCACCACACCTCTACCGCGGGACGGTTTCCCTGCTGCTGCTCGACATGGTGATGGAGAGACTCCTGCTGCTGTGTGGACTGCTGGTTCTGGCCTGCTCCGTCGCTGTAAGTATGGATTCATCGTGTGTCTCCAGCGCTCGTTACATGGTCTCCATGCTGACTCTTGTCGGTTTCGCTTTGTGCAGATACCAGCTCTTCCTGTAGTGCACGGTACGTGACGAGTATCATCTTTATTCAGGAAAGGCTTGAAAGCTTATGGAGATGATAAGACGCTCTAAGTGAATTCTGTGTTTTACAGAGGTCTATGAGAACGGGGAGGATGAGAACCCCATCTTAAACAAGGGTGAGACTCAGCGTTTGATTGCTTCATTACCAGAGAGACTCTTTCCTGACAGGTCTGCTTTTACTTCTTGCGACAGGGTCGAAGGAAAACCTCATGGAAGGCGACATTTTAATCCCAGTGAGTTTATATTTGAAGCTATTTGTTTTGATTTAAAGAGCAGTTTCCTTTATGTCGTATTAGTAGCGTTATTGTTTTATTGCTCGGATTGATCTCTTTGCACCCGGCACTACGCGCATTGTTGTCAAATGATTAGGTTTATGATGGCAGATAAAGTCGGTCTTAAAAAAATGTTTTTACAGCAGGGGGGGAGGAATGCTCTGCTGGACCAGAGATACAGGTGGAAGTTTCCCATTCCGTACATTCTGGGTGATGATCTGGGTGAGTTTCTCTGACGTGGTAAAACCGCCGTAACTACAAATGTATGAACCCAGCTAAACGAACACTTCAAGGAGAAAGACCCATCATCTTGAAAAGATTTGGATGAGTCTACAACACCAGTCCTACACAATACACCCCTTCAGCAGTCTTATAGCAGTCTTTACATGACCTACCGCATCTACACAATAATCATGACAGCAACACAGACGGGGCAAGGTGGAGGCTTGTACCCTCAACCAGCTGAGCCACAACCACACCTGGCAATCACTCTTGAGCCGAGGGGTTAAACATAAGGCCCATGGGCCTGCGCAAGGCTCCAATGCAGCCTGCCACCCCACAAAGCAAATGGTACAAAGCCCAAACAAACACACCGCACCAGAATATTCTGCACTATGAATATTGCATGGAAATTCAACTATTTAACGGCCGCTGACTGGATAACAGACAGATGTAGAGTCTAAGATGAAGTCCTCTCTGGAGACCCTTTTCTATTAGAAAACATACAACTTCGAACTTTGACCTAAATGGTTTTAAAAGAACAGAACAACACTGTCCAAGATTGAAGAAAGGCCCACCAGTTTGAATAAACTGGACAGACTGATGGGGAAGTCTGCACAAGGCCAAAGGTATGTGACATTTTCTCCCGACTGCTTCATTCAACCCTCAGACCTGAACGCCAAAGGCTGCGTCCATCAGGCGTTTGAGATGTATCGACTCAAGTCCTGCGTCGACTTCAAGCCTTACGAGGGAGAAAAGACCTTCATCAAGTTCGAGAAGCGAGGAGGGTACTGTAAAGTGATGGCCGTGTTAATGATTACCTTTAATTACACATTAAAGTTCATGTCCTTGAGTAAAGGAAGAAGCCTTTTATGCAAGCCGGAGCCTAATAAAATGTCCTTGGATGCTGGAAGCTGCTAAAAAATGGCCACCGTTTGTGATCAACGACCTGAGTGAGCTCTTCCCGTCGCCACAGGTGCTTCTCCTCTGTTGGAGACCAGCAGGTCGGTCAGATCTTGTCTTTGGGAACCGGCTGTGACCACAAGGCCGTCATTGAGCACGAGCTCCTCCACGCACTGGGGTTTTACCACGAGCAGTCCCGCACAGACCGGGACGACTACGTCAACATCTGGCTGGACCAGGTGGAGGAAGGTGAGTCCAGGAACAGAGATTCATTGAAGAGTCTTCTCAACAAAACGGTATTGTAAGATGACCTTTGGGATTCTTAGTGATTTCACTGGAGCTGTACTGATGTTTCTTATTGGGACATTTTTGCAGCATGTCGTTTGAAACCGCTGCATTCTCTTCAGGAAAGGAACACAACTTCAATAAATACGAAGACAACTTCATCACCGATCAGAACACGGCGTATGACTACGAATCCATCATGCACTACCGGCCCTTCTCCTTCAACAAAAACGACTCCATCCCCACCATCACCACCAAGATCCCCGCATTCCAGAACATCATAGGCCAGTACCTGGACTTCAGTGAGATGGACACGCTCAGGCTCAACCGCATGTACAACTGCAGTACGTATCGCGTCGCCGGTCTGACTCGCTGTCGTCAAGTCTGTGGGTCAAGTTAAAGCAAAGGTCCTGGCCGTCTTCTACCCCAGCCGCCCCGCTCACGCTGCTGGACCAGTGCACCTTTGAGCTTGAGAACATCTGCGGGATGATCCAGCCCTCCACCGACGACGGCGACTGGGTCCACACCAAGAGCAGCGAGGCCTCGGAGGACCACACGCTGCTGGGACGGTGCAGAGGTGTGAAGGGCGATTCAGAAGGAGGTTTCTCCAAACTACTGGAGGAGTTGACTGTTTGTTTGTTTTTCAGATGCCGGGTACTTCATGCACTTCGACACCAAGTCGGGGAATCCTCAGGAGTCCGCCCTGCTGGAGTCCCGCATCCTGTACCCCAAGAGGAAGCTGCAGTGCCTGGAGTTCTTCTACAAGATGAACGGAAGCCCCAAAGACAAACTGGTGATCTGGGTGAACACGGATGACGGCATGGGCACCGTTCGCAGAATGAGGAAGACACAAACGTTTTATGGTAACGATCCAGCTCGTGCTGCGGCAACATGAATTCATCCATTAACAGGCCGAAAAACAGAGATTTGCATGGTGGCAAAAGTTAATTTGGTTATTTCTTCAGCTGCTCGGTAACTAAGACATGAAATTCAAATGAAGTTATCTCAGAACATCCAGAAACAACATAAAGTCCTTCTGTTATGTTGTGTTTGAGGTTTCTTTTGGAGGCTTTCCTACATTCGATGCTGCATGATAAATAGCTACAGAGTCAACTTTATATCATAAAGCTGCATCTATCACCGAGTTAGTTTAACAAAGACAGAAGGCAGCTTCCTACGATTCTTTCATTGATGAAATATTCTACCAGAGATTATTGACAGAGAGGTACAACCCCTTCTTCAGCCTCAGATTCATACTGATTGGACACATAAAGGGACCACAGACTATACAATACGTTTTTATTATTTCTGAATACTGGAACCAAATCCCATTTTTTAAAGTACGGTAATGATTTTGATATCATCAGCATTGTCATTTCATTTATCAAGTCCTGTTTGGGATGTTTGTGCTGTATGTAAATATATGTAATGTAGCTCATCAGGCCCACTAAGTTATGTACCAAACACAACAAATCAGTCTGTTCATGTGCCCAAAGTGGTGATAAGGTCTGTGTGGAGCTCAGACCTTCACTGATTTGCATTGTCTTCCCAGATATTTCTGCGTTTTCTGGATTTACATTTCACCTACAAGACACCTGCTGTCTTTGATTTACAACCCAAATGTAACAACATGCAGTCAAAGGTTAATTAACATGTTGTTCAGTGGGATAGTTTGATCCCATATTAACTACTGAAATAAGCCAGACTGAAGACCTTCTGGGAGAGCTCAAGGCCAGTCTTCTAGTTGAAAGCTGAAAGGCTGCTGCTGTGCAGCATGACTGTAATCAGTGGAGGAGGAAGTTCAGAACCTCAGCACTTAAGGAAAAGTACAGCACAGCAGCAAAATATATACCTAATTAAAAGTAAAAGTATAAGTTCTACATTAACAGTCCTACTTCCAGGTACTTTTTCTCTGTCGATTTGTCTCCTGAGATCAATCTTTTGCTGAAGATCTTGGCTAACAGACAGTTTTCCTGGCTTCCCAGCGGATTCTGATCACACGTGGAAGATCGCCCACGTCCCGCTGGAGGTGGGAGTGAAGTTTCGCTACGGCTTCCAGGCAATACGAGGCGAGCCCTCGGCCTCCGGTGGCGGGATTTACGTGGACGACGTGAGCCTGACGGAGACGCGCTGCCCCAGCGCCGTGTGGAAGATCCAGAACTTCTCCAAGATCCTGGAAACGGCCGACACCAGCACGGCCCTCTGGAGCCCCCGCTTCTACAGCCCCGAGGGGTACGGCTACGGGATCCTGGTCCAGCCTGTGTCCACCTACACTGACTTCACGGGGAAGTACACCGCGCTGTCCTTCCACCTGGCCAGCGGGGAGAACGACGCCGTGCTGCAGTGGCCGGCGGTCAACAGGCAGGCTACGCTGGTGGTGATGGACCAAGACCCCGACGTCACACTGAGGATGTCCACGGCTCGCAGCCTCACCACCGCCCTGACCAGTGAGTGTGTTTCATCCTGACGGGGTCTGGCTCATGCAATCAGTTTTCTTTGAATTTTTGGTTTGACCGGATTGGAGCCTCTTGACTGCCAGTTTTGGCCCACGGGCCTCATGTTTGACAAACCAACTGTTGAGTTTTTTTGTTGATAATCCTTTTACATCCTTTATTATTCCCCACAGGGCGAAGCTTATAAATGCACCGCTGAAGTGTTTACCACAGATAAAGCAGCTCATATCCCGCCACACAGTTACAGTCAGATAAACACAACAATAAACCCTTTCGCAGTGTTTTAAAATCCTCTTATCTTGATGTGATCAGCTGTTTTAAGCTGTGTAAAGATCTTTTATTATTATTTAGCTTGGAAAACAGCCACTGAACTCTCACGCCAACTCATGGAAGATACTGACTCTATCAAGATGATTTTTTTAATCATAAACAATGAACATATCAAAGAGTAAATTTTATCCAC